>NC_083356.1:73560000-73867500 GCF_030254825.1 Meriones unguiculatus | reverse complement strand
GCCTGTTATCCTCACTGAGTGGCGGCCACTGCTGTACACCTGGCACAGGCCCCCACCCACGTCACCAGGGCGTCAGGTCACAGGACCCCAGCTCCAGCCCGGACGCCACTGACTGCAGCTGCCGAAGCCCCACACCTGCAGCTATAGCACTGTCATAGACAGACACGTAGGCAGCGCTTCTGCTCCCCGGAGACACAGAAGCCAAGCTTACTCGCTCTCCTTCTGGAGGTTTCTCTGTGTTCTCTGCTAACTTCTGCAGGCCCTGCCTGTCGCCCTGCTTGTCTACCTTCCTGCTGCACCCTCCCTGGAGGCACTGTAGCTCTGGTTTTAAAGATGCGCAGATCTGGAACGTCAGGTGGCGGGCATGGCCCCTTCACCTGCACCTGGTAGGTGCCCACTGAGTGTTGGTTCAGTCAGCAGGAGCTCCTCCTGCCCCACTCCCGCCAGGCCAAGCCTGTGCTCTTGCCTGGCTTCCAGCATCTTCCAAATACAGCGATCTCCTGCCGGTCCTGTCTCTCTTAGCTATACCTGCCTCCCAGTCACCCCTGCTATATTTACACTCTGAGCCCAGGACAGGAGTCTGAGCCACATGCCAATTGGGCTATCACTAAAGTCCTTCCCACCCCCAACTTTCCTGAACGTCACCCCGAACTACTCCACTCCCTCCCACAGCAAAGCGCGTTGCTCCTCCTCTGCTCTTGACCCTGTGCTCCTGTTGATACACCCACATCACTGCCCACACACCCCAGGCTCCCCTGCTGGAAACCCAGTGCCCCTACCTTGATGGCCCACAGCCCAGGGTGCTCAGGCTTAAAGGCTACGACCTTGGCTGAATCCGGAATGTTGAGGAGAACATTAAGACCTTCATCCGTCTGCAGGACCCTTCCTGTGGAAGCCCCGGGTGCCACTCAGTTCGCCCCTTCCCCAGTTTCCCAGCCCATTTCCAGGAACCCATAGCCCACCCACACCAGCCCCAAGTGTCTGACTTGGACCGACAAGAAAAGTGTCACCATTTTAAGTCCCCCATTGGTCAGTTGGCACCAGCCTTCCTGCTTCTTCATCCTCGGGGACGCCTCTCTGCCTTACATAGTGTCCCCTCACACCTCCCTAATTTCTACAGCCTTGAGTATGAACCTCCTGCCTCTACTGCTTCTTTGTGGAGTGTAGGAATATGTGTGAGAAAATATATATACTCACTGACACCACCCCCCCTTTTTTCTTTTTTGTGACAGGGTCTCTCCACTGCACTTGGACCCACCTGTCTCCACCATCCCCCTCAGGCTGCCACACCTCGGGGTTTACATGGGTGCTGGGCATTCAGACTCAGGTCCTCATGTTCATGAGGCAGACTGAGTCATCCCCGACTCTCCTCCTCCCGAGCGAGGCCTTTCTGTCTCGCCCTGGCCTTCCAGCTCAGTCTTGGGTCTAAAGAGGAAGTTGATCCTAGAGCAAATACCTAGTGGGTCCCGGACTTCGATCTCAGGCCCTGGCCCGCTCAGTGAGATGGTGACCTCCTTCAGGCTGGGGTCAAAAGGGATTCTCCACGTGTGCTCGCCTTCCTCCTCATGGTCTGCGGACAGCAGATGTACTTTGGAGGCCTGGATGGCCGACTCCACCCACTTTAGTACCTGAGAGGGTACAAGAGAAGATGAGCTAGCGGGCATGCCCAAGGTTCAGTATGTCTGGCAGCTGATGCAGCTCTAACAAGCTTCCACTGGGAGCAGAACCCACATGCTCCCCATGAATTTGGGCGTGGCAAACAATCTATTCAGTTCCCAAGGCCACTGTCCGACATCAAGCCTGATTGGCTCTTCTGTCCTCTGGCTTCTGTGTTTTCCAAACGACGCCAGTATGGAGACACCAGGTGACTCCAGGCAGAGAGAAGCAGGCACAGGCTCCTGCAAGATAGGCTTCTGCCCCTTATCTGCCCCTGGCACCCGTGAGGAGGCCCCTGTGTATACCAGGCACCTGGGGGATCTGGAGTCTCCATTCTGTGTGGTTCGTGGAGCCATAAGCACCTCACAGGGTGCTGGGCCTCTAACCAGGACTGTGGGGACCTGTATTCCATCAAATAAGGTGAATTAAAAATCTGCAAAGTGTGGGGTCACTGGGTCAAGCGCTTGCCCAGCGTGCAGGAAGCCCTGGGTTTGATCCCCAGCACTGAAAAAGCTTCCTGCGCCACCCAATTCAAGGAGAAACCCTGAGTGTGACTCCTGCATTCAACAGGCCAGCGCATCCCTTCCAAATGCACAAAGCCTTTCTGGAAGAACGCCCTCTGCTAAATGTGGAAGGAATGATGCAATTAGGAAACCATCATCTTGCAACGACTAATGAAATAATTGTTTCGGGCAAGGATCCTCCTTGGACGGTAAAAGCTCAGGGCGTAAGATTGATGGGGACTGAGCACCGACTGGAGCCGGGGTGTTACTCCACAGGCATGATGGGGTGGGAAGGCATGGCCTTCCCGTACACGGCTGCCTGTCACCACCGTAGCCATGACACCATTTGTCATCAGCTACAGTAAGACAGCAAGGTGCTGTCTGTCTCCTGATGGGAAGCATCGGAAAGGAGTCACAGCACCAAGCCCTGCACACACACCAGCCTCCCCTTACCCACTGATTCAGGTTAGACGGGAGGGAGCACGTCAGTGACACTGGGGCAAGGACTAGAATCTAGAACAGAGGACACAGCAGAGCTTCTTTAGCTGGTGTCATGACAATGAGCAGATGGCCCTAGGCTTGAGGGGACTTAACAGACGCAACAATTGAGAGGGGCAGGCAGCAATAATTAAAACCTGAGCCACAAAAGTGTCTTCAGAAAGCATTGTGAAGAGCTGGGGATTAAGCATTTGCATGCAAGTGTCAGGATCCGTGTTCAGATTGCCAGCATCCCAATAAAAAGCTGGGTGGGTGTGCTTGGGAGGTAGAGACAGGAGATCCCTGGACCAAGCTGGCTAGCTGGACCAGCCTAACCTGGAAACTCCAGGTGCCAAAAGGGACCCCACATCAATAAACAAAGTGGAGAAAGAGCACCTTTGATGTCAATTCATACCTTCACATACACACAACACAAATGTACC
This sequence comes from Meriones unguiculatus, assembly GCF_030254825.1. NCBI lineage: Eukaryota > Metazoa > Chordata > Mammalia > Rodentia > Muridae > Meriones > Meriones unguiculatus. The sequence continues at coordinate 73,864,421 of NC_083356.1, read as the reverse complement.
TCACACACATGAACACACATACACACATGCATATACATACACGCACACATGCAAAAAAAACAAAACAAAACAAAAAAACAGACAAGACATTTTGAGGCCAATTAGGAAAAACCAAACAAGGATTTGGTGCTAGAGCATGGTAGCTGTGGGGCTTAGGGGAGGTTGTTTGTTTGCTTGTTTGATTTTTGAGACAGAGTCCATGTAGCCCTAGCTGGTCTGGAACTTTCTTATGAGACCAGGTTGGCCCTGAACTCACAGAGATCTGCTTGCCTCTACTTCCAAGTGCCAGGATTAAAGGTGTGTGCCACCATGTCCCACTGTTCATAGTAATTTTAAAAACTAACAGTCATTTTAAAATGATAATGGTGTAATGGCACACCTGGGTGTGATGTTTGCTTGTCAATGTCAATTGCCTATAACTGGCTTCCTGGAATGCTGCCTGAGAAGAAGAGGTTCTGTGATTGATTAGCAATGTCTGCCACAGATATGGGACTAGAAAATAGTGGCTTGTATGCTACCTGCAGGCCATTCTGGCCCTAATTGGCAATCCTTCTGTTCTGTCTACCGTGTGGCTTTTCACAGAAGGGAAGGGACTTGGGCGATCTGCCTGAGATTTTGAGAACGAGCATGTTTTACTGACCGAGTTATAGCATGTGCTGTGAGACTCAACACTTCCCCTTCCCCCATACTTGGAGATACTTCATTCTCCTGCCTTTGCCTACTTTTCTGAGAAACATGTGTCTTGAAAAGGCTCCACCTGTCATGGCTGATGGACCAGGATGAAGTTCCTTGCACTGCCAGATGGTGAAGGAGCAGCTCTGTGCCAGCTGCCTGTTCCTCGGGTCATACAGTGGGCTCCACAGAAGATGGAGACAGAAAAGCTGCCTCAGGCAAGGACCACCCGGACAAGTTACATCAGCTACTACACTGATAGGGTTGCTGCAAGCTGTTCTAGAATATTCTGGTGGAGGGACGGTACCCAGCAATTCAGGCTACCAAAACACAAAGAGGGCTGGGACATGGACAGCACTGTATGACCCCAGCACGAGGCAGCCTGCCCTAGGGTTTGGAGGGGAGTGTGCCTTTCTTGCTCACAACAAATCCAGACCACCTTGTAGGGCCAGGCCCAGGGTCAAGGCCTTTTGGATGTGGCTGTGCCCTCAGGGCTCCAGAGCGGAATTGGGGAGCCTTCTGAGCAGAGTGCTTTCATTAAGCAAGCACAGTGTTTATTTGGCGAGTGTGATAGCTTCCAGATGTCTGTGGGGTGGGGCCTGGGATAGAGCCATGTGCTGGCCTGAGTTCTGGTCGATGATGGAGAAGGAAGGAAAGAATCTGGCCTGGCTGCTCTCCGCCAGATGACTGCTGCTGGGCCCTTCATGGCTGATAAATCATCCCCAGAGGCACTCCCAGGATGCTTGACAGCCAGGGCAGCTGAGGAAGCTGAGGGAACTAGAGAGAAGAATGGGGTTCACAGCTACAGATGGAGAAACTGAGGGTTTGGCCTGGAGTCACAGAGGGAGCGCCCACCCCGTCCCAAGGCTCTGCCCCTTGCCAGCTTCGCACCCCAGCTTCTCTATCCAACTCTGCCTTGTTGAGAACACGCTTGAGGTGCACCCCTACTCTTCTGGGGGCTTCAGTGGAGGGGGGAGGGGAGAAACATCTGCTTGCAACCAGAAGACTGGTTCAGCTGTGGTTGACCCTCACCTAGTCTTCCCAGACGCCCAGCACCATGCCCAGCACTCTCCTTTCACCCTGGCCACCACCTCAGGAGGCAGAGGGTTCCACCAGCACAGCTGCTCACAAGGGAGAGAGAGAGCGAGCGAGCAGGGAGCATCCTGCCGAGGGGGACTACGCATAGGGCGTAAGGTCTTCCTGAAGGCGACAGAACTGTGATCGCAGCAGCCCAGGCCTCAACTATTCTGCTACCCTGAATGCTGCTGGGAAGGATCTAGGGTGGGATGGTCTCAGGTCCCTCCTGCTCCATGCACCAGAGCCTCCTGGAGGGAGCTTCCCAGAGCCTCCTGGAGGGAGCTTCCCAAGCCCGTTGTTACAGAAAGCAAGTCACCTCTCTTCAAAGGGATTGGCAGAATCCGGGCCCCTTATCAGGTGTACCTGCTGCTGCTGGACAAGAGATATGCCCCAACCCTCAGAACTGACTAAGCTGAAGAGTGAGATGTGGAGTGGGGGGGGGGGAGGGGCAGTGGGCCGGGCAGTGGGAAGTGAGACACTCAGTGCTCTTCTGGGAAACCATAGGGTGACTTCCCAGCTTTTCTGTCCCTGCCCGTTCCTCTGTCGCTCTCCTGCATCGCCAGCTTTTGTAGCTGAGTGTGGACTGGGCAGAGCCTTGGGGGCCACAAGTAGGATGCTATGGTCCTGCCCAAAGCTTGATTTTCTAAAAAAATGCCCTTCCTGGGCGGTGGTGGTGCAGGTCTTTAATTCCAGCACTGAGGAGGCAGAGAAAGGCGGATCTCTGAGTTGGAGACCAGCCTGGTCTACAGAGTGAGATCCAGGAGAGCCAGGTCTACACAGAGAAACCCTGTCTTGAAAAAAAAAAAAAGGCTACCTCGGGCCTGGGACCACTGCTCAGTAGATGGAAGTGTGTGATGTGTACGCATGAGAACCTGAGTTCCCATTCTCGGAACCATCTAGAATCCGGAGCATGAGCCCAGTGCACAGACAGGCAGTGGCGGAACTCACTCACCAGGCAGTGTAGGTGACCTGGTTACTTTGGGTTTTAGTGGAGACCAACTAGGGAAGTACCCAGTGCTGACCTCCAGCCTCCACATACACTCACATACGAATACACATAGTCACATACCCCACATGCCCTAGGACAAACCTAAGGTCACACTGCCTGCCTCCAAATTGGTCCCCTACTGTGCCAGGATCATCAGAGCTCTAAGTCTCCTTGCCAGGGAGAGAGGTTCTTCAATTTCCTTCATATACTCTGGAACAAAGTCCAAAAAAAAAAAAAAAAAAAAGGAGGGAGGGGAGTTCCTTCTGCCTGTGAGGTCAAGTTTTCAACCAGAAAGAGCTAAGTGTCCCCAAGACAGAGGGCCTCTTACTCGGACTGGCTGCCTCCTCCTGGGTGGTGCATACAGCAGGTGCTTGATAAATGACCACAGTACAGAGTATATCTATCCTGCTGCTTTGAATGTACTTTGTGAAGGTCAAAGCATTTTTTCACATGCCTCTTCAGAAGTCTGAAGGATTTTTCCCAGCTAGAACCCCATGGCCTGCCTCCCTGGGGGCTGACCACAGCCTTGGCTGTCCCAGCCACTTTCTCCAGCTTGCTGAATGTCTGGGAATGTCTAGAAAGAAGCAGACCCAGGGCGTGAGGTTCTCCATGCTTGGGGCATCCATGCCACCATCCGGCGCAGCCCAGCCCTGCCTGCTTCAGTGGTCCTGCCAAGGGAGACTCCCACAGCAAAATGCCAGTGGGCTCACCTGGGGTGCATCGGGGCACCCTGGCAAGCTCTCCTCAGCAACTTGCCTCGCCTGTCTGTCTGATTAGCCTCTGGAAGTGGCTCCCCTAAAAGTGGGGACAAAACTGTCCCTCCACTCTGAAATGCCTCCCGCCCTCATGTGGGCTTAGTGCCAGCATGGGCCGACAAGCCAGAAACTAAAGCCCGTTGTGTCACAGAGAAGTATAAACGCCATCTGTCAACAGGGAGCCGAGGCATGCTAATCTAAACACGGCCCCAGAGACCAGCTCTCTCAGCTCATAAATACACAGCTCACAGAATCCATCCTAGAGGCCACTGCCTGTCTCGGAGACACCTTCTTTCCCAGAACAGAAGACACGGGGACCCAAAGCGCTCTGTCTCCCGGCCACTTCCTGGCACTAATTACTCCTTTAGGTGTCTGCTTGAGGTGCCCTTCATGGCCCAGCCCCGAGGGCACTGATAATCCAGTAGCATTAAATAATCACACAAGCATAAAATGACAATTCTGTAAAACAGTGCAGGGGTTGTGGGCTGGAAAGGAATGTGGAAAGAGATTTGACCTGGGCAGGTTGCTGAAGATGGTTTCCTGGAAAGGCACATATATCAGGAGGTTAGGAGCTGAGAGATGGAAGCCTGAGCAAAGGCCCTGGGGCCAAGGAGCAGGAGAGAGGCTGGCTGGGCTGTGAGGAGTGAGCAAAAGGAAAATGCAGGCTGAGGTTCTGATGAGGGTCTGGGTGTGCAGGAGGGGACAACAGGAAGGACATATGGGTCAGCTTTGGGGTAGTGTCTTGTGGTACCCACGGGTCATTCCATATAGGCTCGAGGAGGCTGGTGTCCATATGAGTGACAGCTGCAGCTCTGCCCAGCATTCTGAGCATGGCTTGCAGTCAGCTAACGCTGGAGGATTTGTAACACAGAGGGAGGCCTCTCGGTTCCACTAGAGATGGTGGTTAGATGCTGGTAGGGTGGGCACAGTAGAGGGAAGACGGGCTTTGGGGAGGAAGTGGCTGTCATTTGGTCAGGGAGCGGGACAGATGCCTGGTGTGCTCTGGGCTTAATGGATCTGACAGCTGGACCCTAAGGTGGTGGTGTCTGAGTGAGCCCTTCCCCAAGTGAGCCCCTCCCCTGATAAATCCTGACCCAGTCTGTGGCCCCCTGGCCCCCGACTCTGGGATAGAAACTACCTCCCAGTCACCCTTCCCGTACAATTTCTCAAGTTCTGGCTCTGGTGTGGGATGTGGGCAGCACCCCAAGGTGCTCCTCCAAGCCTCACCCTTTGACTTTCAGGGTGTTTCTCGAGTACTTGCTGGGGTCCAGGAGATCTGGGGAGATGATGCAGAGCCTGGAGGCGGCCGCTCAGCACCACTCAGCACCGCTCAGCACGGCTCAGCACCGCTCAGCAGGCCAGGCTCCCGTGCACCTGCTGTGTGAGCTGCAACACCCTCACCCATAGGGCAGCAGGCTGCAGCAAGCGTTCTGTGGCGGCTCACCTCTGACACCTGCTGCTTGTCCAGCTGGAACACCTGCCCAGAGCTAGTGGAAGCGATCTCCTCATAGGCCAGGTAGCCAGGATGGGTGCGGTCACCACAGTCCCCCGTCAGCACGAAGACCACCTGGAGGAGGGGCAAATAGGCCTGTGCTTTCCCCTGTAGCCGGGGGATGGGGGGGGCAGGACCTCAACCATGGAAGACGTGAGAATAATGACAGTGTCCTGCGCAGGGGATCGGGCGCTGATTCAGGGCAGGGGCTGGAGAAATGAGGGACACGTGGGTGCTTCACAAAAAGGATGAAATCTGTGACAAAGAAGGCTTCCAAAGTGGACTCCTTTTGGAGTGGTCCTGGGAGGCTACCGTGCGTGCTCTGAAAAACTCTAGAATATTCTAGACATGACAGCAGCTATGTCATCCCAAACCTTGAAGTTTTCCCTAAGAGTAGATACACCCTTCTCCCCTCTGCAACTGTGGGTGCAAAAACAAGAGGGAGAAGTCCTGGCCACAAGGACAAGGGTTCAATGAACTGCAAGGACCAAGGGCTGAGGATGAGGGTGGAGGAGCATTGCACTGGCTGGCGGGAAAGGAAAAGCGTCGGGGCTGCACCAAAAGCAAACCACATTGGCCCAGAGCTTGCAACCACGCTGCTTTCAGACAGGTGTGGCTGGGGCCAGCAGGGCTGGGCTCCAGGGCCACGGGAGGGACGCCTGGCTTCGGGCCCCCTCGCCCGGCCTCCTGCATGGCTGCCCGCCTCCCGCCTAAAGCTGGCCTCTCAAACCTGCGACTGCTTCAGCTGCAGGAGCTGCAGGAGCTCGTTCTTCTTGTGGTAGTCCTTGGCACGGGCGTCCGAGAAGATGTAGATGAAGGACCCAGGGTTGGCAACCTCCACGGCAGCCTTGATGGCCCCCACACTCATCTCCGGGCAGTCACCACCTCCCTGAAGGGTTGAAGCGTGTCTCAGTGGCTGCCAGCCACCTCGTCCACAAGGGAGCAGCCTGGGCAAACCTCTAAAACCAGTGGGAGTTGGGAGTCACCTCACACCCCGCAGTATGGCTCCCTGGGTCAGGCTGTGCTCCCTGTTTGTCCCTCCCAGCACCTGCCCTGTTGTGACTTTAGACAAGGGTCACTCTTACACTGTGTAAGCGACAGTCCCATCTCGTAGAAGGTGTGGAATACGGGGATGGAGCAGCTGAGGCACGAGCAAACGTTCAGTGTTTGCGTATGCATTCATGTGTATGCACAAGTATCTGGTCATACGCATGTATGCAAGTGTGTGTGGAGGCCAGAGGTCAGTGTTACGTGTCTTTCTTGATCACTCTTCACCTTCTTTTTTCGGACACGCCCCTTGCTGAATATGGGGCTCACTGATTCTGCTAGGCATATTGGCCAGCAGGCCTCCACAGTCCTCCTGTCTCTGCCTCCTCCGCACTGGGATTACAAGTGCGGGTGAGCCCACCCAGCTTTTTACATGGAGGCTGGGGATGTAAACACGGGTTTACATGTTTACGGGGCAGGCACTTTACTGAGCGAGCCATCCCCCATTTTATCACTATGTGACAGGGGAAGGCTCCATGGGAGTGCCACTGTGGACCGCCTCAAGAAGTCCTGTGGCAACCAAGGCTTAAGGAGTAAAGATCGGCGTGGAGCCAGACCAGGCGAGAAGAAAGGCTCTCCCTGTTGCCTGCCCCCCCCTCCCCGCATCAGGCCTTCGAGGAGACACACTCACACCCTCCCTGCCTGGCAGCACCCGGAGCTTCTGTGAGGTGAGAGCACACGCTGTTTGCACGACCAGCCTGCGGCAGCAGCTGACCCCACAGCACAACTTTCCTTCTTAATTTACTCTCACCCCAGAAGCCTCAGGTCCTCTAGCCCCTGCTCCGGGTGCTCGCAGATCCATCTGAGAAGCAAGCCCCACCTGTGCAGTCCCTGCCTCAGAGGTCAGGAAGAGGACAGATGTGGAGCCAGGTGTTTTGTGAGGCACGGACTTTCACGTGGCCAAGGACATGTGACTTGCTTAGAGGCGCAGAGGTCCGGACTAAGCTGCCCCTCACGCTTCAACACACACCCTTGCTGGAGCAGTGTCTCCCCTCACTCATCCACTAAACCAGCACCCGCTAGGCACTAGGGCTCTGGGAGGTATTTGTTTCATGGACTGAGGGAAGGCACCCAAGAGGTACTGGCTTCCAGGACCCAAGCTGAGGTGTGGGCTGCAGACTGAGGGAGAGGCAGGGTCAGGACGGAGAGGACGCCATCTTGGCTCCCAGGTAGCGCAGACTTTGGGCTCTGTCATGGAAGAGGAAGAGCAATAAAGAAGGCAGGCAGCCCACCTGAACGTAGAGTTCTCTCAGCTCTCTCTGAAACACCACTGGGTCCGCTGTGAGGGTCACCGGGCCAATATCTGTGGGAAGAGAGAGATTCAGGTGGGTTTCCCCAAGCACAGAAGGGCCCAGAGCAAACCCATTTCCCATTTCAACAATGGTCCCGAGCCCTCTCTAAGAACCCCCCACTCTGCCATCCCACCCATTCCTACTCTTGAAGGGAAAGGGATGCTAGGAAAACAGGAACAGGAAACAGTTCCTCCATTCTGGAACACAGCTGCCAAAACCAAGTCAAGCAGTTAAGCATGAAGCTTCTCAGAAACCCCATCAACATTTCAAAGGGGCAGCAAGGAAGAGGCGCAGATTCACACACTGGATGTGGAAGGGGATGTGGCGCACAGGACGCCCCTCCAACCCTGGTGGAAATCGGAGCCACCCCACCACCTCAGGAGAACACACGCTTCTGAGAGATTGACAGCTAATGATCTGCAGACCGGGCCATTTTTCTCACAGTGGTTTAAGCAAGAGAAATGAGAACACTGGTGCCCCCAAAGCCTTCTGCTCAGGTGTACATAACAATCATGTCCCCAACGGCTCCAAGCTGGAGGCAATGTTCTTGCACCCTGTTAACTGCCAGACAGATAGGGTCCATCCGGGTCCATTATGGAGTCAACAGCTAAAAGGTGACTTACGGGTGGGCAGCGTATACAGTGTGGATACTGTGCAAAGCATATGGCTCACTTCCTGGGGAGGACAAAGTAGGGTGTTATGAGGCTCGGTCCTCTGCTCAGGATGGTATAAGGTCTAAAATGAGGGAGAGGTTTCTAGGATTTCCTATGTAATGATCTTGGCTCTTCATGGTTTTTGGGAACTGAAGTACAGAAGGTGAAGCTGGGTATAACGGGGAGCTACTGTGATCAGCCCCAACTCAGCAATGAAACAGGTGAAGCCACCAGGTGAGTGTGCACGGGTCTCGCATGAAGGAAGCTGTGGGAAGAAGCCAGACTTGGGTGTGTGCATGCTACATGCCTCCCTTGGTAAGAAGCCAGTCGGGGGTTGCCTGTAGGGTGGAGGGGTTTGAAAGGGGCAGAAGGACCAGCGGAAGGGACAGCAGGGCTCTAGACCCCACCATGGAATGTGGGCTCCATGGTGTGTCGTCTGTGGAGGCCACACAGCGGAGATTCACGCATCCTGGCGTCTGTGGATTTAATATATTTTAACAGCCTCTGGGCTCACACTTGTGCAGTGACACTTTGTCCCCTAAGCCATTGCCCAGATAATAACCCACGCCATTTAAAATACAGCTAGAGAAAAAGACAAGACAGACAGACAGATGCTAGATAGGTGAAAAAATAGATGATGGGTAGGTAGATAAAAAGATATGTAGATTAGATAGATAGATAGATAGATAGATAGATAGATAGATAGATAGATGATAGATATGGGTGCATGGATACACGGATAGATAGATAGATAGATAATGGATGGATGGAGATGGAGAGATGGATGGATGGATAGATGATAGATATGGATGCATGGATACACGGATGGATAGACAGATATGTAATGGATGGATGGAGACGCAGATGGTGGCTGGGTGAATAGATAGGCAGATAATAGGTGATGGGTTATTGCCCTTCTTTCCTTGGAAGGACATGAATGTTTTTTTCCGTTGTTCTACATGTCAAGATCGAATGTTAGTCAGCTGAAGGCTTCCTCTTTTGTTTTTGGTTTTTTGTTTTATTTTCTTTTTTGAATGTTTTATGTCAGTGGCTTTTCAAAAATATTTTCTTTTGCCTATGTATATATGTATGGTGTGCATGCATGTAAAAGCATATTCACCTGTGTGTGAGCATTCATATGTAGAGGCCAGAAGTTGACATCAGGCAGCTTCCTCAATTGCTCTCTACCTTATCCGTGGAGGTAGAATCTCCCTGTTGAGCTCAGAGCTCTCCTAATCCAGCCAGCTCACTCCAGGGATTCCCATCTCTGTCTCCCATGCATGGGGACCGCCACACTCACCTGACATTTACCTGGGTCCTGTGGATCTGAACCCCAGCCCTCACACTTGCATCGCAAGCACTTTTACTTACTGAATCACGTCCTCAGTTCATTTAAAGACGTGTTTTTATTTATGTGTATGTATGCCTCTGTGTGTGTGTGTGCCACGTGTGCAAATGCCTTCAGAAGCTGGAAGAGGCATCAGATCCCCTTGAGCTGGAGTTTCAGACAGTTGTGAGCCACCACGTGGTGCTGAGGACCGAGCCTGGTTCCTCTGAAGAGCATCACGTGCTCAGAACCACCCTGTCTCCACACACACAGTTTTTAACCACTTTGTTGGAACAAGACTGTGCTAACCTGATAACCTGGGCAGCCCTGGCTTGGAGCTCAGCCTCCACCAGCCAGCTTCTGGGAAAGCCCACCCTGTGAGAGGGGAGGGTGCCTCTGGGAGACCCTGTCACCCTAAAGCAGCTGCCTGATTGTCTGATGTCCTCCTGCCCCAGTGAGCAAACATGCATGCATCTCAGTAGACACCACCTTGCCTTCCCTGGTCCTCAACCCCAGAGCAAGATCAGCTCCTAAGACCCAGGAAAGGCTGTCTACCCAGGGATTGCCTGCCAGCTGTGCAGGGGAGCAACAGTGAGGGCTGCCTGTGCGGTCCCTGGGTAGGTCAGCCACTCTCACACCCCGCTTCCAGCAAGACGCTGAATACAGGGCCAGACAGAGCAGGACAGCAGGTTTGTCCCTCTGGGAGTCTACCTGTGGGTCCCTCCTCCTCCCTAGCTTTCCCTGTCTGGAACAGCTGCCTCTAAAACAACAACAAAAACCCCAGTGGCTTCGTTTGTGTGCCAATGTGAGCCCTTCCTGACACAAGGTGCCTCCAGCTGCGGCTGCTAGCGCTGGCTGGTTTACGTTAGTTCGTTTTTCTGTTGCTGTCACAGAACACCCTATACTAGCTGATTTGTTGAGAAGAAAGGTTTGTTTCTGCTCACAGCTCTGGAGGCTGACGGCTCCAAGGCTGTGTTACAATACCTGCTGGGGGCTCTGGGAACATCACATGGCAGACAGGGAAGGGAGCACCCTGTAGAGATGAGCATGAGGGTGGGCTCATCTCAGGAGAACGACCCCGGTCCAGGAAGAAGCAAAAGCTAATAACCCATTCCTGAGGGTGCACCCTCACGACCCAAACCCCTCCCTTGGGCTCCACATTACCACATGGAAAAATTCGCTTCCATAAATTATCTTTGGGTTGGGACACAGGCCATGGCAATGGTGTTGACAGGCACGGTTCCATTGTTGTCAGAGGTGGAATTGTTTTTTTTTTTTTTTTTTTTGGAGACAAAGTCTCATGTAGCCCTGGCTACCCTAGAACTCTTTACATAGCTGAATATGACCTTGAACTCTTGATCCTGCTGTTTCCACCCCCGGAGTTTCTGGGATACAGGTGTGCATCATCTTGCTCAGTTTTGCAGTGCTGGATGGAACCCAGAGCCTCATGCATGCTGGGTAAGCGCCCTCCGCACAGAGCCACATCCCTAGCAATAAAGTCTCCTGTTGAATTCAGGAAGACAAAGCGACCTGACCAAGAAATTATGAGCAGGGATCAGTAGAGATGGAGCTGGAATCTGGGTCATTCTGACCCCAGCTCCAAGCTGTCAACCAAGCTAGAGGCTGCAGATGTGCTGTGCTCATTCCCTGGGCTTCATCGCTCCTGGAGGGAAGAGAGCTTCGTGACTGAAGGAGGACATTTGCCAAACAGCTGGGCAGATGTAGCGTGCAGCCCCTTCAAGCTGGGCATGATGGCCGTGGGAACGATTAAGCCTGTGACCTTGACTCCCCTCAACCACCCTCTTGCATATGAGTCCCAGAAGCCTGGGCCAGGCTCATCCCTCTACAGAGAGAGCCTCTCCTTTTCAAGGACATGAAGGAGTCCTTGGGGCACGTGTGGGGCATGCAGCCCTGGAACCGTCCAGGTGCTTCACCAGCCCCTTGTCTGACTCTGCTAGTCCCTGTGGGAAGAGTCAGGGATGTAGCCGGGCCTCAGACTTCATCTGTAACAAGCTCTCATCCTCTTGTCAAGGACTCTTCCCAGATCTTTCCTTCCCCATAACCAAGTAGCACTTGAGTCCCATAGCTAACTCTCAACACACACACACACACACACACACACACACACACACACACGCACAAAACACAAGCATGAAGTAACCTACAGTAACCTCAGCTTCTGGGAGTCAAGATGACACCTTTGACAATACCCACAAGTGACAGACATGATCAGACAAGAACCACTAGGCTGATGGTTCTGTGCAAAGAGCAAACACTGATCCCAGAGCCTCTGCTGTCCCCTCCAGGAGCCCCCAACACCCCCGCCAGGGTTTCTTTTCTTGAATGCTCATCCGATCTTGGTTCATTCTGTTGCTGTTCATTTGATATGTGCTGGGCCTAAGTCCTGCTGGCCTCAGGGCCTCTGTTTTTGCTCTTCCCTACACCCAGGATGCTGTTCCCAGTCCTATTTGATCCTCCTCCACCCAGCTGGCACCTCAGCTCTGGAATGCCATTGCAAGAGTGACTGCCACCATGACTAGACACCTAGGAAGATGGTAATCTGGGTCTTTCTGGCTACACTGAGGTACTACGGTAAGCTGGTACCTGCCTGGCCTAAGCTAATTCTTCCAGCCTTACCTACTGGAGAAGGCTGACCCTAGGAGGCTGGCATGATCACACAGCAGCCCTCTGGGGGCCTCTACTGTCAGGCCCATCACGCCTCATCCACGGGCACACATCTCCCAGGCGCCCAGCCCCCACCTCTCCTTCTCCCTCCATCCCCTCCCAACATCCCTCCACTGCAAAGACTCAGGCCTGGAAACCCCTTGACAAGCAACCACCTGGTCCAGTCAGGCCACTCCCAACTGACACGATGTGACATGAGCCAGGCTGGTTCCCAGGATATACTCAGGATTCACCCCCCCCCCATAGGACCGAGTCAGGATGACGGGAACCAGCCTGATGTACCGACAGGTGCCTGGATCTCCAGCCTCCCGGGAGAGGTGCCTGGAGCCAGGCCAAGGGAGTGAGGACCCTCCTGCCATAGGGATGAGAACCCAAGGCTAAAGGAATGAGGACCTCTGTGCTAAGCAGGGGAAAGCCCATGGCTGAGGGAGGGAGGACACTGGGTTGAAGGAGAGAGGACTGTCAGACAGGGAGTGAGGCTATTCAGGCTGAGGCGCAGGGTGGAGGGGGCAGTGAAGACCTCCACACAGCCTCATGAACGCCAGTAGCTCCCATACACGCTAAAAAGCTGCCCCAGCCATGAAGAGTGAGGGCAGGAGTCCTGCCCAGCTGACCCAAACTCTGTCCTCAGGGTGGCAGCACACCTGGAGACCCAAAGGGGGATTCTGGAAGGTTCTAAACGGCCAACAAACTGTCAGACAGATGCAAATGAAAACAGGGCACCACAGGTCAATTTAGCATAAAGTCCTTATAGCACAATAAACAGAGACAGGCTTGAGTGTGATAAACAGTTTCCCAGTGTTGTCCTGGGGAGAGGAACATGCAGAAAAGGTGGGGGCCACTTCTACAGAGTACTTTCATTTTCAGGAAAACACATTAATATATATATATATATATATATATATATATATATATATATATATATATATATATATATGTTGTTTGTTTGTTTTTCGAGTTAGGGTTTCTCTGTGTAGCCTCGGCTTCCCTGAACTGGCTTAGTAGACTAGGCTGGCCTTGAACTCACAGAGATCCGCCTGCCTCTGCCCCCCTGAGTGCTGGGATTACAGGTGTGTGCCACCACGCCCAGTGGAATATATCTATATATATATATATATATTTTTTTTTTTAGTGTGCACTTCAAAAAAAAATTAGGATTCTATATTCTTAGGAAAGCAGCTGAGATGGTTCATGTGTAAACACATGGGTAAATGTGTTTGTCACCAAGCCTGATGACGTGACTTTAATTCCCAGGACCCACATGGTGAAGGGGAAATGGACTCCCCCAAATTTTCCTCTGACCACCACATTCATGCAATCAGACACACAAATAAATGTTAAAAGGGGGGGGGGTGCATGCAAGTCCAATAAGTTGGCTATATATTGTTACACACATACACATATACACACACATGCCCACACAAGTGCGCACACACACACACACACACTGCACACACGCACTGCCTGGAAAGACACGAGAGTGTTAAAGTTTGCATTTCTTGAACACTATGTTATTAGAATGTTTTTCACATGCATATTCATTCTTTGTGTTTGGGGTTTGGGGTTGTGATGGAACCCAGGGCCTGTGTAGGCCAAGCGTGTCTCCACTGTGTTCCCCCCCCCCCCCCCCCGCGCTCCAGTTTGGCAGTGTTTGAAGGAAACAGACTATTGACTGGAAGGGCTGAAGCCTGAGCCAAAGCTTGACAAAGAGCAGAAAGGAAGAGCTTCCTGCACAAAAGCATACACAGACCTCCTGCACCTGTACGCAAGCGAGAAGCCAGCTTAGTATAAAGAGAAACGCCACCACAAACACAGGACTGAAGCAAGGAACGTGGGAACCAGTCTCTAGGAAGGGATTGCATATGTAGGTCAACAGGAAACAGAACCTAGCAACGTCACAACAAAAGCTGGAAATGTACTTGCTGAAGTCAGAATCCATTCCCAAACCCAACGGGGGATCACTGTTCCGCGTGTGCCTTTTATTTGGTTTCAAGGGTAGCACGGGCTGGCCTCGAGCTCCCTGTGCAGTGGAGGCTGACACTGACTCTCTGATCCCCTGCCTTTTTTCGGGTCCCAGGGCTGGGATGACAGAGCTAGACTGCCACTCCTGGTTTTATGTGGTGCTCAGGACCAAGGTCAAGGCTCTTCCAGCTGGGCGCCACCCTCAACCCCGTCATGGGAATTGGTTTTCTTTCTGTTCGTTTTTGTCTTTTGCTTCTTATTTGGGTTTTTCTTCTAGTTCAGTTTTTGTGCTTTTTGGTTTGGGGGTGTTAGAAATAAGTGTTGTCCTTTGCCTCATGATTTAAAAACAAAACAACCCTCCCCCCCCCAACAAACTTCAAACCAAAAGCCAGCATCCCAGGCCTCAAGGTGAATGAAGGTCAGTGGTTAGGTGAGTTTTTAGCATGAACACAGCCCTGGATTTGATCCCCAGCACCGAGAGCCAACCAACCAACCACCAAAAGAATCGACCTGTAAAAGACATAAGACTAGAAATGGGATGAGATGCCAGTTGGCCACTGCCTTTCTTTGACATTATTCTGCATGCCCGGCTGACAAGGCAGACACTGCAGAAAAGGGTGGGCGGAGGAGGAAGGAGAGCAGGGCTAGAGCCTGCTCAGGCTGTGCTTGAACCCGTGCATCAGCCCAGGGAGCACAAGACACCACCAAAGCTTTAAAGAAAAATCTTGAGGGCTGAGGGAGCTGGCTCAGCAGTAAAGAGCTGGGTGCCTGAGTGAGGACCTGAGTTTAGATGCTCAGTGCGTGTGTAGACCCGAGCTGTGGTGGGGTGAGTCCAGAACCCCAGCTGCACACACATATAAGCACATGAGAACACACACATGCATGCCTTTAGTAAAGAGGTCTGAAAGGTAATAAATGTATAAAGACAATTTGCTTCCCCAGCATCCCAGGAGCACAGACTTTCAAAATGAAATGTGATGGATAAAAACATCCTGGCCAAAATGGTAAAGGACTAATGGGAAAGAACACAGTTAGAAACCATCTTAGCTGAACTAGGAAAACTTGTAGGAAAAAGGTAGAGCCCGGCTAATGGAAGTGTGTCAGCAGAGGAAGGGGCAGGACTTTGGGGAGAAGGCAGACAGGTTCCTTCAAATGATAATTGTAACTAAATTCAAGATAAAACAAAATTCTGAGCAAAATCAGTCAATTTTTAGAATACTTTAATGTTTGTTTGTTTGTTTGCTTTGTATCAGGATCTTACTGTGTAGATGTGGCTATCCTGGAACTTGCTATGTAGACCAGACTGGCCTCAAACTCATACTGAACACACTGAGATTAAAAGTGTGCATCGACTGACTTGTATTTTTATGTGTGTGTGTGTGTGTGTGTGTGTGTGTGTGTGTGTGTAACAAGTATATGGCTGCGTGCATGCGAATGCAGGTGCCCCAGAGTCCAGAGGGAGTCAGGTCCCTTAGAACTGGATTTACCCAGAGTAGACGTTGGAAACCAAACTTAGGTTCTCTTTAAGAGCAGCCAGAGTTCTTAACTGCTGAGCCGTCTCCAGCCCACAGCTGAATTTTTTTTAAAGAAGTTAACAGAGGTTTTCTGTTACCTAATATTTCATTTGAAAGAATAAATACTTCAGAATGGTTTAAAAATGAAGAACATGAGGGGATGGGGTTGTTGCTAAGCAACATAATTTGTGCTTAGAAAGCACTTGGAAGGTAGAGGCAGGGGAGTTAGGAGTTCAAGATCATCCTTGGGTACACAGGGAGTCGGCTACATGAAACTGTTCAAAACAGTAAGAAGCATGAGCCAGGTTCTGGCTTCTGTCTCCAGCCGAGTATAAACGAAGAGAAGAAATGAGGTTTAAAAATAGAAGCAGAAAGTGGTGTGAGCTGCTTTAAAAATGGGGTCTAGAGGACCAAGGGCCTGAGCTAATAAGGCTGTTTCCCACGGGGGTAGGAGTTAATAGCTCCGAACCCAC
Organism: Meriones unguiculatus; assembly: GCF_030254825.1. NCBI lineage: Eukaryota > Metazoa > Chordata > Mammalia > Rodentia > Muridae > Meriones > Meriones unguiculatus. The sequence continues at coordinate 73,848,484 of NC_083356.1, read as the reverse complement.
GCCTGTCCACGCTGGAATGGGACAGTGGACGAAATGGATGGCAGACAGATGCAGCGAGCCAGGTTTGTCAGCACTGGAGCGGGAGGTTAGAGATAAGCCACATGTGCTCTACGTGGGAAGGTCGCAGCGAGGCATGTGGTAGTGATTTAGTGCCGGAGACATCAGTGCGAAAGCATGTGTTAGGAATCCCTCCTGCTACTCGATAAGATACAAGGCAGAAGGGGGGGGCGGGCGGTGGGGAGGATGTATTTGGACCCAAAGTTAAGAGGTTATGCTCTGCCAGGTGGTGGCAGTACACACCTTTAATCCCAGCACTTGGGAGACAGAGGCAGGCGGAGGTTTGAGTTGAAGCCAGCCTGGTCTACGCAGTGAGTTCCCAGGACAGCCAGGGCTACACAGAGGAACCTTGCATCAAAAGGGGTTGGGGGAAGGAAGAGGCACCATGGTCCATCACAGCAGAAAAGAAACAAAGCTCATGGTGAGGGGAGCATGTTCAAGTACACCTTGTGTGTCCATCCACAGGGCAGGAAGTAGCAGGCAGGGAGTAATTTCGCTCCACCTGCTTTGCTTCCTACTCCTCCCGGTTTGGTTCAGTTGGGGCCCTCAGCTGAAAGAGTCTGCTGCCTGCATTTAGGGTGGGGCTCCCCTCCTCCCACAGTCTCTCCTCTCTAGAAACCCCCTCACAACATAACCAAGAGTGTGCCCCACTAATGCCAGAGGTGTTTCTTCCACCAGTCAGACTGGCCATCGAAATTGGCTATCACAAGTTGGTTGTATCTAGAAACGCTGGCCAGCAGGATGGCTCATCAGGCAGGGGAGCAGCCGCCAAGCCTCAGAACCTGAGGTAGACCCAGGGGACCCTCGTGTAGGAGAGACGGCTTCTGCAAGTCGTCCTCTGACCTTGTGCACTCCATGGCACAGGTCTCTGCCCACGTGCAAGTTCTGTACATGCTCACATCTCCCTGCTCTGCTGTGAAGGGGGTCAGAAGCAGAGACCCTTCGGCAACCGCAAGCGCATTTAGCAGCAGGGCCCGGCTGCAGACACCATTCCTGACAAAGAAACCAGGAACCCTCAGAAAACAGCTAGTTCTATATACATGTGCCTGCAGCCTCCCTCAGTGCTGAGGAGTGTGTGGGGCTTAGCAGTGAAGAGCTTGGGGCTGCAGCTCTGGTTAGCAAATCAGTTTCCCACCATGCACTGGGCTCTGGGGGTCCATCCCAGAGTGGCATAAGGGGATGTGGTGCACACCTGTGATCCCAGCATTCAGGGAGGGGAGGCAGGAGGATCAGATGCTCAAGGTCACTCTCAGCCACACAGCAAGTTCAAGGCCAGCCTGGACTACATGAAACTTTGTATAGAAGTTATCAATGTATCAGTAAATAAGAACAATGTTTTGGAGACTCTCTCAAGCTGCGCTGGGAATATGCATAGGAACACAGAAGCCAAGCAAATGGGTTTCCAAGGACCAAAGCCTAAAGAATATGAGCCAAAAAATAAACAAAGTAGTCTTGGATTAGAACCAAGCTGGAAAAAACAAATAGATGCATGTCTATGCCAAACTAGATACATGACTAGATGATAAATAAGTAAATAATTGAAAAAGAAAAGGCCACTCCCTACACAGGAAAATTCCCAGTCACTTCTGAAGCTGCTCCAGGGAAGGCAATGGGATGTCTTCCTTTGCTAGGGTGGGCTGCACCTTCCAAAGAGACATCACAGAAAGAGGGCGAGGATCCTTTTCACACTGAGGGCCCTGGCCAGCACCTGACAGGTAGGTTTGCAGGCTGCACCGTGGGAAAGAACATCCTTCCTAGCTATGACAGCCCTGGCATTGGATCTCTTTGCTCTTCTCCTCTCCAAACCCCCTAACCAGCAAAGTGTAGCCATAAAAATGCCTCAAGGCTGGAGGGATGGCTCAGCGGGAAAAGTGTCTGCTGCACGAGCATGAAGACGTGAATGTGTGTCTCTGGTACCATATAAAAAGCCAGGCGTGGCACTGTGCCCCTGTTACCCGAGCCCCAGGGCAAGGCGTGGAGACAGGTGGACCCCGGCTCTGCTTACACAGTGAGCTCCAGGTCCAGCGAGAAGTAAGAATTACTTCCTCCAAAAGTAAGGTGGAGGGGCCAACAGAGGAGCCCCTGAGCCAGCCTCGGGCCTCCACATTCACATCCCACACATGGCCACACATGTGCACCACACATTCACATGCATGTATTCTACACGTGTACAACGCTTGTTCACATACATGTATACCGCGCATACACACCACACTTGAAGACCACATGTGCATGTGCATCTACACCACAAGTGCACACACATGTACATCACATGTGCATATCATACATGTACATGTACATGCATGTATGCCACATGTGAGCAATATATACCACCCGTGCACATAGAATACATATGGGACATTTCTCCTCTATGTTCACACTAATTCCCAAATCTAAAACTTTTATGAAATAAAAAGCTGACTAAAAGTTTTATAAGCAACATAAGACCAGGTATGAGAGTGCACATCTGTGATCTCAGCAATTGGGAAGCTGAAGCAGAAGGATCATGAGTTCAAGGTCAGCCTGGGCTTCAAAGCAAAACTATCTCAGAAAACAAAAATAGGAAAATATGGCGGGGCCCAGCGGTAAGTGTGTAACCTCAGGACAGTCAGCAATTAAAGGCCAAGTTCTAGGCCAGCCTGGGCTACAAAAGACCCATCTCAAACAAACCAAACCAAACAAACAAACAGAACAAAACAAAAAACAAGCTAGGCACACGCCTTTAATCCCAGCACTCTGGTGGCACTCAGGTCAGTCTCTAGGAGTTTAAGGCTGGCCAGGGCTTCATAGCTAGCCGGACTTAGAAAACAAACAAACAAACAAACAAACAAAGTCATCCGCATAATAATAGAAAACAGGAGTCCCTCTCTTAACATTTGTTACTAAGACTGATAATTAAAATAGTGTGTCCTGGCACAAGAATCACCATGCGGCAGAAAGAACGGAAAGCCAGATATATTCCTACTCTGTTAGGTAATTTGGGAAAATGCAAGAGCCAAGTGATGAGAAGGAAGGGATATGGGTGGGAGACGGATCAGCCTGCCTCCCAAGCCTGAGGGCCTGGGTCCAGATCCCAGCACCCACGCCGTGGGCGCCGTGGTGAGCAGCTGTAGACAGCGCTGGGGGAAACAGAGACAGGCAGACACCAGGAGCTTGCTGCCAGCCAGCCCGGCTTGACGGTCTCCCGGCTCAGCGACACGGATCTCTGTCCTCCACACACACACGTATACACGAACATGGACACATGAGGAAATGTGCAGGTGTAACACACACAGGCACATTCTTGTGCACGCACCACATATCCTCATATACACACGTGCACAGAGCAAGGATAGTTTTATAAGATGAACCTAAATAAGTAATTACTTATTAATATTATATTTGATTATAATATCAAATTATAATAGTTTTTCTTTTGTTTGTTTTTTCAAGACAGGGTTTCTCTGTGTAGCCCTGGCTGTCTATGAGCTCTATCTGTAGACCAGGCTGGCCTTGAATTCACAGAAATCCACCTGCATCAGCTCTCTGAGTGCTGGGATTTTAATGCATCACCACCACTACCACCACCACCAACAGTACTCCAGCTATATATTAGTTTTTTTTTTAACATAGTAGAGCAATTTATTTTTAATTACAGGTTTTAAAAGGATTTAATGCCAAGAAAATAAAAACAAAACAAATAAATTTACATATAACTAATTTTATGATTTAAAAAAAAGTCACACCATTCTAAGTATGCAAGTGGGGAAAAAATGTAATGAAGAAAAAAGTCAATAGGTTTCTCCACATGAAGATTGAAGGCCCAGGAATAACAAACCCCAGGAATAACAAACAATATGGAAAGGTAACTAACCAGGAAAAAACACTAACCACTGGCCAGGGGGACACAGGTCAGTGGTAGGGCACATGGCTGGCATGGGTTCCATCCATCTTATACACACACACACACACACACACACAGGGGCTGAGTACTAGGCAACAGCAAATTGTTGACACCATTAACATAATGTGAGTTAGGAAGTGGATTCTCAAGTGAATTAGAGAGAAAACCATTTGCACCCCCACTCCCAAAAAGAACAATTCATAGAAGAAAATCACAGGGGGACAAGTGAAGGAGGGAGGGAGAGAGGAAGACAGAGAGGGAGGGAAGGAGGGAGGGAGGAAGACAGAAAGGGAGGGAAGGAGGGAGGGAGAGAGGGAGGAAGACAGAGAGGGAGGGAAGGAGGGAGGGAGAGAGGGAGGAAGACAGAGAGGGAGGGAAGGAAGGAGGGAGGGAGGAAGACAGAGAAGGAGGGAAGGAGGGAGGGAGGAAGGAAGACAGAGAGGGAGGGAAGAGGGAGAGGGAGGGAGTGCGGCACTCTAATGAACACTTCAAACTCTACTGAGCCTCACAGTCTATGCAAGCCAGAGGCTGGCCTGGTCCCTAACTCCCAGGTTGGGGGCAGCTGTGTTATGGCCCCTCAAGTGCCTAGAACATTCCTGAAGAGCCACCATCCGCCCACGGTGCAGAAAGTGGCCTGGGCATTCCACCACGGTGAAGCCAGTCATAGCCACAGGTGATGTCACCGGGAGGTGATGTCACCGGGAGGTGATGTCACCGGGAAGTGATGTCACCGGGAGGTGATGTCACCGGGAGTGGGGTTTTTGCAGCATTTACCAGAGAGAAGCACAAAACTATCTACACTTCCAGTGAAAAGTGACCGAAAATCTGTCATGATTCTACCCTGGAAATTGCCCAGTTTGGCTCATTTGGTCGTTTGTTCGATTGAAATAGGGCTCTCTATGTAGCTTGGCTGCTCTCTAACGCGATCCTCCTGCCTCAGTCTCTGCCTCCGGGTCCTAGGGACTACAGGCAATTGAAACCACACCCAGTTATGATTTTCTTACATTTTTTAAGTTTTCAGCTATTTTAGTCAATGTGTGCAGGTGTTTTGAGTGCATGCATGTCTGTGCTACTCATGTGTACGTGACACTGAAGGAGGCCGGAAGAGGATGTCAGATCCTCTGGAACTTGAATTGCAGACTCCAGCTGTAAGCCCCTGTGTGTGATTGTTGGGACTAGAACCTGGGTCTTCTGGAAAAGCAGCCAGAGCTCGCAACAGCGGAGCCCCCTCTCCACCTCCTTATTCATGTATGTATGAGGGTGCACAGGTGTGGACATCAGAGGACAACTTCTGGGAGTCTGTTCTCCTCTTCCGCAATGGGGTTCTGGGGACAGAACTCAGGTCATCATGCTGGGCAGTGGGAACCATTACCCACTGAGCCATCTCGCTGGCTCTGGGCTTTTTTCAGTGAAAAACAAAACAAAACAAAACAAAACAAAAACATACTAAAACTATTTCCAAAGCTTAAAGTCATTCTTTGTTTCCAAGGCTATGCATCCCTAGAAGCATGACTGCGACCCTGCGTGCACGAGCACGCACACACACACACACACACACACACACACACACACACACACACGCAGTGGCTTCCTTTAAGAAAACACTCTGAGACCTTGGAGCTGGGGGGGGCAGGTCCGGAACCCCTCCATCCAGTCCGTTCTCTGCTGAAGGGCACTCCACTTGCTGATTCAGCAGACGCAGCCAGCCCTCAGCTGTGATGCCTGCTCAGGACGAAGCTCTCCAAGCCCATACAAGGAAATTCAAGGCCTCCCAGTCCTTGGCAGCTACAGACAGCAGCAGCCGCAGGCAGCAGGATTGGCTACATCAGCCAATGCTCCACCCCACTTCCAGCAGAAGAGCTGCCCGGCTCACCACACACACACACACACACACACACACACACACCTGTCCTTAAATGTCATACTGTCCTCCAACCCTCACCCAGCCAGCCATTCACCCCAGAAACTTCTTTGTTCCAAGCGTGTCCCTGGCAGGAGCATCCAGCCTTCCTTCCTGTACTGCTGCCTCCTCACAGTCTTGCAATGTCCCCCTTTGAGACTGACTGACGGCCAGGCGCTGCACCTGAGCGCCCCCCACAACATTTTGAGACAGTATCTTGAATGTGGGCTTGAACTTTCAATTCTCCTGCCTCAGCCGCCGAAGGCTCAGACTACAGGTGTGAGCCACCATTCCCAGCTGCACGTGTCCTGTTCTGCACCCCAAACTGTCCCTACTAGGCTGCTGGTGCCTCAGTATGAATCCCAGACCCCCTCCCACTGTAGGCCTTCTATATCCCTAAGCTTTTCTCCATGCGAAGTCTGGGGGAGCTTTAGGGAGGATGGTTTGGGTAGCCTCGAAGGAGGTTTTTTGCTTTGGGAAAAAAAAAAAGTGAGGGGCCAGTGAGATGGCTCAAGAGGTAAAGACACCAGGCCTAATGACCCCGTGGTGGAAGAGAACAAGGACTCCAGCCAGCTGTCCCCTGACTTCCACACGTTTGCTGTGGCACATCCACATACATGCACACACATAGTAAATAAATAAATAAATAAATAAATAAATAAATAAATACATGTAACTTAAAACTTTTTTTTTAAAGTGAGGTAGCTACCAGGATGCCCGGACGAGGGCACATGTTCTCAGACCCAAATGGCGGGGGGGGGGGGAGCTTCTTTACCTTCTGAGGTCATGTCCTTCCCAAAATTCTTTCCATGTTGTAAACTTGAACACAAGATTGTTGGAATAAATGTTTGTGCCATGTAATGCACGGTAGAAACCCGGACTCGGAGAAACACAGGCTGCCTGAAGGGAAGGGCACTGAGACCATGCATCTGAACTTGGGGTCCAGCTTTCTTCTCAATCCTGCTCTTGTCTACTCTGCCATTTACAGATGCCCCCTGAGCACCAGAATGGACTGGGGATGACAAAGTTTCTATGTTGTTAAACAAACAAAAAGCTGGTAAGTTCTTTAAAAATCAGCTAAATGACTCTAGAGCATCCCTGTTCCTCTCTGGAGCATCCCTGGCCCTCTCTGGAGCATCCCTGGCCCTCTCTGGAGCATCCCTGGTCCTTTCTGGAGTATCTCTGGTCCTCTCTAGAGCATCCCTGGTTCCTTCAAAACTGGTTCTGTAAGGAGCAAGGGGAATGGGCTGTGGAGCTTTGTATGTATGTTTGAGTTTGGTGATAACTACACAGTTCTTTTTCATGTCAATTGCATTACAAGTTTTCCATTTCCTGGCATCTGGAGTGCCATTTCCGATCAGAAAGTTCCGTTTACACCTGTAGTAAACTTCATTCTGATGAGAGGTTGGGCTTGAATTTTTGTACCAATTTTTAAGAAGATGAGCATCATTTTAAAAATGTGATTAAAATGAGGTACAGAGGTCTGGTGAGATGGCTCAGTGTGTAAAGGTGTTTGTCACCAAGCCTGTCAACCTAAGTTTCAACTCCGGGACCCACAGGGTAGAAGGAGAGAGCCAACTTCTGTAAGCTGTCCTCTGACCTCGGCATACACGCTCGGCGTTTGCGCATGCACAAACACACACAAATAAATATTTAAACATTAGAAATAAAGAAATAAAAGAAAGCAGAGAAAAACATGAAAAGAAAGAGATGAAGGAAAGAGAGAAAGAATGGGAGGAAGGAAGGGCTGAGCCTCGAAGGTTGGTGGGCCACATACGGACTCAGTGCCCAGAGACCACGTGGCGTTAGTGGCCAGGAAGGGGCAGCAAGTTCAGGCTTCAGGAGCCCCATTCTGCACTGTTTTGGAGACAAACAGTAATGGCATCATCATCTGGCAGGTGGCTCTGGAAGCCCTGATGTTACCTGGGTCTCAGCACCCCAACTAGAAGATAAATGGGTGGGCTGGAGCGTATCTAAGCTCACCCAGGGCAATGCTGCTCTAGAAGACCAAGACCAAACTCGAGAGTGGGGGAGAGAGCTGGGGAGATAGAGGTTGACCTACACCCCAGCAGAGCTCACCTCCCCACAACACCCAATCTCACTATCATTTCGGGTCTCCCAGGAGTCTTTTCCCAGAGCCTTGCTTCCCGGGCTTAGACCTGAGGAGCCCCAGAAAGCAGAGGAGCAAAGCTTCTGACGTCGCAGACGAAGACTGGAGGCTGGGGTGTCAAGCCCCTGGAAGATTCTGTGACTGACAAACGCATGCACCCATGAGAGGCTCGTCTCCTCAAACACACTACAGTCAGTGCTGCACGGAACCTGTCTTCACAGTGGGGGCCTTTAAAGCTAGCCTGGGTAGACAGGTGGACAGATGGAAGCAACCAGCTCTAAAGAGAACAACAAAATGCAACTCTCGGGAGTAAGGCAGGCATACAGAAGAGCTCAGACCCCTGCTTATCTCCTTCTTCATTGTAAATGTGACTTTTTTTTCATTAAAAAATATTGAGAGAAGTAGTTATGTTTGAGGACGTGAAAGACATCTCCCCACTATGTGCAAAGGACTTTCCATGATGAAGCCTCCCAGAAAGCATTTTCAATGCTGAGCTGAAAGGTAGGGGCTCCTGACTGCAGGTAGAATCAGCAGGTGTCAAGGAGACCTGCTTTGCTGGGACATTTCGCTCTGCTGAGATAGGCAGGCAAAAGGGAAAGGGCAACAGGCTGAGTTACTCCTAGCATGGTCCACAAAGGGCTGCATTTCCTCCATGAAAGAGTGGCTTTTGGGATGCCCTGGCCTGCACAGAGAAACCCTGTCTCAAAAGAGAGAGAGATAAAGGAAAAAAGAAAGAAAAGAAAACCCTAAAATCTTACAGAAAATAAGTCAGTCAGCCGCGTGCTTGCCTAGTGTGCATAGAGCCCCAGGTTCAATCCCCAGCACCGGATAAAGAAGATAATGTTGGTGCAGGTCTATGTTCCCAACATTCTAGAAGCTGCGGCAGGAGGATCAGGAGTTCAGGATCATCCTCCACTACATAGCAAACTGGAGACCAGCCTGGGCTACATGGGACCCCACCTCAAAAAGGGAAAGGAAAGGAAGAGAAAGAAGGAGAGGTGAGGGAAGAAAGAAGAGGGGGAAGGAAGGAAGGAAGGAAGGAAGGAAGGAAGGAAGGAAGGAAGGAAGGAAGGAAAAAATCCAGAACCAAAAACCGCACAGGCTCCTGGCGCCTGCTGCCAACATCTCCCATTTCACAGATGGAGAGGGTGAGGCTCAGAAGGGTGAGGTCGCCCGCTAGAAACTCTCATCCTCAGGGCCAACCTGGGGGAGGCAGGAGAGGGCGTGGCCAGGCAGCGGGAATGTGCCAGAAGTTGCTAGGGCTCTGCCACTGCTCGCTGCGGGGCCAGGTGCACCAGAGCCAGGGCGCGCGGGAGGGGGAGGGGGGCCCTCGAGGACCGCGCGGGGCGCTACCTGGGTCATGGAAAGGCACCAGCGCGTAGTTGGCGATGACCCGGCTGCGGCTGCTCAGGCTGCGCTCCAGAATGCGCGAGGCACCGTCGATCACCTGCATCAGGTCATCCCACATGGAGCCGGTGACATCGAAGACGAAGGCCAGGGTGGCACCTCCCGTGGCGGGGGACAGCGTCCTCGTGGGCCGGTCAGGCGTGACCACCGTCACCAGCGTGGAGGTCGCCACCAGCAGCGGCAGCAGCGGCGCCCCAGGCGTCATGCTGAGCCAGAGGCTGCAGCAGCGAAGGGGACTCGCAGGTCTCAGTGAGAGGTGGCGGAGCAGCCTCGCTCCCGCGGGTTCACCGGACAGGGGCGCGGCGGGATCCCCCTGGTGGGAGCCCGAGGCGGTCCCTAACGCCCACCCCGCCTCCTACACCCCCCTCCACAGCGCCCCGCGGCGTGACTCAAACTTTCCCAGCCCCGCGGCTCGCTGGTCCAGCCCCGAGGTTAGTGGAGGACGCAGGGCAGACGGCAGGAGGGAGGTGGGGCCGCAGCCAAGGGCGAGGGATGAGGGTTCGGGAATCCGCGGACACCTGCTAGCCCTTCTGCGGGGGCGGAGAGGCCACACGAGCAGTCCAAGCCTGGCTCAGACAGGCCTTGCTACCTCCCTCCACCGGCGTCCCAGGGACCCAGGGGCTCCGAGCCTCCCCGGTATTGTAATTATTCTTGTTAAAAATCAGCAGGCCCAAGCCTGGCGTCCATCAGGGGCATAGCATCCCCACGGATATTTTCTGGAAGTTTGCTGCCATCCTAGTCAGGGGGAGAGACACTAAGACCAAACCCGCTTGGTACAGGCCGCCGGAGGCTCAGAGAGAAATGAACCCATTTACTACACTAAAGTGGTGTAGACAGAATCGGAAGCTAGATATGGAAGGACCCCAGATTCCTCGGGCTCTGCCGTCTCCCCTGAGTATTGTAAGACATTGTTGCAGGTCATATGGGGACTCCAGGGGATCAGGCACACACTCCTCCTGTCACCTGTCTAAGCAGACTCGTGGGTTGCGAGTGAAGGGGCTTGGGACAGGAAGTGGCTACCTGGATTAGGTTCAGCCATCCTCTACCTCACAGTGTTCCGCCAGCTGGGTGGGTCATGGTGCTGCCTCCATGACTGGGCTAAGTGGGCATGTCCTCCCTGGGTAGGGAGTGCTCTCTCTGCTGTTGGACTGTTGGGGTATGCCTCCATCCATCCCTCGGCTGGGCGGAATGCTCCCTCCGCAGCAGAGGCGGCTCCCTCCGCCCTGTTGTAGCCCTTCCCTCTCCCAGGCTGTACATCCCCGTGATTTCTGTCCTTACAGCCCAGGAGCTCCTGGGAGTGGAGACTGCGCCTTGGTGTCCCCAACCACTCACCACCCCCCCATCCTACTCTAGTGCCTGGCACTGGGTGGGGACTCATTAGATGCTGCTTGACTGGAAGGGGCAGCTTTGGCAAGCATCCTCTGAACACAGCACCCTGGGTGAGGTCAGACAGATCCTGGACACAGCCGGGAACCCTGGGCTGGAGAGGGGTCACTCTCCTGACCCTTCCTCAGCCAGGAGGAAAGCCACTCTACCCCATCTCTTCTCCTCTGGGCCAACCTGAGCTCCTCTGAGGCTGCTGAGTCCAGTTTGTCCTGAACCCACAGCCCCTGTGTCCTCGTCCTAGTTCTGGCTAAACCGTATTATCACCGGGCCAGGCCTGGATGCGTGTGCCCTTCCACTGCCACTGAGCTCTGTGACAAAGGAGACCAGAGCCTCGCACATGACAGGAACCCAACAAAGGCTCTGCCACCTGCAAGGGGAAGTGGGTACCAGAGATGTTGGGTTACTGAGCCCTGGCCATGGGCAGAGAACAGACAGGACACAACTCGGAGACTAGGGTCTACATGAGGGCCGGAGACCTAAGGCAATGGTCTCTTAAAGAGCAGGCCATCTCTTGGGATATGGCAGAAGCTGGATTCCAAGGCCTGAGAGTGAGTTTGCAGCTAAGCTCAGGGGGAAGTTGAGTCTCCTGCACTGGCAAGACCTGGCTTTTTAAATCTCCTTGAGTGAAGGTCGCAATTGCCCGCAGAACCTGGGCGGGGCTGGGTCAGCTGTTGGAGTAAGAAGGCCCCAGCTGTGGGAAGGCAGTAGCAACCAGGATCCAGGAACCAAACGACGACATTGCTGACCCAGGACCAAGGACTCGGTCCTAAGCCTTTTGTCAGGTATTCCAGGAGACGCTGTTAGGACATGAGATAGGAAAATGAAGGAGGGCAGTCCCCGCCCTGGGGAGGAGAGATATGTAAACAAATAATTCTAAGTCAATGAGATAAGCGAGAACAGAAGAATTACCCGGAGCTCTGGGAGCTCAGAGGAAGGAGGGGCTGAGCCTAAGAGGTCAGAGGAGGCCGTGGAGCAAGTCTGGGAAGCCAGCAAGAATGAGAGAAAGGGCAGTGAGGAGCTGGAGCAGCACGCTCAAGGGCAATGGGAGTGGAGAAGCCACAGGGGGTCACCCAGTGGACTGAGGGAGATGATGGCAGAGGAGGAGACAGAGGCTACAACCTGGAGGGCCTGATGCATTTCACCAACCCTTCTGAGGTTTACCTAAAGGCACTGGGAGAATATTAACCAGGGAAGCACTCTAGCCTGGCTCACAGCGACAGACAGCTCACAGCGGCTCTGCTCAGGGTACAGACGTTGTAGAGACCAGGAAGCCACAAATCTCTCCCAGGAGGTCATGGCAGAGATGGACCCAAAGACAGCGGGGAGCCTGTCCTTATGCTGGTACAAGGGATGGAGAGGACCACGGACTTGAGTCTTGGTGGCTTTGTGGTGGGGGCTGAATCTCAATATGTAGCCCAGGCTGGCCTTGAACCCAGGGATTCTCCTCCCTCGGCCTCACAAGTGCCTGTGTTACAGGCACTGTGCACAGATTTAGAGCTGAGTTCTGAAACTGCCTGGTGACCTTCAGTGACGTACTACTCCATTTAAGATGGGGGGGAGGGTTCTTGAGAGATGGCTCAGTGGTTAAGAGCACAGTTGCTCTTGTGGAGGACCTGGGTATGAGGCCCAGCACCTACATGGTTTATCACAGTCATGCACCACTGACTCCAGTTCCATGGGATCCACTACCTTCTTTTTATCTCCATGGCCATCAAGCATGCACAGGACACACACACATACATGCAAGCAAAACACTCACAAATGAAACATAGTGAATAAATCTAAAGAGAAAATCCTAAGGAGATAAACGGGGGAGAATCTGCAACCCCTGCAGAGGTTTCTTCTCATCCCACCACTCCAAAAGACCACCAGCTTCCCTCGGAGACACAGGGCAGAAAGAAAAGTTCAGAGCCTCAGCCTGGCCTCCCTCAGTCCCCTTGGAAGAGCATTTACCACCCGTCTGCCATTATTCCATTTGGCCTGATCCCATTGCCCACCCAGAGTGGCCCTGTGGCTGCCTCAGGCACAGGCATCCCAGGGGCTCAGGACTTCCTGAGGGTGTGACCACTGCCAGGGAAGGAAAGTGGGGGAGACCTGTGGCCTGCAGGTACAGCACAGCAACCAGCCTCATTCCTGCACCTCCACTTCCCCAGGCCCCTGGGAGACCTCATTTTTTTTTTTTTTAACTCAAGAGAATCTCCATTTTGTTTCCAGAAGGCGCCGTCTTTCTGCTGTTTCCTAACACACCACACACTCGCTGTGGAGAGCCCTGTGCCCAGCAGCTTGCAGGATGCACACGCCATTGTTCCTGGCGCATAACCATCCCTGTCCTGTGTTGGCAGGAGGACCCAAGGCAGCCAAGGGGCTGCCTCAGTACCCAGGTTACTGGGCTCTTGGCAGTCAAAGAGCCTCATTGCCCTTCTAAAACCTGATCCTTAAACCCACCCTGGTCTGAACCTTGTCAGATACTGGATCTAGCCTGCCCTGCTCACCCTGCCCCTCCCAGACCCCCTCCCGAGGGTGCCTGCTCTGTGCCCTCGAAGACTGGCAGCATCCATGGGGACAGCATGTGCCAATCCTCGCTGAGTAACAGACCCTAGGTCAAGCAGCTGCTCCCCTCCAGATAGGGAGACTGAGACTCCAAAAGGAAAAGTTTTGGAGTCAGAAAGGACCTGGCATGTGCCTCTGCCTTCGTGGGAAAACAGGAATCCTTTCTCTCCCCGCCCCCCATTGCTTCCGGCTCTCCTGGAAATTCAGGGCAAGGATTCCAACAGGAGCCCAGTGGGCAGAGTTTCTGGAACAGAGCCAGAGCCCCAGGTTTTGGTCAGGCACCACGCTGTCAGGATGCTCCGCCAGGGGTGGGGAGAACACCTCTGACTAAGGCTTCTGACATTTCTGCATCTTTTCAGTCCCTTCCTGTTCACATTCACTCCCGTGAATTCGTCCACTACCCCCACCCCACCCCTGCTCCCGAGACTCAGCTCAAGAGAAGGCAGAGGAGCTGGTGACTAGATCAGACAGAGCTCCTGAGGACAAGAGAGGCGGTCAGAGTCGCAGCCTTACAGCCATGGCCCCACAGCCAGCGCCGGATGATTTACTGCCGAGCCCAGACCCGCTCTGGGACCCAGCCTCCAAGTCACATGTAGTGCAGGAATGATTTGAAGCCATCCCAAGAAATATTTGAGCCACTTGACACAGCAACCGTTGCCCGTCCCCATGTTTTTAAGAACAAACAAATGAAAACTGGGCCAGAGACGGCGCTTCAGGGCTCGCTCCCACCACCCTGCCTGGCCCAGCTGCCCCCGGGGTCTCCAGGACAGAGAGCTGCATCTGCGCCTGCGCTGCTCACTCTCTAACCGACGTCGCCGGGAGAAGAGCACGTCTCCTCTCAGAGGCTGTGTCCTGACTGAGTCTCACTGGCATCCAAGGCCACTCTGTCACTGTCACTGCTGTCATTGGAGGCTGGCACCAACATCCACAATGAGCTGGGTTAACCTGTATTCTATGCTTCTTAAGAGGTTTCCTACTGTCCTGCAAAGGTACAAAAATATCGTTAAATCTGAGTCCGAGGTGTCCCCTCGGTCCCTGGCAAAGCATCCTGACAAGGTGGGTCTCTCTCTCTCTCTGACACACACACACACACACAGCTTAAAAACCGGAAAGACCAAGAAGATGGCTCGGCTTCATAGCCGAGAACCTGAGATTGAGTCCCAACTCACGTAACAAAAGCTCAGCTTGGCAATGCACACTTGCCGTCTGCGGGGTGGGCAGAAACAGAGGATGTGTGCAGTGGCAGTGGCAGGTCACTTCCCAGGCATCCCAGCCTGGAGAACCCGTCAGGTCCCAGGGACACTGTCTCAAAAAACAAGTTTGCTCTCTCTCCTGAGAAATGACTGTCAAGATTGTCCCCCAGCACACACACACACACACACACACACACACACACACCAAACTATGTGTATTTCAGCTTCCTACCTTAATCTCTTACCCTTCTTCTTCCCAGAAAGCTTGGCCTTTCGCCCCCTCAGCTTTCTCTTTTGGAGTGGCCTGAGGAAGAGCCACTTTGGCCCCCTCATAGGAAATCCTGACAAATGGGGCTCTCTGTGGTTCCCAACCCCTTGTCAACATTTGACACTGCTCTGGCCTGCAGTCCATGTGCCAGGGTGTCCCCTGAGAAGGCACACAGAGCGGGCCATGGGCCTTTCTCTTCGTGGTGTGAAGCCAGTCTAAAGTGACAGTGATTCAGAAGGTGTGGCCTCGATGGGAGCTCAACAAGAATGACTAAAGACCCACATGTGATCAATTGGGTTTGGAAAAGGTGCCAACAGGAAAGGACAGGGTTTTCCAGCTTACAATGTTGGAACAGCTGTGTGTCTATAAAAAGAAACAATGAGCCCCGATTCCTAACTCACATTACATACAAAATTAATCAGGGATGACTGATAGGCCTTATAAAGGCTAAATTATCAGTGTTTTAGAAACAGGGTGCTGAGGAGCTGGCTCAGGGATTAAGAATGTGTGTTGCTCAATCATGAAAATTGGTGTTTGGATCCCAGCACTCACATCAAGTGGCTCTCAAATGCCTGTAATTCCAGCTCGAGGGATCTGACGCCCTCTTCTGGCATCAGCAGGCACTGCATGCACAAAGGGCATACACTCAAACAAACACATACACACAGGCACACCCACACACAAACTTTTTTTAAAAAAGAAAGTTGAGAGAGAGAGATAAGTGCTTCATTTTTCTATGTAATGGTGCAATGATGACATCTGAGGAGCTAGTCAACTCTCTTAAAACCATAAGGAAGCCAGCTCAAAGAGCATATGAAGAGAAAAGAGCTTTGGGACTCTTAGCCATGGCTTCCCTGTAGTTCAGTTTCCTTCAGAATTACTCAGACTGCACTGAATTCTCTGTTCGGTGCAGCTACAAACATCCGTATCCCAGAAGCAACTCCAACCAAGAAGCTTTCCCATCCCCATCCCCATCCCCATCCGCATCCCCATCCCCATCCCCATCCCATCCCAGGAGAAGCATTCCTGTGCAGGTGCTCCTGGTTTTGCTCTTCTTCAGATGGTTACAGTTTTACATAACTACTTCTCCTGAGGCAATAAAAACACATCCTTATGTACCAATCTAAGAACTCTCTCTACACCACAATTTTTCCTCATATGTTGACTTCATAATCCCATCCCCCAGGTGCTGAGGGACGCTGAAGAAAGAACTGGACTGTCCGCTACAGAAAGTGAGCCAGGTCAAGAAAGTGACCCACGAGAATATGTCTCCAAAGGGCAGAAGTGATCTTTGCCTCATTTTGATTCACATCTCCAAACTCTGCAGTAGGCGCACAGTAGGACCTCAATAAGCAGGCGCCGTGTGGGTGGATCACCGCACGCAGCAGGAGTTGAATAAACAAGCAAGCGTCCTGTGGACGGAAGACACAGGATGTCCCCTGTCTCTGTGTGTGTGTGCACCCTCGGGTATGTGTGGAGGACATAGGACAACCTTAGCTCCCATTCCTCAGACACAGTCCACTTGGTTTTTTCTCTGAGATAAGGTATCTCGATGGTCTGGAACTTGTCATTTGACCCCCCGGTTTTTTCTCTGAGATAAGGTATCTCGATGGTCTGGAACTTGTCATTTGACCCCCCAGAGATCCACCTGTCTCCATCGCCCCAGCACCGAGAGTCCAAGCACATACCTCCGCGCCTGGATTTTTATGTGAATTCTGGGGATTCAAACTCAGGTCCTCACTCTTGCACAGCAAGAACTTTACCTGACTGAGCTATCACCTGGACCCTGTTCAATAACGTCCCTTAGTATACACTCAAATGCGTGGGGAATTTGGTCAGAATTGTTCAGTCCCTGTGTTTGAGGAGCAAGGCCATCAAAGCTAGCAAGTTTACCAAGCCTCACCTGCCCCCAAATCAAGCCGGCTGCTACAGCCGTGGTCCCTACCCAGCCCACACACCACCAGCCAGCATCATCTCCATAGCATTGAGCAGCAAAGTCAGAAGTTCACCCAGCAGCCCCTGCTATACCGCACACAGCTCAGGTAGAGCTTACCCAGAAGCCCCTGCGACAACACGCATGGCTCAGGTAGGGCCCTGGTCAAACAGAAGAGTCCAAGAGCCTGTCTCCAAGGAAACAGGAGGGAAGCATGAATCACTACTGCCCAGCTCTGAGAGATGCTGAGTCCAGACGTGGGGCTGAGGTAGGGCGGTGCTGAGGGAAACAGCGGGGGTGGGGGTGGGAGCTCGGAAGACTGAGGCACGGAATTACCAAAGGACCCACCAATTCATGGCTAAGTTTGTGCCCCCACAGAATTAAAAGTAGGCATTCAGCTGGGTGTGGGTGACACACACCTTTAATCCCAGCGTGTGGGAGGGAGAGGGAGGTGGACTCACCAGGGTGAGGTCAGCCTGGTCTACAAGTTCCAGGAGGGGCAGGGCTACATAGTGAGACCTTTCTCAGGAACAGAGGCTAAGGAGACAGCGCTTGAGTAGAGTGATTTCACTGCAATCGTGTGGACCTAAGTCCACATGCCCAGAACCCACATAAAAGCCAGATATGGTGGTGCGTGTCTGTAACCCCAGCACTGGGAGGGGGAGGGGCAGACAGCAGGATTCTGAGGGCTCATTGGCCAGCCAGTGTAGCCACAAGGCTGAGCTCCAGGCTCAGGCCCTGTCTGGAAAAGTAAGGTGGCGAGCAATCCAGAGAGATAGACAGCGTTTGCCTCGAGTCTCTCCCATGAGTGATTACACAGGCGCTAGCGAGCGCACACTCACGCACACGCACACGCACGCACGCACGCAGCCAAACACTTAATCCGTAGCAAGCAAACATGCATTGCTGAGTCAGTGAACGGACGCAGGGCGGTGTCAGCCCCACTAACAGGACTCCACGGGCCCACGGTGCCACGCTGGGTTTCATTTTGATATTTCATACAAGAGCGGAGTGTGATTGCCAGTGAAAGGCAAATGGAAGCCCAAAGTTAGGGTTCCCAACTCAAGAGGAAGGCCAGCAGGGGTCTCCCTCCACCTCTCAGCCGGCCAGCCGGCCCACGCCACCGCCCGCTGCAAACCCTGCCTTTAAGGACCTGCCAATTCAGTTTACCGCAAGAACTCTCCACTAAAGAATTCACAGGGGCCGAAGATGATTTCAGTCAAGGAGACAGAGCCTCCAACAGTGGACGGAGGACGGCTGACCTTTGACAAAAGCAGAGACTCGCAGAAGGAGCCAGATTAAAGACCTTTCGATTGCTGCAGCCTGGAACTGCTGGCCCAAAGAAGCGCGCTTGGAAATCGGAAGAGGAGACGCGGTGTTTCCAGCGCGGGCATCACCGTGACCTTCCGGCACACAGAGTAGCTGGGCTGGGGTTTAGGCTATGCGCTCCTTTAACTAAGCCAGATCTAACTGTGTCTCTAACTGAGGTTTGAAGGAAGCTGCATCCCGAGCAGGCAGGGACTGAAGCCCCGAACTACGCTGGCAGTGGCTATTACACGCGGACCACATAACCTTCCTGAGTTTGGGCCGCTTGTCTTTGGGAACGCTCTGAGGGGAAAAAAGAGCCGTCTCCTAGGGCGGCGCTCCGGAGGCCAAGCCCAGCTTTCCAGCCTCTCCCACAACAGAGGCCAGTGTCACACTGGCCTGCAGATGTGGGGTCAGAGACACAAAGGTGATGGTAGCCGTGATGGCGAATCGAGTCCCTGGTTTGCAGGCAAAGACAGCAGAGAGCTACAGCATCTGCTCACACTGTGTCCGTGAGCCAGACTCAAGCTTCCTCGGCCTGTGGAGACAGGCCTTTCCAGGCTTTCCTCTGAAACAGCCCGGTGTGGTCATGTGACCCAGGGAGAGTCAATCATAGCGGTCTCATCTCCCTCCAGCTCCAGTGGCTCGGGCACAGAGTTGGGCACACGACTCACAAAGCCAATCAACACCCTTTCCTGGGACAAGGCTCCAAGGGAGGCTCTTCGGGCCTCTAGAGTCCTGAGGGATGGCAGCAGCCAAGCTTGCTGGCCCCAGGAGGAAGCCTAGAGCTGTAGAGGAGCCAAGAGAAGTGGAGAAGAAAAGAGAGAAAAGCCTGTGTGCCTGGAGTCTCTGTTCCCTCCCTACACACACACACACACACACACACACTCTGTGGGGTGATAATGGGGAGGGTTGCATCTTTGCTCAAGATGGAGTTTGCACCCTAAACGATGACAGTGGGGAGAAGGTGGAGGCCTGCTCCTTCTGAAGATAGCAGCCTGCTAAGTGATTAAAGGAGCTAAAATGCATGTAACACCAACAGGAATGATGTGGCTCCCTTCCTCCTTCCCTCCTTTCGTGTGTGTGTGTGTGTGTGTGTGTGTGTTCACATGTGGAAATTACAGGACAACTTCCTCAGGGAGTCATTTTCCCCTGCTACCACATAGGCTCTGCAGACTCCAGCTTTCAGACTCAGAGGCCAAGCTCCTTTACACACTGAGCTCATCTTCTTTACACACTGAGCTCATCTTCTCTGTGTGTTTGTTTTGCTGGTGTGGGGAATTGAACCTAGGGCCTCATGCATTCAAGTCAAGCCCTCTACAACTGAGCTCGGCCTCCAGACGAGGAAAGATCTTCACTGACAGAGCTGTCTCCCCAGTCCTTCGCCATCTTTCCCATGGCAGGTCCCACAAACGCCCTTGAACCAGAGGCACTAGCAAGCAAGCTGCTGATCCCTCTGTCCCCAATAGCACCTTCCCTCTGTCACCTCAGGCCCAAGCTGATGGAGAGGGCAGACTAATGATTTGGAATTATTTTAATTTTTAAAAATTATTTTTTTCTCCTTTCTAAACAACTCTGAGCAAGGCCTCCCCCCAGGTGCTTCCTCCTAGTTCTGTGAATTTGAAAATTTCAAATTATACATATATATTTGATGCAGCCCGAAAATTCTGCTCACTGAGGGAGTTGATGAGCGAGCAGCTCTTGGAGGAAGTGATTCTCTTTGAACTTGATACTGCAGTCATGAAGCTGTCCCCTGAGTGTCATCTCTGACCACCATCTCCGCCAGGTCCTGGCTTGAGGAACACAGCTCATACCTTCCAGGCCTGGCATAAAAGCAAGCCAACCCCACCCATTCTCCAAGTCTCCTGTGGGGTGTCCCTCAAATGAGTACATGGAACATAACAGCCTGGCCGCCGTCTGACCTTCAGGCCCCACTCACTGAAGCATCACAGCCAAAAAAGAATGCAAGAGAGACTCAGGCATCAGAGGGATGGCTGGACCTCACTGGAATACCCAGGGTATTAACAAAAGGGGAATCACACCTCGACGGCTTTCCTCAAGCCCCCTCAACACGTTTGACAGAAGGTCTGTGTTCCTTACATCTGCCTCCAAGTTTCTCCCTGAGCCCTCCCCCCGCCTCCTTTCCAAATCTAGGGTTTTATTTTTCTTCCTAATAGCAATGAGTTTTCTTTTAATGAAAGTAAATTTAGATTTTTTTAATATTAACAATGTGTGTGTATGTATGGGGGGGCGTGGGTGCCATGGCACACACGTGGAAGTTCAGTGGCAACTTTGGGGAATTGTTTCTTTTCTCCCACCTGCTGAAGTGGAGTCTCTCTTATCTCCGCCATGCTCTGCATGGTGAGCTGGCCTGAGAACGTCCCAGACATCCTCCATCTCTGGACCTCATCTCCCAGAAGGGGTACAGAGATCACAGCACAGAGCTGCTGCCTCTGCTCGCTTTGTGTGGTTTATGGGGCTCAAACTGGGGTCCTCAGGCTTGTACAGCAAACACTTTTACCCACTGAGCCATCTTGTTGGCCCAGCTTAGTCCTTTTAAATTTATGCCAGTCTTCCAACCCATTTCCCATCATCTGCCCACAGAGCTTCAGGTAAACACAGAATGTTCAGGAGTGGGTCAGTGGATACCCAGAAAACAACAAGCCTCCCTCTTTAAAGACACCACTGAGAAGCATGTGGATGAGGGGGTTCTAAACTTGTGTTTGGGGGTACACAGTTGACAGCTGGAAGTTAGTCATTTCCTACAAACTCCTACACAGAGAGAAGGGGACTGGTGAGACACAAATTCATGTGCCAATAATGGTCCAAGAACCAAGAAATGTGCTTTGACTCAGCTCTCAGACAACTAAGGCATCTTGTCCTTCAGAAGTGGTTTTCTATCCTGGGCTGGAGTGATTCATACTCAGTTTTTTCAGTAATTGAAGAAAAAAATCAGTAAGGATACAGAATGAAAGAATGAATAACAAGCCAGGCAGTGGTGGTACACGCCTCTAATCCCAACACTGGGGAGGCAAAGACAAGCTGATCTCCGAGTTCGAGGCCAGCCTGGTGTACAGAGAGTTCTAGGACAGCCAGGGCTGCACAAAGAAGTCCTGCCTCTAAGAACCAAAATAAAAATAAATGAAAATGAAGAATACTGTCTATGAGCCATCTCTTATTGGCATTTCTAGAACATTCTAACCAAGAATCCTTTTTTACTGCATCAGAAATGGTCACCGTGTTCTGGATCATGCCAAGCTTTAACAAATGTAAAGAAACTAGGATATGTTTTCTGGCTACAATGTAACTGAGCTAAAAAAAAATCATTAAGGGAAAATAAACAAATTGTATCAAATGTCCAGGGATACTTACTGTAAAGCAGCTCTCACAGGGTGACTTACAGCCTTAAAGGCTCAGATAAAAAGAGAGCCGCTCTTGCAGAGGACCCGAGTTCAGTTCCCAGCACCCACCAGCCATTCACAGCCTGAAACTCCAGTCCCGGGGGATCCGACGCTGCCTTCTGGCCTCCGCAGGCACTGCTCTCGTATACCCATACCTTCACAGACAGATACACATAATTAAAAATAAAGAAGATCTCAAATCAAGAAGCTAAGCCGATACTTCACTAATAAGTGGGTCAGTACAGCACAACTTTCTTGGACCTGCCAGCAGTTTAACTAAAGGCACAGAGACTTACTAATTTTTAAAGCTTACGTCTTTAGCGGGCACACTATCATCGGCTAGCTCATCTAACTTATCCTGACTTCTGTAGCCCACAGCCCTCCACATGGATAGTTCTTCACCTCTCTCTCCTCTTTCCGTCCTTTCTCCACCTCCCCACACCCCTATGTTCACCGGCTGAGTCTCCCACACCTGGTTTCTTCCTCCCAGACACCCTCTCTCTGTATGGAAGTTCTGCCCCCCCTTTCCTGCCCAGCCATTGGCAGTCAGATCTTTGTGTTAGCCAATGGGCAAGTAAGGAGGATGAATGCTTACAAAATATGAGGCCGGTGACGGGCCAAGATCAGCAATACCAAGATCAGCTAGTACTCAGCTCTCTGCTGGTACAGTGTTGACATCTGAATATAGAGACGCACCTTCACACGGCATGTCAGCAGGGCAGCCCAGTGGTCAGGGCATTCGCTGCCAAGCCTGATAATCTGAGCTCAGTCCCTGGAAACCACATGGTAGAAAGAACCAACTCACACAAGTTGTATTCTGACCTGCCCATATGCACATCCATGGGCACACACACACACACACACACACACACACACCATGACATGTTCACATGCCAGGAATGAGAGACAAGGTGAAAAAACTTATTCCCTAAAGTTGTTGTTCTTGGGTCTCCTTGTGTATGCCATGGCATCTGCATGCACCCATACACCCACACATCACCCAGCAGCTAAATAAATGTTCATTTTTAATGGAAAACCAACAACTCAGAAAAAGAGCCAGGCACTATGGTGTAGGTCTGTACTCTAGAAGATGAGGTCACTCCAAGTCCAAGGCTATTCTGGGCTACACAGTGAGACTCTATGTCAAAAAAAAAAAAAAAAGCAGGAAAAGAAAAATGTGCAAAACAGGCCCAAGCATAGAAAAGGAAATAAAAACCTAAAGTCAATAATAATAATAACCCAAAGTTAGATATCTGAAAACCTATTGTTAGGACCAAAAATAAAACGATGATGCACACAGCAGATTTTATATGAAAGAGGTTTATTAGATGGAGATAAAGAGAGAGAAGGGGAGAGCGAGACATGATAAGGGGAGGGGAGGAAGCACCCCAACAGAAAGGTGAGAGGGCAAGAGAGAGACAAAGTGGCAGGTTGAACCTTTTAAGGAGAAACTTGGCCATGCCTGCCAGGTGTGACTATGTGGCGGGTGACACATGATGACAACATAGGTTGCTAGGCAACCCAGAAGCAGGCTGCCTAAATACTAACATTCCTCCCTTTTCCTATAATTAAAAAACAAGGAGCTTGGGCTGCTTCTCAGGTAAGGCAAGTTAAAGTATATAAATTTAGGTTCATTGGAAGCAGCTCTTGGTTGCCATGCAAGGGGGTAAGAGAGAGAAAAAAATAGCAACAAAATGTCCAGATTACATGGTTAAGAGGAGGAGGGGAAGCCCCTGCCCTGGAAAGTTCAGTGTAGAGGGTTGCCAGTGGAAAGTTGACAGCCACGCAAAGTAGCAGATAGGAACTGGGGAATGCTGGGAGAACCTGGAGCTGCTTGTCCATCCAGCCTTTTGTTAGTAATAAGTGAATAACAATAACGGGTGTAGATTCTCTTCTGGCTACTTCCTGCTGACAGTGGGGGCGCTGTAGGGAGGTCAAAAGGCTGAAATGCTGGCCAAGTCCAGGAACAACAACAGGCTGTTTTGATGCTGTCCAGGGTCTGTGAGAACATCCATGGCTGGGAGGGAAAGTACAGGTCCATCTTGACGGAAGTCTGTGAGGTCAGACTGGAACACCTGAGGTAGCTGCTTTGGTGCTGTTGTGGATGTAGGAAACACCTGGGTCTGTCAGGATACTGAAGGCAGAAAATAAAGTTAAGTAGGTTATGGAGAAAAATTCTTTAGGTGTACATTTAAAGCTTTTGGGAGAGTGAACAGAGGTGGAAGGTTTGGATCAAAGAGACTTGAACATGGGAACCTACATTTGCCCAATCACTGGCAGTAATTAAAAAGGCTTTGCTTTGGATCTGTCATCTAAGGAAATTGAGGCCAAGTTTGGTTACAGAGGTGTGTAAGCTTAGAGGCCCTTAAATCAGGCACTAGGTGTAGAAATCTGAAATTCTCCAGAAGACATCCCAGAGGAGAATCTGGAGGAACGGACGAATGAACTATTCCCATTGGGCAGGTGGGAGTCAGTGACCTATCAAGGCGTCCCAAGAGCAAGGTTTGACTCAGTAGAGTGGATTGGTACAATCTGTTCCAACAGCTGGTCAGCGCTGGCCAGAGACCAAGGGCAAAGTTGTCCATAGCAGACACAGTTTACCTAGCTAGAATTCTCATAGATGTGGAAGAGGGAGACAGAGATAAACCGTGCTGGTAAAGGGAAGGTCTCACCCAAGGGAAAAGGAGGTCCTAGATGAAGGGTTTGGATGTAGGTTGATGAAAGTGGTAGGAAGCATTTGTGCTAACCAGAAGTGAAGACTCACCAAATGGCTGGCGTTGGTAGGAATGTAGCAATCAAGCAAGCCAGGAAAGGGAAGTCCCAAAACCAGGGAAAGGGGAGGAGTACTGCACTTATTGCCTATCCCTCTGAGATAGGCAGTAAGTGCAGTACTTATCTGAAGCCTAGTTGATCTAAGAGGTGGATTCAGGTGGATTTCCTGCAGCTTACAAGAATTACTTTTAAGTTTTACAAAGGAGATAAAACTTTAGACCTGTTAGCATCACAATTGTAATCTGCACTGAAATACACATTGTAGAAAAGGCAGTAGACATACACATTTATGTTAACAGCATAAGCATTCTTTAAAGTGAGCTCTGAAAAGGCAGAACCCTTTCGTGAAGTAGAAGGGGAAGCTCACTTGATCTTAACCTTTAGTATGATTACACATTATGGAAATTTTAAATCTTGAGTTTGGAACCATGATAGTGGGTGGTATAGTGGAAGGTTTTTGTATAAGAGTTAGATTAATAAATCAGAGCTGTAGTAATAAAGGTCAAAACTCTAGACAGTCAATATAAGAGTAGCATAGCAACAGGAGGAAATATTAACCATTTTTACCTATTTAAGATACCTTAAATTACCTTAGGCCTTGCAACCTTTCTAACTTGCATTTACCAACCTTAAAACACTTTCTTAAGCCCTCAAACAACATTTTTCTTAGGCCTTTGTATGTAATTATTTACCATGAGACATAGGTGAGACTGCTATGAACATGTGTGGTCCTTTAGCTAAAGGGATGGTAAAAGGTTACATCCGGCAACAAAGCATATTGTGTCTAGGCCTGACAAAAGCAACTCTAGGACTCAGGCTTAAGGTCTGGTCTCCTGCATATGAAGAGAACTGAGAAGGCATCTGAAGTCTCCCAAGACAGAAGTTGGCCATATGTCTGTGGAGCCGGAGTGTGAGGCCAAAACACACCTGCAATGTTACCCTGGACTGGGTACAGCGGCACATGCCTGTAGTCACAGCTACACAAGAGGCTGAGACAGGAGGATGACTTGAGTCCAGGAGTTCTGGGTGTCTGCACTAAGTTCAGCATCAATATGTTGACTTCCCAGGAGTGAGAAACACATGATGACATCATAGGTTGCTAGGCAACTCAGAAGCAGGCTGCCTGAATACTAACACCCATACATAAAGTAATAAACTTGGAGCAAGACTGATAAAAGAAGAAAAAAAAACCTGGCTGATGGTGTTGCATGACTTTAAAATCCCAGCACTCGGAGGCAGAGGCAGGCAGATCTCTGAATCTGAAGCCAGCCTGGTCTGCAAAGTGAGTTCTGGGACAGCTAGGGCTACACAGAGAAACCCTGTCTCAAACAAAGAAGAAAAACTACTAGTGCCAACAACACAGTGAAAGAGTTGGCACTACAGACCCCAGTGGGACAGGGGTGGGGCTCAGAAGGGCTCATGGTTCTCCTGGTTAGTGCCCTGGTGAGGCTACTCTGGCTGGTGAAGACATGGAGAGCCATGTCACACATTATTTCATTTCATTGCAGGCAGAGTTTCAGCTTCTCACCCTTCTCAACCCTGTTGGTATAATGCTCTTGTGGAATGTACACAATTTACCCTTGTTCGTTCAAATGCTGATTTCTCTACCCCACTATCTGCTTTCAATCTAGACATTGCATTGTGATGCTTAGAATAAGCAAGCTTGTCTCAAGTTTGTGTAAATATGCCACCATTTGTTCTCTGTATCATCAATAAAACAACCAGCCAATGCTGAGCAACAGAGAGAATAGAGTGGGACATCCTGATCTGGAGGGGAGGAGAAGAAAGCAAGTGGGAGGAGTCAGAGGGCAGAGATTGGCAGGAGAGGACTTGGAACCAGGAGAAGAGATAAACTGGACCTACGGTATGACTAAAAGCAAGTATAATGTGGGAAATCTGAATGGGAGGAAGCTATGCAGGATTGGAGGTTTAGGATGGAGTAACTATTGCCCAGCATTGTGCTCTAGGTTAATTAAATAAATCCTAGTCTCTCTGTGGTCATCTGGTTTAGGAATAACCACTGTTTAACTAAAAGATAAATCAATACTAAGCTTTAATAATCAACACCCCCCCCCCCCGCATCTTCCTCACTCTTCCTGCTGACCCCAAACAAAGCATGCATGGTCTTCTTGTGTGTGGTGCTCATCTGGAAATTTCCAGGACTGCATAAAGCAAAGTGGATTCTTTTATTTTCCCTATTTCTGTGTGTGTGAGGTTTGCACATAGCGTGGGTACACATGCTAAGTGTGTATGCAGGTAGAGGCTGGAGGTTTATTGGGTCTCTATGATTATTTTACTGCCAGAGTCGCCGGCAGAGTCGAACAGTTCTTGACTCAGGAGTGAGGATTAAAATTAATAAACCAACACACAACACATGCGACCTTTCTGAGAGGACCTAGTGGAAGCTAGATGCCTTGTTTTACTCCAAACTCCTTTTAAGCCAGAGCAAAAGCACCTCAGCACAATGAGTAAATTCACAAGGAAGTCAAGCAAAAAGTGGGACTTTGACAAGACATCCCACCTCCTGCCTCAAACAAAAGGAGATAGACTTGGCAATTGATCACTGACTCCAGTGAAGGCCATGGTGAAAGCAGTCTTTCCGCTGAGATCTAAATATCAAAGCAGGCTGGCAGACCAGCGGCTCCCAACAGGTCTCCCTTTTTTATTTTTTTTAAAATTTGACCATAACTTGTGAGCTATGGAGCAGAAGATTGTGCCTGTCTTAGGTTGTCTCTCTTAAAAGATATATTCTTCCCGTCATTGGTACATGAATTCCATCATTCATGCCTGTCTTAGGTTATATATTTTTTAGAGAGAACTTACCCATCCTTGACTACCAATCTCTGCTAGGGTAGACACCAGGGTTTAATCTTATGCAGATCAGATCAGCTTTAACATTCTAAAAGGCCTTCAGGAAGGTTTTAATTATCACTGGTAGGAGATGAACTCCTAATAAGAGTAATAAGCCAAGTCCAAAATAATACTCCAATAAAGTGACTTAAAAGATGACCCATTGTATAAATACCAACCCTGAGAAACATTCACAGGAACCATAGTAAAAGACTGTCAAACAATCAGAACCATTTGAGAGCTTAGAAATACCATCTGTTCATTTACATTGATGGCAAGAAACATTAAAGTTTGAATTTTGTTAACATTTCCAAACAACAAAGCATAAGGAGAATTTACATAGGCAGTTACAGGGCCTCCCAAGAGTTTCTGAAGCAAGCTTCTAAATATAGGTCTGCTGAAAACCAGAATCAGATCAAAGTCCCATAGTCAATCCTCTTTTTCAGTCTTTCTGATTTTGTTGAGAATTGTCTCCATTAACAGATAAATCAAGTCCAGTCCATTGATAAGAGGTTTCTCTGCATGACATCTTCTTCCAGGAGCAGAATGAGACAGAGGTGGGTCAGGAGCATAAGCCCAGTGCAGCTTTCTGTTCACCCTCAGGACAGAATTCACCATGGTCCACAGCAGGAACATTCTTCTTCTGGGGAACAGTTCCTGCAAATCAAACCAGGCTTTCTGGGATCCACCTGGCTCCTTTTGCGTCCTGTGGAAAAAGCACAAACATGCCCTCTTTCCCATATTAATACGAGATTGGGGCCCTGCCATATTCCATTAATCGGATCTTTCCATTTTACTTGGGCATAATTATCTTTGGTATTAGGGTGCCACAACCGCAGAATGGCCTTGTATATCCACATTCAAAAACTTTTAAATAAAGAGAGCATAATTAAGATAATTCTGTGGTGTTTGGGGATATAACTCCCCCTTTTTTATATTTTGCAATTGGTTCTTAAGAGATCTGTGGGCACACTCAACAATTCCTTGGCCTTGAGGATTAAATGGAATACCTGCTTTATGATTTATATTCATTTGTACACAAAAATGCTGAAAAGCTTGACTAATATATGCAGTACCATGATCAGTCTTTATAATGGAAGGAATATCAATTGTAGCAAAACACTTTAAGCAATGACTTATAAAGTGTATGGTGGGTTCTCCTGCTAAGGGAGTTGTCATGATAAGTCCTGAAAAAGTATCAATTGTTACGTGAACATATTTCATTTTTGGGATATGAGTAAAGCCCATTTGCCACAAACGACTGGGAGTCAGTCCTCTAGAATTGACACCATATTGAGGTACATTAAAATGTTCAGGACAAGAAGAACATAATCTTACTATTTGTCTTACAGCTTCTCTGGTAATATTAAATTGCTTTTTTAAGCCCTGACTATTTTGATGATGTAAGGCACGAGATATTTGAGCCAATTCTTGTTGAGCTAATCTGACCAAGTGTGTGGCTTGATCTGCTAAATCATTTCCTAAAATTAGGGGTCCAGGAAGCCCTGAATGAGCTCTAATATGCTCTATGTAACAAGGCTGTACATGGCTCCAAATACTTTGCTGAATCTCTCTAAATAGATCTTGTATTTATTAGCTGTATCAACATATGTTACAGTCTTTAGGACTTGCAAAGCCTTAGCAATATGATGGCTACCAGTGTACAAGCTGAAAGAGGCTAAAGCCATATTTTTAAAGACTACAGCAACAGCTCGTAATTCTACAACTTGAGCGGAGGCTGGCAATGTTTGCAAAATAAAAGTTTGTCCTTGCAGTACATATATGGCTTTTCTATTTGAAGATACATCTGTGAATACTGTTGGAACTTGAGTGTTGGGCCTGATAAGGCCTGCTGCATCTATCTAAGCCTGGCTTGAATTTGGAGACCTGTCTTTGGCTTCCGATTTGAGAGGTGCCGCTTCCGGGCAAAAGTGACTCAGCATATCGCCTTAAAAACTAACCCTCCATTGTAACTGTTACAGGGAGCTGTGTTGCTGGCCCACCTCTCCTTGCACCACCTAACCTCACCCTCTACCTCATCTTACCCTCCTTCCTTAACCCTGCCCCTTGACCCAAACCTATAAAAAGGGCTGCTTAATTTCAATAAACCAAGTTCCTGCTTTGACATACCTCCCGGCTTGGTGTTTCATTCCTAGGGCATCTGGGGAGGTCTGGGTCGTCTACACTCGCTCGTCTATCCTGCTCAGCCACAGAGGGCGGCCAGCTGGACTGGCCACCCTCCTCTCAGCTCTATCTGCCGGATACTGACCCAGCAGACTGGTACCCCATGGGAGGAACCTGCTCGACTGAAGAACGCTTACCGGCCAACTGGTCTGCGGGTGAGTGTGCTCCCGTTAAATATGGGGCAGTCCTCTTCATCTCACAAATCCAACCCCGGTCTGGAATCCCTACGAATTTTGCTTATAAGTAGGGGTTTCACTCTGTCTGATACCCAAGCCCTTCAAGCATGGAAGTATGTTATAAAGGTTGTCCCATAGCTGCCGGACGAGGGTACCCTGTTTGACTGGGACACCTGGGACACAGTAGAAATCCTGGTTGACAGAGCACAGGTCCGGGATGGGAATATCCCCACTTTGGGAGTCATTCCCCTGGTCACAGCCCTTAAGGGCTGCTTTCCTCTGAGACCACCCAAAGAACATAAGGACAAGGGTAGGAGACAGGAAAGTGGACCGGAGGAGGAGCTGACCCCAAAAAAGAGGAAGGCGCCAGGGCCAAAACCAGCATCAAGCCAGACGATGAGCCCCTCCCCAGAGACAGAACATATATCCTTCTTTAGACCCATTTGCCCCCCTGGCCAGCCCCTCACCCTCCGGCTGTGCTGCTGAAACAGAGCTCGCTTACTAACCCCTTCGTTGGCCCCTCTATACCCCCTCTGTATCCGGAGAGACCCGAGGAACTTTTCCCGGTCACCGCCGCTCCCGGGGTGGCCGGTCCCCCAGCTGGATGCCTTGGGGGTGAGGCTCTAGACCTCAAGGAACTGCCTAAGGCAGTGGTGGAGGATGGGCCCATTTGCCTTGGGCTGAGACCACCCTTGAGGGGCTGGCGGGTCAGTCGTGCACTACAGGAGACTGGATGGACCTTACCAAGGCTGTCCTTTCGGGGCGGCCCTTCTTAAATGGTTGGAATGCAGGAGGAATGCAGGGTCCAGGGGGAACGCAACCACCAAGCTAACCCCCAAGTGCCTATAACTTACGGAATGTTTTCGGGCACAGCTGACCAATACTCCACAGACCTCCAACAGGCTGTTCTCCCAGCCCCCTATCAGGAGCAGGTTAGAGCGGCAGGCCTGGTGGCCTGGAGAAAGCTAGATGAGGGGCCTGCACAATCCCCCATTTCAGGAATCACACAAAAGGCCTCAGAGGACCTCCCTTCCTTCATAGACCAGGTAGATAAAAGTCTAAGGAGAAAGCTTCCCGGGGAGGGGGGGAGGGGAGCTTCTTGATAAGTTTGTCAGGTGGCTAGTGTGGGATGGCGTGAATTCAGATAAGCTGGCCTGTGCGGGGGCGTGTACTATGAGGATGGGTAAGTGGATTGTCGCCACTAAAGATATGGGAACTAGCTCCTTTCAGGCCAGGGCAACGGCTACCGCCATGCAAACAGCCCGCCAGGGGGAAATGACTGTTAGCCAACGCCCTTTAGGAGGTCACTCTGGCTCCTAGCTGTGGACAGAATGGCCATTTTAAAAGTGAATGTCCCAGCAGGTCTCAAAATGCTCCTGGTGCCAGCACAACAGGCACCTTACCGCGAACGCAAGCCCTGTCCCAAATACAAAAAGGGTTTTCACGGGGCCAAGGATTGCAGATCCCGATTCAACCTTAAAGATGAACCTTTAAACTCCCCTCGAGGCCATCCCCAGGGATGAGAGGGAAGGAGGGGAAAGGGACCCAAGTTCATTGGACTGTCCCCCTGGTCCCTGGTATAAGACCTAAAATGACACAATCGAGGACAGGAGCTTCCGGTTCCTAATTGATACAGGGACGGATGGTACTGTGATCAGAACAGAGGCCCCTCCCTAATGGGTGTGGGCAGACAATAAATGTCCTGGGAGACTGCAGACCGGCTGCCCTGGGTGGATCCTGATGGAACCGAGGAGAAGGGCGCCCCCTAGTGGTCCCTGGTCTTCCTGCAAACCTTCTTTCTGCAAACCTTCTGGGACAGGATGTTCTTGGTGAAGCCGAGGCCTTTATTACCACTGATCATAAGGTCCTCTACTAGGACATACTAGACCATGGGGAATATGAACAGCAACTTGGGCAGGGATGATCCTTATTTTGAGCAATTAACAAACAATCGTTCCCAGGTTCACCCCCAATTCTAAAAGCCACTGCTCGCCCTTCGGTCCCAAAAATCCGATGGACCCCTGGGGACCCAGTCTGGGTTGAGCAGTGGCCCCTACCTTTGGCTAAGCTAACACAGTTAAAAATTTTGGTCCAACAGCAACTCGATCTGGGACATATAAGACCCTCTACTAGCCCCTGGAATTCACCTGTCTTTGTGATAAAAAAAGGTCAGTGGCTCTGGGAGACTTACTTTTACATGATCTAAGAAAGATTAATGAGAGGATGCTAACCTTTGGGACCCCTCAAAGGGGATTGCCCTGCCATCCCCTGTGGTCTCCACTTGACTGTAATTGATATTAAGGACTGTTTCTTCTCTATCCCACTCCATCCCAGGGATACAGAAAAGTTCGCCTTTTCATTACCCTCAATAAATTTTAGGGCCCAGATCAGGTTTGAGTGGACACTGTTGCCTAGGGCATGGCCAACAGTCCTGCTATGTGCCAATATTATATGCTGCACCTTTTTGCTCCTTTAATAAACCAAACAGCTGCCTTATTTTATTTCTATGTGGATGATGTTATTTTGGGGAGTCCCAGCCCTGCCATGTTGCAGACTTGGTGACTAAGTGCCTTACTATCCTTAAAGATAACAACTTTAAGGTGGCCCCTGAAAAAATTCAGATGCTCCCCCCTTTTAAGATCTTGGGATCCACACTGTTTCTCGAGGGGGTCTCCCTGATGAAGCCACACTTACATTTTTAAGACTCTTACTCCCTAACTCAATTCCAGAAATTGCTAGGAGAAATTAATTAGATGCGGCCATGGACTCCCATTTCCATAGAGGACCTGTCCCCACTTTTTGATCTTTTAAAGGGCTCTGATCTTACTACAAAAAAATTGTTTTATCCTCATGACATCAACAAATTTTACAAAAGGTTCAACAAGCCATAGATATGGCAACTTTAAAAAGGTTTGAGTCTGACATTCCTGTCACTTTGAATCTCTTCCTAGTTCCTCTGCACTGCTTTATTAGCCCAAGATGGAAAACCTATCCACTGGATTCACCTTTCAGTTGGAGGGACCCCACGGGTTTATCCCATGACTCACCAAACAGCAGATTGTATTATTAAAGGAAGAAATATTTCAGTCAGAGTGTTTGGCGTGGAGCCACGCTCTTTGATAATTCCCTACAAGATAGCGGACTTTACATGGCTTCAGAGAAACAATGCCAGAATTGCCTTAGCCCTGGGAGGGGTTGGGGGTACTACTTATTGTCACTATGGCCCCCATAAGTGGATGAGCTCCTTTTCACGATTAGCCTGGAGACCGCCAAGACTTTTTCTCCCCCAACCTAATCCCAAAGTTCTAACGAGTTTTACGGATGGGGGAAATAGGGGAGCCTCATTAGTGGCCTATCCACCCCATGGGCCCAATGTTAAAATGACTCCTGTCCAACCCATTTCCCAGGAGGTTGAAGGCTCAGCCCTGTTCAAGGAGCTTTATGGAGCCGTACTTGCCTTGGAGAAGGTTAGGGAGCCCTTTAATTTGTTTTTGGATAGCCTTTACGTTGTAAATCTGCTACCTTCCGTAGCTGAGGCCCATATTAAATTAGATGCAAATCCCATAACTCCTCTTATGATTCAGGCCCATTTTTTGCTCCAACAGAGAGCTAACCCCCTATTATCTACGATATCTCAGAGGACATCAAAACCTTCCCAGATTCCTGTCAAAGGGAAACGAGCTAGCCGATAGTTCGGCATCTGGGACACAACTAAATACAGTGACTGAGGCTTCTGACTTCCCTTCCTTAACTCGTACTGATTGGAGAGGCCTCAAAGATAAATTCTCACAAGTCCCTGTTAAAGATCTTAAAAAGATTATCAGAACTTGCAGGTCATGTCAATCCTTCCTTCAATTACCACCCCTCCAAAAGTCAGGCATTAATCCTAGAGGATTGCATCCCAATAATCTTCTCCATACTCACTACTCTCCATTTGGCAAAATAAAATGCATTTCCTTTCAGCGGATATGTTCTCGCATGCATGTTGGGCCTCAGCTTATGCTGGAGAGAAGTCCAAACATGCTATTAGTCATATGCTTCAGTGCTTTGCCACCTTAGGTCTACCTGACAGTATTAAAACAAACGATGGTCCATGCTTTATAAGCAAACCATTTTGGGAATTCTTATAGACATGGAAAATTTCTCTTACTACTGGCATTCCTTATAATCCAAAGGGCTAAGCCATAGCAGAGAGATTTAAGCAAACTTTAAAGATAAAATTACAAAAATAAAAGGGGGAATCATTACCCCCTCATGATCACTTGAAAAAGGCACTATTTACTTTAAATATTTTAAATTCTTCGAAAGATAACAAGTATCAGTCACCATTTCAAAAACATTGGTCCATGTTCACTCCATATAGCTCCATAAGAGCCAGATGGAGAGATCCATGGACAGGAGCCTGGAGAGGACCCGGCTCTCTTCTCACAGCAGGAGGACGATTTGGATGCATCTTCCCCAAAGATGAGAAGAGGCCCATATGGGTGCCAGCCAGAGATATAAAAATATTGCCACCACAAAAGGGTGAGGATGACAATAATGACCCTTCCAGGGAGTTACCCCTGAGAAGCATTCTTTTATTTCCCCAGAAACCAATGAAAATGTGGAAGACAATCCTTTTCCTGGTGACCCTTACGAAGATTGCACCAATCAGTGAATGGGGATTCGGAGATCCTGCCAAGGCCAGAGAGATAATCATGAAGCAGATGGGGATGCCCTGTGAATGCAAGGGCAGATAGTTACACCCATGGATGAGTCATCAGACAGGAGGACTGTGGAGATAGGACAGCATCTAAGGTTATTGACACATCGGGTGACGTACTCTCACAGTCCAAAAATTGGTTCTGCCAACCTAAGCCAAAGCTCATCCCTCCTGAAGGTGACGGTCAACCTGTAGATTGTCCTCGTACTTCCTATGATTCCACAATGCATGTGATGTGCTATACTGGGGCCCACACGTGTGTCCGCAAAAGCAATAACAAAACATTTTGGACGGGCACCCGCACTGCTATACAAGGTGGGGCCCCAGCGGGTGGATAGAAGGAGGGGGCCTCGCTCAGTCTCCCTGCTTTGGCATGGCAGGACAGAGGGCCTGTTGGAACTATGAGGCCCCCATTGGCTATACTGACGGTGGGGGTGTTCAAGATAAGGTCAGGGAGCTCAAGGTTCAGAAGAAAATAGAGAACTTATTCAGACCTTATACGCAGAACTTAATTACCATCCACTGGCTTTACCAGCGAACCGAGGTGAACTTGCCCTAGACCCCAATACAGAATCACTCTTGGAGCTTACCTCGTCTATGTTAAACCAGACCAATCCTGCCCTGGC
This sequence comes from Meriones unguiculatus, assembly GCF_030254825.1. Classification (NCBI taxonomy): domain Eukaryota; kingdom Metazoa; phylum Chordata; class Mammalia; order Rodentia; family Muridae; genus Meriones; species Meriones unguiculatus. Next base: position 73,813,781 of record NC_083356.1, on the reverse strand, counting down.
AGGAGATCGCTGGCTTTGCCTTCATTCAGGGGATCCTCAGCCTTTACCTTTAATGACCAATGGTACAAGTACCAATCTGACATTCTTTTCAAATAACTGCTCCATCACTCCCTCATTCCCCGCTCAACCTCTTCCTGACCATTCCACAGGAGACTGCTTCCGGGCACTACCCCGTCCTGATAATAGCAGCATTGATGTTGAGGGTGTCCACCCCTCCCCTCTGCCATTCCAACTCCACCCTGGAGGAATCCCCTCTTTCCCCCCCCACCAACTGTGTTCCTCTGTGGGGGAGGAATGGCCTTTATCTACCTGCCTCCTAACTGGCAGGGTCTCTGAGCCCTGTCCACCTTCCTCCCTGATATGGATATCATCCTGGGGATGAACCCGTACCCCTGGCCTCCTTTGACTACATCGGAGGAAGGTCCAACAGGGCAATCCAGATGATCCCCCTCTTGGTTGATCTGGGAGTTACATCTGGTATGGCCACAGGCACAGCCGGGCTAGGCGTAGCCTCACATACCTACGTCAAGCTATCCCGACAGCTAATTGATGATGTTCAAGCGGTATCCAGCACCATAGATCTCCACGACCAGTTAGACTCCCTGGCGGAGGTGGTTCTTCAAAACAGAAGGGGTTTGGACCTGCTAACTGCCGAAAAAGGTGGCATCTGCTTGGTTTTACAGGGGAAAATGCTGCTTCTACGCCAACAAATTGGGCATTGTCAGTGATAAAAATCAAAACCCTCCAAGAAGATTTGGAGAGACGACGCCGAGAACACCAAGAAAACCCCCTGTGGACTGGCTTTCATGGCCTCCTGCCCTATGTTCTTCCCCTACTTGGACCCTTACTTCTCCTCCTTCTCCTACTTACCATTGGGCCATGCATTCTTAACAAGCTCCTACAGTTTATCTAGCAGAGGTTAGAAGCAATTAGGCTGCATCAGGTAGAAATACATTATCATTGGCTAGCTACCCAGGAATCCAACTCCACCTGTGCCAGGCATCTTCCTAGGAAAGACCCTCCTCCGCCCTCCATCTGACCAATGACGGGTAAGACCCCAGATGTGCTGGGGCGACCGAAGGCAGGTCCTGGAGGAGCTTCTGACAATCTGGCTACATGGCACTCAATGACAGGTAAAATCTCCATGTGGGGGACAACCTGAGACAGAGGCCACGTCTGCTGTCAAATAAAAGAAAAAAAGGGGGAAATGTTGGGCCTGATAAGGCCTGCTGCATCTACCTGAGCCTGGTTCGAGTTTGGAGACCTGTCTTTAGCTTCCGATTTAAGAGGCATAACCTCTAGGCAAGAGTGACTCAGCATATCGCCTTAAAAATTAACCCTGCCTGGTAACTGTTACAGGGAGCTTTGTCTCTGGCCCACCTCTCCTTGCACCACCTAACCTCACCCTCTACCTCATCTTACCCCACTTCCTTAACCCTGCCCCTTGACCCAAACCTATAAAAAGGGCTGCTTAATTCAATAAACTGAGTTCCTGCTTCGACAGACCTCCAGGCTTGGTGTTTCATTCCCTGGGGCATCTGGGGAGGTCCGGGTCGTCTACACTCGCCATCCCACTCAGCCACAGAGGGCGGCCAGCTGGACTGGCCACCCTCCTCTCAGCTCTACCTGCCGGGTAAAGACCCGGCAATGTGCCAAATACAAATAAAGTGGCTCTGTCTGCACCTTTTCTGGTGCAACTACTAAACCTTGATCCTTCAAAGCTTGTTGTAAGTGTGCAAAAGCACTTAATAAAATCCCTTCATTCTTATGATCAAGTAAAATATCATCCATATAATGAATAATATACACAGAAGAATATGCTTCTCTAGTTTTAAAAACAACTTGAGCCACAAATTTTTACATAAGGTTGGACTGTTTGCCATACCTTGAAGTAATACAAGCCAATGATACCTCTTTGTAGGTTCTTTAAATTTTACTGATGGCATGCTAGAAGCAAATCTTTTACAGGCTTGAGCAAGAGGAATAGCATAAAAACAATATTTCAAATCTAGTATAATCTTGAAAGTATCTCTAGGTATAGCAGAAGGGGTAGGCAATCCAGGTTGCAAGGCTCCCATTAACTCCATGGTCTCATTTACTTTTCTGAGATCTTGTAAAAGTCTCCATTTTCCTGACTTCTTTTTTTATAACAAAAATAGGGGAGTTCCCAGGTGAGTTTGATGGAGCAATATGGCTGCTATTAAGCTGTTCCTGTACTAACTGCTTGACAGCTTTAATTTTCTCAAGGGAAAGAAGCCATTGATCCACCCAAAGTGGAATATCTGCTTTCCATGTTATTGGATCTGCATGGGGTACAGGTTGTTCAGTGACCTCCCCTAAAAATGACCCAACCCCTTTTTTAAATTTCTTGGGGTAGGCATTAACGGCTGAGCTATGCCTTGTCCAGATTTTCCCAATCCTGAGTTTGGTAAATGTCCCTGATTAAGCATCTGATTGGTAACTGCATTACTAGGACTGTAAGGATACACTCCCATGTTACTCATCATATCTCTGCCCCAAAGATTAACAGGAAGACCAAGAACAAATACGGTTTAAAGGTTGGTTCCCTCATGTCCTTCCTCATCCTTCCAAGTTAATTCATCACTACTTTGTTCAGGGCATTGGCTTTGTCCTATCCCTTGTAAATGTGTAATAGAGGATTGTTTAGGCCAATGCATAGGCCACTGATCAGCAGTTAAGACATTAATTTGTAACACTAGTTCAGGCCAATTGGGACCAATAGCTTGTACCCAGTAAGTATCAGAGGATCCAAAACCTGCATCTCCTCTCCTATCCTTTTTACTTACATTTTTTTTTTTGTCTGAACTTGGGGAAGCAATCTTAATTGGGCTAATCTTTGACCTTGTTTTATTACAGAAATTCCATTTAGAGAGTGTATCATAATTTTTATTTCTCCTTCATAATTCACTCCAGGAGCTACTAAAATTCCCTGCATAGTTATACTACTTCTTTCTAATAATAATCCTATAGTCCCCCTATGTAATGGACCATAAACTCCTGTAGGTAGGGCCTGCATCCCCATTTCAGGAGTTAATACTGTGAAGGTGGAGGAACTGAGGACCAGTCCTGTGCTACCTGTGGTTGCTCTACAGAGGTCCTGAACAGATTTTCTTGCTGAGGGACCACGTTCTGTAGTGCCCCATACCACTGTTGCGGGCTTGGGGCTGGCCCCTTTCCCAGTTTCCCTGCATTAAAGGGTTGCCTGCAGCATCTCTTTTTAGACTTACAGTCATTAGCCCAATGCTTTCCTCTTTTACATCTTGGGCATAGACCAGGTTCCTTTTGATTCCCTTCATTCTTACTAGCATTAGGACAATTTTTTTCTTTGATGTCCCATTTGTCCACAACTATAACAACTTCCAGATACTCCATTCTTCGGGCCTTTCTGTTGCTGAAATAATGCCTCTTTCACAGTCTTCCCTTGTAGGGTGGCTGGCTATAGCCACTCCTTGAGTATAAGATGGCCCAGTGTCAGAGCATAACCTAATATAGTCAGAAATGTTTCCTTTCTCCCTAAAGGGTCTCAAAGCTGCTTGGCAGGCACTGTTAGCATTTTCATAGGCCAACTGTTTTACTAATAAAAATCCAGAATCTGTATCACCTACAAGCCTGCTCGATGCTTGCATTAATCTTGCTACAAAACCTTGAAATACTTCATCAGGTCCCTGACAGATTTTAGACAAATTCTCCACCTGTCTACCTGTTTGTGGACGTTTATTCCAGGCCTTTTGGGCAGGAGCATTCACTTGAGCATAGACGGCCACATCAAAATCCGATTGCTGTCCTGTTTCCCTGTAGATTCCTTCCCCAGCAAACATGTCAAAAGTTACAGGAACTCCCTGAGCTCGATTAAGTTCAGCTGTAACTTGACAATGCTCTGCAAATTCTGACTTCCATAATAAAATGATCTCCTCCTGATAAGCATGCTCTTGTTAACTGTTTCCAGTCCCCTGGGCAGAGAGCCTCAGTAGACAAGGACTCCAACAAAGCTTGAGTAAAAGGTGCTGTAGCGTCATATTGAGCACATGCAGCTTTCAATTCTTTTAATTGTTTAAAAGGTCTAGGAGCATGGACTCCCACCACATTACCCTGTCCATCAGGCTGCTCTAGCACTGGAAAACCACAAAACTCAGTTATATCTTCTCCATTCTGCCTAGCTCGTTCTTCCTCAAACTCTGCAACTTCATCAGGACCTATGCCATCCTCAAAGTCTTCTCCTAACAAGAAAGTATTATTGTTAGGAGGAACATATAACTTTTCTGGAGGAGCTGATGGTTTAATCTCATTTTGTCTTGAAGCCTCCCATCTTTTTAAGCTCTTTCTCTCTAAACCTGAAAGTTTAACTTTCTCAGTTCCATGATGCATATACAGACTATCTCTAATTAAATTCCATATAAAAAACATGAGGCTTTTGCCTTGTCTCATTTTTATTCTCGGATTTACTCACCGTGCCCTTTTTACTTTATGATTTGAGCTGGACAACACTGCAGTGTCCTTCACTGATTCCCAGTATCTCAAGTCCCGCATTCAGGCGCCAAACTGCCGGAGCCACCAGCAGAGCCCTTACGGTTCTTGAGTCGGGAGTGAGGATTAAAATTAATAAACCAACACACAACACATGAGACCTTTCTGAGAGGCCCTAGTGGCAACTAGACGCCTTGCTTTCCTCCAGACTCCTTTTAAGCCAGAGCAAAAGCACCTCAGCACAAAGAATAAATTCACAGGTAAGTCAAGCAAAAGGTGGGATTTTAACAAAACATCCCACCTGTTGCCTCAAACAAAAGGAGATAGACTTGGCAATTGATCACTGACTCCAGTGAAGGCCGTGGTGAAAGCAGTCTTTCTGATGAAATCTAACTATCAAAGCAGCTGGCAGACCAGCGGCTCCCAACATTTTCCATTATTCCCTGAGGAGCTGACCATAATTCTAGGTGGACACAGGATGTGCTTGGAAGGAGGACACAGGATCTCTGGAGTAAGCTGCTAGACTGGCCATATCAGTGAGCTCTGGGTTCAACTGAGCGACCCTGCCTCAAAGAATAAGGGAGAGGGTGACTGAGGAAAACTGCTGACACCAACCTCAGGCTTTCACATGCACACTAGGAACAAACTTATACCTCCATACTGCGTACATATACAAATAAAAAGGGCCAAGTAGGGCTGGCAAGATGGCCTCGACAGGAAACACACTTGACTCCAACTCTAACAACCCAAGTTCCATCCCCAGATCCACATGGTGGAAGGAGAGATCCAACGCCTACCAGGTGTCCTCTGCCCTCTATGTGGGTGCTGCAGCAGCACCCCCCCAAATAAGTAAATAAATAGGGCTGGAGAGATGGCTCAGAGGTTACGAGCACTGGTTGTTCTTCCAAAGGTCCTGAGTTCAATTCCCAGCAACCACATGGTGGCTCACAACCTTCTATAATGAGATCTGGCGCCCTGGGCCCCACAGTCTAGTGGAAAATCCCAGGTTCTAAGATGCGCCAGCTCCAGGAGTCCCCGGGGAGAGCACATCACACTGAAGATGATGAATCACAGACACAGTCAGGACTAGCGGCCAGCAAGCCAGCCACACATCCCAGCTCCAGTGTCCACTAGCTGTGTGACCCCAGGCAAGCTGCTAAACCTCTCTGAGACTGGTGGAGCATAGTCACAGCATCCAGGTACGGTGGCGGCAAAGCCATGGAGGAGAAGGGACAAACAGCTGCTGTGAGCTCAGAAAGGGCCTGCGGCAGTGGCCACCTCAGTCCCTGCACAGGGCTCTGCCTCCTCCTGTCAGGTGGACTGTGCAAAGTGAGTTCCGGGTACGATTCTCTCACCAGCTCAGGTGTGTCCAGAAGGAACCCTAGGACCATGCCTGCCCAGGATAAACACCCCCATTCCTGCACCCTGGGTCCCCACTCCCAGTCACACCTGCTCCTGCCCATATCCTCCCCTTACACTTCCCCTAAGCCCTCTCTGTCTGGAATGGGGCTCTAACCCTTGAATAGCGGGAGAATCCTCTACCTCAATGCCCGGGGTTGAAAGCAGGACACTCCTTCCTCAACACTGCCCCTCCCCCAGCATCCCCACAGCACACACACCAACCTCTGGTCTCCTGCCAGATGCAGAATCTCTCCACAGCCCTCACTCCTTCTGCCCAGATCCAGGACACCTGCAAAGCTAGCATGCCTGGAGCCTGGAAGCCTCTTTGTTGTAAGTGAAAATTAATATTTACTACTGGTTTATCTTTTAGTAATGCTGCTGTTAGTCCTAAACAGCTGTGTAACCAAATCACCACACAGAGACTGGGTTTATTTAGTTAACCTAGAACACAATGCAGGGCAATAGTTACTCCATCCTAAACCTCCAAGCCCTCATAGTTTCCTAACTTTTAGATTTCCTACATTATAATTGCTTTTAGTGATATCTTAGGTCTAGTCCATCTCTCCAAGTAGTTCCAAGATCTGTCCTCCAGTTCTGCTCCTCTAGCTCTCTCCCAAGCTCTTTCTCCTCCCACTCATTTCCTGCCCTCTAGCTCCTCCCCTCTTTCCTGTCCTCTGGCTCCTCCCAGCTCAACATTGTGTCTGGTTGCTTTATTTTGGCCTGTTTACACAAGAGTTGAGACAGGATGCTTAGAATGAGTATCAGAATGAAATATCCAGATTGAAACCAGAGGGGGGGGGATAAATCAGCATTTGAATGAACAAGGGTAACGTGTATACATTTCAAAAGAACTTTATACCAACACCTCTTACACTGTTAGACAGCCTTGTCTATAAAACCTGAGTGTAATACTAGTCCCAGACTCCAGAGGGCATTTCTGCAAATCTTAAATGAGCCAAGGCAGAGAACCTTGTGCACAGCAAGGGTGGGGTGTGCTGTTCTATCACTAGTCGATGGTCTTTCCTCTGCTAATGTTAAATGGGGAATTACAGAGAGCAGCCATCCTACCCAGCTTCCTAAGAAGCAGAGAGGAGGGACTCAGGGCTGTATGCTAAGAGTCCAAGTCCCCAGATGTGACCTCTGAACCCTCTGCTTTCCCCGCCTCTCCCATTGGGATCTACCTCTGCATCTTTGCACCTGTTGTCCTGTCCTCACTCCTCACCTGACTGGACCCTGAAATCCTTTAAGGGCAGATGTACCCTTTTTCCTCCAGGAAACCCTAGCGGAGGCTGCCTGTGACAGCTCAAACCCTTCCCTTGTGGGTAACTCAGCCTATCAGTGGTTGGGGTTTCCAGCCTTTCTACACAGATGGTAGGCTCCTCGTGAGCATCAAAGGCCAGGGTGGAGGCCTTCCTCGCAGCTGTCCACGACTGAACACCAGCAGGTTCTTACCTGTGGGGACCACTGAGGAACACTGTCTAGCTTGTGGAAACCACGGAGACGGCAACCACGTTGTGTTCATGGATTCGATGCATGGGCTCTGGTGGGCTGTGGCTGTTTCTGTGTGGATGCCCTTACAGGATGGGACACACACACACACACTGGCCATCTTCACATCATGCAGGTCCCAGGTCGCTCCCCAACGTGGCAGCTGGCTGGTCTTCCTAAGCAAAGCTTCTGGCAGCCACGGGTGAGTGGATTCTGTAGGCCCCTAGGTAGGCCTTTACAACATCGGGGATTCCAGCGGCTAGCCCAGGACAAGCCCGATGTGGTGGTTAGAATAGGCCCGTATATTTGAACGCTTGGCCTTCAGGGATTTAGGGAGTGGCTTAACTTGACAGGAATTAGAGGGTGTGGCCTTGTGGGAGGAAGTGTGAAACTTGGGGGTTGGGGGTGCTTTGCAGTTTTGGGTGTAGAACTCTCAGCTCCTCCTCCTCTGCCTGCACCGTGCTCTCACTGTGCTAATAACAGACTAAGCTTCTGAACCTGTAAGCCAGCTCCAACCAAATGTTTGCCTTTATAAGACGTGTGTCTGGATGGTGGTGGTGGTGGCGGGGGCGGCTGCCTGGGAGGCAGCACACCCCTTTCAGCCCAGCACTCGGGAGGCAGGTGGATTGCTGAGTTCCAGCCCCACTCCACCCCCACCAAGAGTTATGTGGTCATGGTGTCTCTCACAGCAACAGAACACTAAGCCTCCCCGGACTGTTCCAGAAGTCACCGCCACACTCCCATTCTTCCTTATTCGGGGGGGGGGGGGGGGTGTCATGCCTCAGCACACGGTTTCACGGTTTGACCCCTGAGATCTGCAGAGATGGGTAGTTAGCCAGGGATCCCACCTGGGGAAAGGACACAATTTCGGAGACAGGAGATGAAACAGACCGTGAACCCTGGTCCCTGATCCCAGGGCCCCTGACAAAGTCCTTCCCAGCCACCTCCTCCTGCTTGCCTTGTGGACTCCAAGTCGATATAGCACCTGGCCAGTCCAGGGCCACCACATCCCAAGTCTCCCAGCAAAGCAAAGATTCCTCCGCAGGAATCCTTTTTCCGGGGCGCAACCATTCTCCGGGTCGTAAAGGAAGCGGAGGGGAGCCTGGAGAAGGAGGAGGGCAAGGGAGGACGGGAGCCTGGGAAGGCAGGAGACAGAACAATGAGACGTCGCGCTACGTCGGTGCAGTTTTGTTTGTTTGTCTGCTTTTTATTAAATCACTTTGACAAACGAGAATTGAGAAGCAAATACTTGCGGGAGGCATCCGGTCGTTAAATCGATCCAGAGGTTCCCTGGATCTTTTGGAGATGATCTAAATCAGGATGGTGACACTGACAAGGGAGAGACTCAGATAGCGTAAGCACGATACATGTGCATTTCTCTTCCTAGACAGACTCAGAGTCTGTCTTGGGCTGGCGCGGCGACGGGCTTGCGGGACACAATCCCAGAAAGGCTGGTCTTCGGAATCTGCGGCCCAGCCATCACCAAGACGCCTCGGCTAGTTCCTGTGCTCTCACTCCATTGGTTAGAATTGAGCCACGTGGCCGTGCTTGCCCAAGGGAGGCTGGGAAACGTAGTCCTTTGCTCCACGCCCTACCCCGCTGAAAGGAAATGCAGGAGGAAACTACTTAGGAGAGCTCACTTTCCCAAGCTCAAGGGATTTTAATGCCCTTTCCATGCCCACTGCCGTGGCCTGGAGACCCGGAAAATAAGAGTTTCGGAGTCTGGAGTTTCTGTCCTCTCCATACAGAAAGCCAAGAGGACAAAGTGGATGGATGGCAGAGCAGTGGGTGAATGAGGGTTGACAGACTGAAGTAGGCCCAGCCCAGGCAAGTGGCAGGGAGGCAGTGATCACAGCCGGAGGCCTCCTTGAATCTCCCACCGCCATCCCCACGTCTAGCCCCGCTCTGCCAGTTCCTGTCCATGCCACGTGGTGTCCTGAGTATTTTGTTATGTTGTTACGGTGTCACTGTGAGATGTACCCCGAAGGCTGGTGCATTAAACACTGAATGGTGGTCCTGTTTGGGGATTTTGTGAAACTTGACAAGTGGGCAGCCTCGCTGGCAGAAGTGGGCCACTGACTGCGGCCCTTGAAGATTACATCCCTCTTTTTGTTTGGCCCAAGTTCTCTGTTCCCAGTTTGAGGAAGCGTGAGGGGCCCCTGCCTCGTGTTCCCACCTCCATGCCCTCCCTGCTGTGGTAGACCAAAATCTCTCTGAAGCCATGAGTGTGAATAAACCTTCCTCCACTATGCTGTTTCTGTCTGGTATATTGTGGTGGGGCAGGCAAGGTGGAAGGTTTCTTCCACTGGGCTACCCCCCGACCACACACACACCCAGAGGAAGAAATCTTAGCTCACAGTAAGTCACCCAGGGCAGGCTGAGTCAAGATGCTTCCACTAAGGTCTGGGCCTGCCCAGAGCAGAGCGACATGCTGTAGGTGAACCATCCAGTGCCCTCAGCCCAGGGACCCTGAGCTGTCTCTCCAAGGCTGCCAGCAAGCATTCCCCACAGCAAGCATACCCAGGCCAGACACAGTGCCCAGCTTCTCTCACACTGGCCCTTCGAGACAGACCCTCATCTTTGCACAGAAACTATCATGCATAACTAATGTGTTATGTGGTTTACACAGCCATGTCCACACTTGCAGAGGCCAGAGAGACCATTTATCACTCTCTGCTTTATTGCTGTGAGAGAAGATCTCTCACTGAACCAGAGGCTGGCTGGCCAGCAAGCTCCCAGAACTCATCTGTCATCGTCCCTGTCCCCTCCCTACCTCCCCGTGCTGGGGCTACAGACCTGCACAGCCATGCCCATTACCTGCTTGCTGGGGATTCTTACCCAGGTCCTCCGGCTTGCAGAGAAGGTGCATGGCCGGCTGCTGAGGCAGCCCATCTATTTTGATGCTTTCATGGAAGCAATACTAAATGGATACGTAGATGACCTCCAATTGGCAGCTAGAGACAGTTCCTGAGGACTGAGACCTTCCTTAGTAGCCAGCTCTCTGCAGCAGAAGCCATCCGCCTTTTATATGCATGCTCTTATTAAATCCTGCCACACAGTCTGCCCACTAGCACAGGAGAGGGGCTCTAGACAGCCCACCACAACTCCTGTTGCCACTGCCGAGGGTCCCTGAGAAATCCACATTCCTATTAGGTTGCCAGGTTACGCTGACACATCTGGGGGACCACACTTTGAGACACTCTGGCCGGGTGACATCCCATAGGGTGTCCTGTTGGGCTATAGGGAGGGGTGCAGCTTCCCCTGGTCCAGCTGTTGAGAGCTGGGAGAGGAGAGGTGGATGCAGAGCAGCTCTGCTGGGGAGCTGATACCCTGCTTAGCCGGTAGAGCTTCTGACATCTGCCTTTGAGACCCACCGGCCTCGGCTGGGTGTGTTTAAACACTTGTAAAGCAGGTGTGTGTGGCTCCTAGACAACCCAATAGATGGGACACGTGGGAGGCGGAGCTTCAGGGCGAACGGCTGGGGCCAGCTCACCTGCTGGTCCCCGGTCACCCCGGCTTGCCTTGCATAGGTTTTCTCTTGGGTACTGTGGGCAGACCCAAAGCGAGAGCCAGACTACCCTGGGAGGAAGAATTCTAAAGCAGACGAAAACACAGAAACAGACAAAGCACCAGGCCCACACAGGGAGGCAGGGAGGTCCAGGAAGCGTGTTTAATTGGCCAGACACAGACGACATACAGCGGGAGCAGGGAGGAGGCCTGGACATGCGACAAAGCCCATTACCCTTGGCCTGCACCACCAGGTCAGGGCCTGCCTTTCTCCCCCAAGACACAGACAGGACGGCACCCCAAAAAGAGACTCCGAGGGTGCTGAGAACGCAAGCAGGGAAGGATGCCAACAACTACAGCCAGAATATCACTTTTCTTGGATTTGGGTTTTAAGTTACCTAAAATCCTTCAGGAGCTGCAGGACTCACAAGGGTTACCAACTCAAGCCACGATGGCCTGTCACCCCTGCAAGGAGGCTGAGCTCCTCCTGAGGCATGGAGACCCAATAAGTAAGGTGACGCCTCCAAAGTCCCAAAGGAATTTGGAGACTTGGTCCAGGAATGAAGTGGTGAAGGTGTGGCCCCCACCCTCAGAAGCAGACAAAACCTGAACTGATGCCAAGACAGAAGATGGAACCAACTGTTTATTCAACAAAAGCCTTTTATTCATTCAAAAATTAACCATTGGATTTATTCTGCAGATATTTTTAAAAAAATTAAAGTTGGGAGGGCAAAGCTTCCCACTGTGCCCTTATGCCAACTACCTTGCCAGTCCCAGATGACCTAGCAGAGGGGCATGTGGGAGACATGCTGCCAGATATGTGGGGCAGGGGTCCAGGGCCTCTGGAATCACAACCCCCCTCCGGCTTCCCACCTCAAGCCTCACCACTTGCTGGACCACTGCAGCCGCAGGTGCTGCTGCGGCTCATCACCACCAGGGGGCGTACCCATGCATCCTTGGATCACATAAATGCGGAAACACTGGGAAGAATCTCTCTGCTTGGCCGGCAGTGGGGGCTTTCTCTGGAGAGATGCCTGAGATCCCCAGGCACCCCACGCTCCACCATCCCCTAGAAAAGACAATGTCCCAAAAGCCCAAATGCATCTTCCTAAGAAATCAACTAGCAAAGTGCAGAGCATTTAAAGAAAGAAATGTCAATGCCGCATACATTTGCCTTGTTATTTTAAACCTGGCTAGATATCACAAAGTCGTGACGCTCTCCTAAGTCACCACTGACAAAAGTTGGGAGCAGATGCTAGGAAGAAGAGGGGGGCTCACAGCATCCCTAGCCCTAGAAAAAAGGGTCCGCCGAGGGACCGGAGCCTGTCCTCAAGGCTGGGCCACACCCCTAAAGAAAGCAGCATCAGATGGGGTAGAGAGAGGCCCTCGGGCTGCGCGGAGGACGCCTGGCCTCAAATTCTGGGCGTGCTGTGTGCCTCAGCTAACTGCTGGTGAAGGAGAGACAGAAGTCAACCAGCACGCATCCTTGAATGAAAATGGTGTCCGGCACCCTGCCAGGAAAAAAGGCAGCCCAGGGCTATCTCAGTGTCCAAGGCTTGGGCCCAAGAACATAAACTGTTAAGACCAAAAGCCAAGATGCTGAGAGGAAGCCTGGACTTGCAGACACTCGGTGAACACTTCAGCTGACGGGCCCCATGCTTAACCGTCAGCGGTCCTCAGCTAAGAATCCATTGGGTCCTAATGATACCAAACATGCTATTGACAGAGAGGGCAACTGAGGCTCCAGAGACCAGAGAAAGGCCCACTCTCACCTCTCAACCTAAGTCACCACATCTACTCTATGTCCTAGAGGCCCTGTCAGGGGCCAAGCAGGAAGCTGACCAAAGAGGCCTCAGAGAAAATTGGCTGGGTAGCCGGAACCCCATGGGATCTGGTGGGCTGCCAGTGGGCACAGCATGATCAAAGGGTATGCCCATGAAGAGGATGTATATGTGGACTGGCTAAGCATCCCTACTGCAGGAATGGACAGGCAGGACATCCACCCTTCTGCTGACAGCAGCTGCTCACCCATGGGCCATTAGCAAGGAGATTTTGGCCTCCCAGAAGTGTGGTGGAGATCACAGGGAAATCAGAGCAAAAGAAAATTCAGGGGCCATTTTCCCCTCTCAGTGATGGGCAGAGAGGCTGTACAAACTAGAAGCAAGAAATGTGGGGTCAGGCCCTGCCTCTCTGCAGTTGGGAGGCCGTGTCTCACCTGGAAGAGCTGCCCAGGATGGGGATGAGCCCAGAGGAACTCAAGAGTCCAGAGAATCCTAAAGAGGGGCTAAGGGGTGGGGGACCTCTGGGCCAGACCCAGCACTCCCACAGCAGAGGCTGTGTCCAGAGAGCACACCAGGGCTGCACGGTCACTCATGTAATCCTGCACCCTACCCTCCAGGGCCCAGAAAACAGCCACGGAACAGCGTCACAAATGCAGGAACCCTGGCTCCCGGACTGAGAATCAGACATCATCAGCAAGACCGACCATCCCCAGCCTCCCAGCCCTGCTGCCTGGGAAGCGAGGACTACAAAATCCCCACGCAGCCCAACCTTGGGCTCCTTGCTCCTAGTCCATGGTTGCATGGTGCTCCTGGTGACAGATCTGGAGCCATCCCTTGCTCTGGCCTCAACTCTGAGGAGCAGAGCCCTTCCTCAGCAGCATGGCCTGATCCCACCCTCCTATCCCTTCCTTCCTAGACTCCTAGCAAGGGAAGAAGCCTGCTGCAAAAGGCAGACAGAGGCAGGGAAGCAGAGGGGTTCACAAGCCATACCCACCCCCTCAGCATCAAGGAGGCAGAGGCACCGTTAGCCCTGCCAGCGCCTTGCAGAGAAGCTCACTTCATACTCTCCACACCACGTGCCTGATGCCCTCTCCAGCTCCCACTCCCAGAACAAGGCCCTCCATTTTCTCTCTGCTGTGAACGTCAAAGCAAAAGTTGCAAAATTAAAAAAAGAAAGAAAAGAAAGTTCCATTTTTGTCCTGGAAAAAAGTGTTATGGACTCCAAGGAGAGCAGAGGAGAGGGGAGGGGACTCAAGGGCAGAAGCTGGGGGAACAGTACGTTAGCCATTTAGGAATGCCCACCTTCCCCTCTCCGAAAATGGAGCACAGTATCTGAAAAATAAAAAACAAAAACAGAGGAAATGATTTTTGGCTTCTTGGCCGCTGCAGGCCACCATCCTCCCAAGTGAGGCGGGCAGGTAGGTGAGGGCGTGCACATGTAAACGGAGGCCCAGCATCCTGGGTGTTTCAGACACACAAGGTAGCAGCAATAGTTAACAACCAATAAATAAAAGGTATCGATTATATATGAGTATATATATATATAAAAAAAAATCCTCACTTTCCCCAGAAAATGCACAATACTGTTTTCACATGAGCCATCACCGCTAACCATCCTTGCCTGCCAGAGGCCTTGCTGCTCAGGGCTGAGCTAAGAGAGCCCTTGCCAGGTATCCCTGGCGCCCCCGGCCACCACTGCAGGGGACCAGACAGAGCCCGAGTTCTCTGAGACACAGAGGCCTTCTCCCGATGGTCAGTATCTTCTAGAACAGAAGGTAGTTTGTTTGTTTTCTTGTACAGTGTCTGTTTGAAATAAAAAAGGGAAGCACGCGAGCGCAGGGGGAGCAGGAGGAACGGAGCGGCTGCCCCAAGGAGACAGCCAAGTCCTTAGTTTTGCAGAGGGCCGGAGCCTTTTCCGTGTCGGTTTGTCGTTGTTTCGGACAAGCGGAGGTTGTTGACAGTTGGAACCAGTGGCTTCAGGCGGCAGGTGGATGCGGGGGCAGGGGAGAAGAGAACCAGGGCCTGGAGGCTCCGGGGTGGCCGGCTATGCGTGGATGAGGAAGGCTGGGTGGGCACAGGGTGGTATCAGGCTGCGGTGGTTTCATGGCACAGGAAGAGGCTAGTGGTTCCCACACATCTGCAAGACAAAGGATGTGTTAGTAGCTACAGCAAGGGACCGTCCCTGGGGGCCCAGGTTCTGAACTTCAGGCTGCAAGTTCGTTTGGGCTTGGATGACTATATGAGGTAGCACCAAGAAACCTCGCCCATGCTCACTGGAAGATCCCTGCATGGGCCGCAACCGATAATCAATTCAAAACTAATGGTGCCACCAGTCTGAGGTGGTGCTTCCGGTGGAACTCACACACGGCATCTCCCAACTTGACTGCCGCCTTGATTCAGAGAACACACTCTTCTCCCTCCATCACAGCACACACCAGCGCTGCCTGGAGCGGCATCAGGTCTGAGACTCGTGTGTTACGAATTGCAGTGTTGTTTTTTTTTTTGTTTGTTTGTTTTGTTTCTGTTTACGGCAATCATTTTCCTGTTCCTAGAGAAACACCGTGGTTTAATTATAGGAAAAAAAAAAATAAAAATGATAAAATCATATGTGTAACAAAAATTGCTTTTAAAATAAATTTCTTCATGATTTATTAGCAGTAAATCTTTGATTTCATGTTTATTTCCTAAACTTACAGAACAAGAGATGTGTGGAATTTTCTCAAAGGAGTCACAAACACGAGAAAGTAGCGGCCACTAGAGGGCACTAGTGGGCACATCTGGGCTGGAAATCCTGACCCACGTGCATGACCCTTGACCCGCCCACTAGGAAACAAATAAAATGCTCGCCATGGCACTAGCGTCCACTATCAGGGACTGGTTGGATAAACAGGATGAAATATTTACAACCATTAAAATCCGCGTGTGTGACGCAGTCACTCAGACCCACCACGATGTGGATACATGCCTCTTCTTCGCCCGTGAGGACAGCCAGCACACATGCAACAAGAGCAGGGGGAAATGGGAGTCCTTGCGCCCTGACAGTGGGCATGGAAGATGGCAGAAAACAGCGCCTGAGGCCTACCTGCCTGTGCCAGCAATGTGCACACCAATGTATTTTAAAAAATGGCTTTGATTTATGGCTTTGTCAGGACACTTATAAAACTTGAGAAAACTGGTTCCTAGTCAGGACCTGGAGTAACCTACCTCCGTGTTCCTGGGCCGTGCTGTCTCACATTTTTGGTTCCAGAATAGACTATTTCTTATCCCCTTTAAGCTGAGGTGTGTGTGTGTGCCAATGGCACAAAGATACACACACAGGGCTGAAGATATGGCTTGGCAGAAGAGTACAGTAAGACCCTTGTCTCAAACAAATAAACGAACAAAATAGACATTATGGACTAAAACTGTGACGTGCACTGTGACATGGACAGGTCTGAGAAGAGTGCTAAGGGGGAAAAGCCAGACTCAAAAGGCCGCTCGGAAACAGGCAAGTCCAAACAGAGAGCAGACTGGCTGGCGGGGGGAAGCGAGGTGTGGAGCCTGACTTCAGGGAATGGCAGTCTGTTAGAACTGGGAGGAGGTGGTGGTTGCATAACGCTATGATTACACTAGATACCACTGAAGTGTGTGTGTGTGTGTGTGTGTGTGTGTGTGTGAGTGTGAGTGTGTGTGTGTGCATGTGGGGGGGAGGCGGGTAAAAACTCATGAAACCTAGCTGAAGCCTGGCTCAGTTCAAGCACATGCTCAGCACACGCACACTCTGGGGATTACAATCAGAGCCCCTCATGTGCCAGGCAAGGGCTCCCGTACCACTACGGCACCATCGATGTGGTTTTCATGTTAAGACCTAGTCCGTCATTCAATTGTCCAGGCAGGCCTTGAACTTGAGAGACTCCTGCTTCAGCCTCTGAACAGCTGGGGTGATGGTGACAAGAGAGCCAATAGGGGTGACAGGGATGATGGTGGTGATGGGGATGGTGAGGATGACAGGAATGATGGTGACAATGCGGATGATGATGATGGTGACAATGGAGCCAATAGGGGTGACAGGGATGATGGGGATGATGGGGATGATGATGATGGGGACAACAGGGATGATGGGGATGATGGAGATGACAGGAGTGACAGGACAACAGGGACATGACAAGGAGACAACGGGCCCTGCACCCCCGAGCCTGGCTAAAATGTCCACTTTAAAATGATTGCTTTTGTACTGTGTTTCCCTCTGGAATCCTCTTATTAAAAACATACGGGGTTCTATCTTTGAGTCCGCTGGACCTTCCCTGGAACCAGCCAGCCTCTCAGCCATGTTAATATGGAATATGGGGTGTCCTGGACACCTTTGATTGGACAGCCGCAGAAATCTGCCCCAGTGCAGTGGGCTTCATGATCTAGGAGGATCAGGGACCAGTTTGGTTTCTCTCTTACGAAAGGAAAACCTACAGAAAGGAGGCATTCAGTGGTGTCCCTAGAAGGAAGTCCCCAGAGGAGTGTACGGGGTAGTTTTATGTCAACTTGACGCAAGCTAGAGTGGTCAGAAGCTAGAGCTTCAGTTGAGACAACGCCTCCATAAGATCAGACTGTCGGCATTTTTGTGATTAGTGATTGATGGTACCATGCCTGGGCTGGTGGTCCTGGATTCTACAAGAAAGCAGGCTGAGCAAGCCACGAGGATCAAGCCACTGAACAGGACTCCTCCAGGGCCTCTGCATCAGCTCCAACTTCCTGCCCTGCTTGAGTTCCTGACCTGAGTTTCTTCAGTGACAAACTGATGTGGAAGTATAAGCCAAGTAAACCCTTTCCTTTCCAAGCTGGTCATGGAGTTCATCACAGGAACAGTAACCCTGACTAAGACAGTGGAGAACTGGCAAGACAGAGGTCTGGAGTAAAGGGAGGAAGTGGGTGGGACAGGGCCATTGTGGAGTCTTGCCTGCCCTTCCCATCAAGCCTCTGTGATCTGCAAACCTTTCTGATTTGCATTCTTATTCTTGCTACACTCAAGCACTATGCATCTTTTATTGACTCCAGAACCTTGTTGCTTTGAAACGCGATCTTATACTGTTGCCCAGGCTGGCCTGACACTCTCACGTAGCTCAGGCTGGCCTTAAATTGGAACTCCAGGCTAATCCTCATCCCTCAGCCTCCTCAGAGAAGCGGAGAGAGCAAGCGTGAGACCACACACCCTCCAGGAAGCTCTGGCTGAAATGTAACTCCTCAAGAATGATGGACACAGTGTTACATCTGCTGCTGAAAAGCTGGAAATCTAGAGCCCATGGATACATTTAAATCCATTTCATAATGACGGATTTTTCTTAAGCCACTGGTTACCTTTGAAGCATGTCAGGAACACGGTTAATTCAGGGCTTGAGAAATAGCTCCTTTGGCAAAGTACCTGTCAAGGAAGTATAAGGCTCTATCCAGGTCTGATGCCCAGCACCCATGTGAAAGCTCTGCGCTCGGCAGCATGTGGGCACCGGGGAACTGGAGATGAGCAGATGCGTGTGGCTTGCTGGCCAGCCGGTCTAGCCTAACTGATGAGCTCCAGGCTCAGTGAGGAATGTGGAGCTCAGAGGAAGATTCCGGATGCCAGCCTCCAGTCTCCTCACACAAACACACAGGCACGCACACAAAACTAACTCATTTTGGAAAGCGAAAAAGAGAAAGAAGCCAGCGCCTGGCTAAAGTCTGACAGCAAGCCAGAGTCAGAGGCAACCTCCCTGCAGTGTGGGGCGTGTCCTGCTCAGCCTACAGCAGGGAAGGTATCGGGAGCACACAGCAGATTGTCTTCTGACTTCCATAGGTGTGTCATGGCATGAGCAAACACACAACAAACAAACAAATAAATAAAGGCCAGGGGGTGGTGGCACATGTCTTTAACCTCAGCACTTGGTAGGCAGAGGCAGGCGGTTCTCTGAGTTGGAGGCCAGTCTGGTCTACAGAATGAGTTTCAGGACAGCCAGGGCTACACAGAGATACATTGTCTCAAAAAAAAAAAAAAAAAAAAGGTTCTGGCCACTGTGACTATGTCTGGGTCAGATGGGAAAGTTTTGGAAGTAAACTTTTAAAATTTTTTATTAATTACAATTTATTCATTTTATATCCCTGCCGTAGCCCCCTCCCTCATCCCCTTCCAATCCCACCCTTCCTCCATGTCCTCCTCCCATGCCCCTCCCCTAGTCCACTGATAGGGGAGGTCCTCCTTCCCTTCCATCTGACCCTAGCCTATCAGGTCTCATCAGGACTGGCTGCACTGTCTACCTCTGTAGCCTGGTAAGCCTGCTCCCCCCTCGGGGAGGAAGTAAACTCTTAATTTATCATATTTATTTTTAATGACGTTTTCTTTGTAAAGATTGATTCTAATGTCTTGTCAATATGAAAGCATTTCTGTGTAATTAGTATTAATGGAAGGGCTAAGTAGATGACTCAGTGGCTCAGAGTGCTAGCTGCTCTTCCAGAGGACTCAAGTTCAGTTCCCAGTCTACACATCCTGGTCCACACTGGGGCTCACAGTGGTCTGTAGCCTCAGCTCCAGTAGACCTGATGCCCTCTGCTGGCCTCTGCAGGTACATGCACCCACATGCATACACACAGACACACACAAATAAATCTTTTCTTTAAGTAATATTAACAGATGTTTCAAAATGGAGGTCAGACCTTTGAGCTGGAAAGGGAACAGGGCCTCCTGTCTCTCAGGCCCATGCCCCAGACTGCCTAGTCTTCAACCCAGGAAAACTTATTTTCAAGCTAACCGGAGACTGGATTTGGGCATATAAACACAATAAAACACCACAGGGCTGTGGCTGACTTGAAGACCCTGCCCCAGGCTCCACATGGGCAGAGCCTCAAGAACCCAGAAGACACAGAGAATCAGGGGCCTGTCCTGAGGATGGGTTGTCACTTCCAGCCCGGCCTCAGGACCCTTCCAACTCACCACAGCTCTGGGCCTGGACTATACCAGCCCGTCGTAGAGGGACAGTGCCTGCACAATGGAGGGGTCGGCCTTGGAGCCTTCCTGGAACTCCTGGAGTGTCAGCTTCCCATCAGCATTCTGCAAACAGAGAGGTGGCTGAAGGTGGCAATCTGCCTTCAGGAACAGGGGTCTCAAGCCTGCCCATGGCTGGTCTCAACAGAACTTCCTGAGTCTAGTGGAGTCTTCAGAGGTGGCAAGACACTGCATCAGACAGCTGACACTCTTGAGCCACCTCCCCCAGTCTCTGCTTCCCCATCTGGGAACCAGGGAGAGGGATGGCGTCAGGTCTGGGGAACGTGGCAACCTAGAGACGCCCGTAGTTCTGGGCTTCCTATCAGCCAAAGTGACTGGACTGGCTCATACCCCGCTCGGTATTTTTATTACCATTATTTTTCCAAAATGAGTCGGGCTCAGTGCCGCAGGCTATAATCTCAGCCAATCGGAGGGCTGAAGCCAGAGGCTCCCGACTTCAAGTCCTGGGCTATACACTGAGTTCAAGGCCAGGCTGGGTGGCTTACAGACCCTGGAACATACAGAAAGAGCTGGGAGGGGCGGGGGAGTTCAGCGGCAGAGTGCTTGTGGAGATCCTATCTCCGTTCTCAGCTCAAACTGGAATTTTTTTAAAAAAAAATCCTAGTGCTAGGGGCAGAGGTTTGCCATACAAGCACAAGGATGTAAGTTTGATCCCCAGGAACCATGCCAAAATGCCATGCGTGGTGGCACAGAACTGTAACCTCAAGGGAGGTGGAGACAGGATGAGCTTTGTGGCTTACTGCCAGCCAGCCTTAGCCAGATCAGTGAGTCCCAAGTATTGGCGAGAGACCCTGGTGGGTCAGCTTCTGAGGAAAGGTACCCAAGGTTGACTCCTGGCCTACCGATATACGTGCCCGAGTGTGCAAGCACACCATTCCGTACACAGGGCACATAAATGGTGGTCACTCCTTAGGGTTAATGTTCCATGTGGTCCCCTGGGGTATCTTTTGAAAGCCACCCATGGAGCAGGTCACATCAAGTCTCAGGAGTGCTGAGAAGGAGCCTAATTAGAACTTGGGTGTCAGGCACTGTTCCAGTATCAGGGAAGGCAACATGGGGCATCACCACCCAGGCAAGGCCAATGTTGTGATGGCTAAGAGCCTATAGCAGAGATGCCCCGTGCCCCCCAAGGTCCTCAGGGTCACCCTACGAAGGAGGAAGGAGCTGCATCTGTCCCCTTCGGTTTGGCAAGGGAACTGGCCTAGGGTCACCAACCCAGGGACCCCACAACCACAGCCATGTGAATTCAAGGCCTTGACTGCTGCAAGGTACGGGGTGCTGCCAGGTGCATGGCCTCAGCAAAATCAGCTGGGGTCCCACCGCAAGAGGGCTGCCACCGCCGCTTTCTGCACTCCTTCTGGAAACCTTCCGAGGACAGCAGGAGCCCAGTTCCACCCCTCCCAAGTGCTAATCTCCCTTCCTAATTAAGAGCTCCCTGCTCTCAGGGCAGCCCTGGTGCCATGGGCAGGTGATGGGAAGCCTGGGGATTTGCATTCTCCTGGAGGCTGGGGCGGTTGTTTCGTCACCCCACGGTTTCAAATTTCCATGTAAATCAAAGTTATTTTAGTTTGGAGGAAAAAAAAAGTTTCTGGTTGGGGTATAGCTCAAGTAGGACACAGGCTTTGTACTTGCACAAGGCCCTGGTGTGACCCTCAGCAGCACGGGAAAAACAGAGGAAGGCCATCATAATCAAGGAACCACAGAGTTCTGCAGAAAAGAGAAAGAGGGCATGGGGAGACGGCCTGCTGGCAAAGTGCTAACTGTGCAAGCATGAAGACCCGAGCATGAGCCCCAGCATCCCCACACAAGCCGAGCACAGGCACGTGCCTGGAACCCCAGCGCCGGGGCCAAGGCTGACGCAGGAAGATTCCTGAGGCTCACGGGCCAGCCGGTCTAGCTGAATCAGTGAGTTCCAGCTTCAGGGAGAAACCGTCTTAGAAAAGAGCAATAGAAGATGACTGCAGTCATCCTCCAGCCTACACACACACACACACACACACACATAAAAACACGCATGCACAAGAGCACACAAGTGCATATAACACAGACATATACACCCAAGAGAAAGAGGTTTCTCCACCCGGGTCTCTGGCTGAAATGCAGCAGGTCTATGAATACAAAGGAAGGGAGTTAGAGGGTCGTCTTATTGCCCAGAACCTAAGATGACCATCAGCACCAGTGGCACCCAGGACCTTGTCACACAGATACTGCCTGTAGCAAAGAGTCAGCTTAGGCAGATGGTCATGCCCACCATATTTGTGGGGTGCTGGGGTGGAACTCAGGGCCCTGCACATGGCAGGCCCTCCACCACTGAGCCACACCCAAAACGACATCACAGATTCCCTGGAAACTATGCCTCAGAGGTCACAACCCGAAAGAACAATCTGCTTCCTTTTCACTGTAAGGGTCATTTTTACACACTTGGGGCCATTATTGTGAGAAGTCAGGGTTCTGCAGGACAGAAAAACAGAGAGCCCTGGTTAATTACAAGGAACCTTCATGGGAAACTCACTGAAAAGTCTGAATGGCTGCCAGCTGCGAGCCAAGCTGACGCCTGAACCGGTGCCCCAAGGCAAAGCAGGCCAAGTCCAGGCCCGTGCCCCACCTCACCTTGTCCATCATGGCGAAGATCCGGTCCACCCTCTTCTCTGGTGTGTTCTCTTCTTCCGGGAGCTCCACAGTGTTCCCCTGCCAAGGCCAAGGGCCAGTGTGTCAGCCTTGGGCTCACAGCTAAGCTAAGCCCTTGCCCAGCCACCAGGGCACTGGGCCAGCACTTTGGCCTTTGAGCTCCTAATCAAGCCCTTGACTTGAAACCCTGAGCTTGTGTCAATGAGGACTACTCCTCTCTCTCACTCTCCAACCCTGCCACTGGCCCTACTACCCGCCTCGTTCCTGCCTGACCCCAGGCGAGGATGTCAGTGGCTACTCAACCATCAGTACTTGTTGGCCTGTATCATCCAGAGAGAGAAGAGTGACTCAGTTTCCCCTGGGCCTTGCAGGCAGCCTCCCTACCACCCGACCCTCCTGGGACTCACCACCATCTGGTAAATGGCATCCACTATGTCCAGCATCTCGTTTCTGGTGATGTAGCCATCGTTATCCAAGTCGTAGAGCTTGAAGGCCCCTGTGATCAAGCAGACAAGTGGGGGTCACCCCGGCCCAGGGCAACAGCAAACTCCTCCCTTCGCCTCCCGGTGATGCAACACAAAGCCTGAGATCAGACCATCGCGCCAATATAGACTGATAGGAATGCATGTTCGTACACCAGGGCAGCCAGAGTTAAAGACAAAGTAAACGAGCTCGGAGTGGTGGTGCATGCCTGTGACCCCAGCACTCGGGAGGCAGGAGCAGGCAGACCTCTGAGCGTTCCAGGGCAGCCAGGGCTACACAGCGAAACCCCGTCTTGAAAAACAAAACAAAGAGCAACAAAAAGATAAAACGAACACAAATTGAGGAACCAGACGCCATGGTCAGGTGTCTAATCTGAGCGTTCAGGAGGTGGAGGCAGAGGGACAGGGGTTGAAGAACATCCTGGGCTACGGAGTGAGAGCCTGAAGGACGCAAGGACTGAGGCTGCAGTTTCGTGGTAGAGCACCTGCCCGGCACGGGCAGGCTCCCAGGTTCTCTCCAGCACGGCACAATCATAACAATAATAAAACGTCTTAAAGCATTCAGGTATCGGTCTCCAGGGAGGGGGCGGTGGCTGGGGTTTCTATGACGAAGTTTAGTTCCCGGAGAGGGGCAAGTTGGGAGCCACTGGACCAGACAGCCAGGTTCTTGTACCGGGTCATGAAACCACCCTGGCAATAGAGCCCCCACAAACCTTCCCCTGGGCCTGACCATTCATCTTCAGGTGGCCCCTCCCACAGTGGGCCAAAGGAGGAAACACAAGGTGCACGTGAGGAAAATCCTCTCCTGTTCCTAAACACAGAAGCCGCTGCAGAAAGGAGCAGCACCTGCCAAGCAGGGCATCCTGCCCAAATGCCCCTTTTCCTCTAGAAAATTCCCTGACACTACCGTGTGTCATGCATGTCCTTGACTGTGGCTCCTCCCAGCTTCCGGCCCCAGCCTCTCACATACGGTCCCGGCCTGGAGCCCCTTCTGCCTCGACAGTCCCCCTCTGGGTTCCCCGGCTCTCGGGATCAGTTCCTCCTTTGCTGGCTCAGCGGCTCCTTCTCCCTGCCTCCCCTCCAGCATTAGGGGGTGTGGGAACTGCGTCACTGTGACAGACTGACAAGCACTCCAGCAAGGCCCCATCCTCCTTAGCTCTGGGTAGACCCTGATTTGAGGTGGCACCCTTCAACTGATGTTTGTACATGGAGTAAGTCAATGAGAGACGTCAATACAGCTGAAGACGTGGGTCCAGCAGGGACTTGGCTTCTGTGACATACCACCCACACGGTCTGCTGTCCCAGCATTCTATCTGCCTGAATGTCACTCTTGTTTCCACCACACCCCAGACCCTGCGGCCTGTCCCCCCAACATGGCTGTGGACTCAGCCTCACAAAAACCAATTCCTCCCTCTGGGACCTTTCTCTGTCCTGGAAGGGCAGGGTGTCTTCTTGCTCTGGCCTGGACAGGTGGCCTGCTTACTTGGCCATATTGGGCCCACCTGCCCAGGGCCCAGGGCCCAGGCCTCTGGGAATGCCCTGACCTCCCAGAGCAGGACACCATCTGTGGGCACCGCTACAGGTGTCTGGCGCCTCCTCCTGGCAAGGGCTGGGGCTGCACCCTTCTAGCCTGGTGGGGGATGGGAGACTTACACCGCAGCTTCTCATCCAGGGTTCCCCTTGAGGTCACCGACAGCGCCTGGATGAATTCAGAGAACTCGATCCTGCCATCCTGGGGGAGACAAAGGGAATGGCTGTGGTCAGCACAGACCTCACAGGCTGATGGTGGGCAGTGGCAGGCAGAGGCTGATGGACGGAAGACAGGAAGGAAGGAATGAGGGGAAAGAGGAGGGGGGAGAGGAGGCAAAGCTGAGAGAGTGAGAGTAGGCAACAGGACCAATGAGAAGCCGGTACATACAGTATTGAAAACTCGTGCTCAGTGGTACTCAGTAAAGGAGCCAGGCACAGAAGCCACTCTAAGCCTCTGTTTCCTCATCTGTGAGATGGGGACATTCCAAGTACACACCACAGGGTACACACCACAGGGAATGGTGCAAATGACTGCAATTCTAGCACCTTGAAAGGCAAGAGGCAGGAAGACAGAGGTTTAAGGCCAGCATCCGCCACACAGAGAACCCTAAGGCCAGCCTAGGTGGCCTGGCTAGGTTTTTTTAATTTTACTTTAATTTTTATTTCATATATATTGGTGTTTTACTTGCATGCCAGGGTGTCATGTGCCCTGGAACTAGAATTACAAACAATCATGAGCTGCCATATGTGGTGGGAATTGAACCCAGGTCCTCTAGAAGGACAGTCAGTGCTCTTAAACGCTGAGCCACCTCTCCAGCCCCCAGCCTGGCTACTTTGTGTGTGTGTGTGTGTGTCTGTCTGTCTGTCTGTCTGTCTGTCTGTCAACTTGAGACAAAAACTGGAGTCATCTGGGAAGAAGGAACCTCACTTGAGAAAATGCTCTGACCAGACTGGCCTGTGGGCATTTTCTTGATTGATGGGGGAGGAGCACCCCGGGCAGGTGGTCTGTCGAGCATGCCCTGACCAACAAGCTTCACTCCTCCACAGTCTCAGCGCCCACTTCCCGCCTTGCCTTACGGAACGTGGCTGGGACCCGTAAGCTGACACAAACCCTTTCTCCCCAGGCTGCCTTTGCTCATGGTGTTTGTGACAGCGATAAAAACCTGACTAAGACACGGGGCTAAAACAAAAAAAGGAGTGCCAGCCCCACAGATGGCTGTCCGCTAATCCCAACCCCACACCCAGCGTTCCTCACACCGGTAATACCAGTGACAGGCGAAGATCTTACTATTCCTAGAGGATTCTGTATTTTGCATCCATAAGAAAACTCACAGATATGTACAGGCATGTGGCTCTCTGTG
Organism: Meriones unguiculatus; assembly: GCF_030254825.1. Classification (NCBI taxonomy): domain Eukaryota; kingdom Metazoa; phylum Chordata; class Mammalia; order Rodentia; family Muridae; genus Meriones; species Meriones unguiculatus. Next base: position 73,788,115 of record NC_083356.1, on the reverse strand, counting down.
TATCCGCATGTGCAAGCCTGCGTATTTGTGCACGTGAACACGGAGCACTGAGCGAGCCACGTGTGGGTGGGAGTGGCACATGCATGCATAGGTCTTCATCTGTGCTGGTGTGTGGCAGTGTCACGCCTCTGCATGTCACGGTGCCCGTGTACACCTGAGCTCTCGGCCCTGAGCAGGGAGCCCTGCAGGGGAGGGTGGGCCGGGAGGGCTGCTGAGCCTCCTGCTCAGGCTGCGCCAGACACAGAAACCTGCAGCTCACCTTGTTCTCGTCGAAGACGTTGAAAACGAACGTGGCGAACTTGGTGGGGTCTCCAAACGGGAAGAACTGTTTGTAGATCTTCTGGAAGCCGGCCGCGTCCAGCTGCCCGCTGGGGCAGTCTTTAATGAAGCCCTTGTACCTGCAGGCGGCAGAACAGGTAGCAGAGAGGGTCACCCATCAGGAGCCTCTGCCGGAGACCCAGGAAGGCTCTAAACCCCGGGCCCACAACCCAGGGACCCCTGGCATCGGTAAGTGTCACGTTACCAAGGAACATGGACTCAGGTGTCCCAGGCATGGGCTCACAGCGCTGCCTCTCGTTGGCTGTGTGGCCGTGGGCAGATCACTCCAGCTGTCTGAGCCTCGCATGAACACAAGAAATCAGCGGTGACACAGGGAGTCACCTGTCTGTGGCACACAGAGCACTTGGCCTCTCTGTCCGACATTCCTCACAGAGTAGTTAAAAGGAGTCACCCACCTACCTTTAGGAAGCCTCACTCCTGGCAGCACAGTGCCACCACAAAGAGTGGAGGCTGGCTCCTGAGGCACCCCTACCCCATCCCCGATCTAAAGGAATAGAGCAAGCACCCGCTAGGACCACACGGGGGGCTCGGGAGGCCTTGTGTAGTCCACTTGGCCATGTCCGCCCTTGTCCCGGTACCCAGCCCGCTAGAGGCCATGACCCAGTCTAACTCAGCCTAAGCAAATGCTTTCACCTCTCAGAATGCTCGTGCATGAAAAACAGTGGTTACCATGTCCATTTTGCTAGACTTGGGTGACATGGTACATGGTCACCCTGGTGCCCGATAGTTAAAACTCACCAGTATCCCTGCTCTGATGTTAGGCAATGCTACAAAACCCCATAAAACAGTCCCTACTGTGACCGTCAGCACGCTGACAGTTTATGTGTGGTTTTAAGTTGGTGCCTGTGTGTAGCCGAGGCCACCCTTGTCCCCAGGCGGGGCGTGCTCTCTGCTGAGAACCATTCCTCCCACACCGGATGGACAGAACAACTGGCCTTAGTCAGCAGTACCGTCTAAATCAGAAACTTTGCCACTTTTTATTTTATTTGTTTTTTTATTGTACTAGTCTTACGGGCAAGGTATTGAGAAAGCCCGTTTCCAAGATCTGGAGACTGAGGCTGTGAGAAAGGAAGTAACTTACAAGACCACTCAGCCCATCCTGGTGCTATGATGGGGATGGGAGGTGAACTGAGGAAGCCCATACTCAGAGAATCCTGGTCACTGACTTTTCCTATGGCTCCCTCACTATCCACAGGTAGATTCCATTTCCCTGCCATCTTCAAAGGAGAGGATTCTGGGAATCAAGAGCTAGATGCCTCCTGTGACACTGTGACTCCCCCTGACATAGAGCTAGTCACAGTGCCAGGAGAGGTAGGACAATGACCCCATCTGATAGATGGGGCCAGCCCAGCTGTCTGCAGTTACTCCCGGCCTCAGCTCTGGGCACCCTTTGCCCTGCATCTGCTATTCTCTGCCTGCTGGTTTGCTTTCCCACATCAACCCAGCACAGGATGTCTCCAGATCCACAGAGGTCCCTCCATTCTGTCCTGGCAAGTCTCAAATGGTCTGGAGTGCCATGAACCCTGTTAGCAGGCCACACACCAGAATGAAGCAGAGTAGGGCTTCGAGGGAGCGGACACTGGGTCTGAGGCTATCTCCAGCCTCCCTGCCAAGGGCCAGGATGTGAAGACTTTTAGGTTGGCTCATGACCCAAAGCCAGGGCCCCAGAACCCATGCAAGATATGCCTGCTGGCCATCTGACCTCCCCTCCACATTCCCAGCATCCTTCTGGCTCCTCTACAATGCTACCTTCTACTTGAAGGCACATGACAATTCTTTAGAAGCAACAAAAACTCCAGCTATGGTGGTACATGCCTTTAATCCTGGGAGGAAGATCTCTGAGAGTCTGGGGCCAGACTCCATATAGCGAGTTCCAGACCAGCCAGGGCTACACAGGGAGACCCTGTCTCAAAACAAATAAAGCTGAAGCAAAGTGGGAAAAAATCCTGAAGGTGTCTCTCAAGCCCAGAGAACCTTGCAGGAGGCCCAGGGGACCCGGGAGGCTCCCCAACACCGCACCAGTGGGAGTCACTGTCACTGCCATCAGCTGCAGGGGATGGTGGCAGAGCGCCAGTCTCTACTGAGTATCTCTGAGTTACCCCTGCAGAGGCTGTCACCGAACCCCATCCCATCAATGAGAGGCTGGAGAAGCCACTCCCATGAGGTGATGCTGGAAGCCCAGGAGGGGTGCCAGCCTGCACAGAAGCCCCCATCATGCACTTTGTACCACCTCTTGGTGCTCAGCATCCCCTGAGTTCTGTAAGCCCCAGGGCCTTACTCGCCCTGACCCACCACCACCCTTGCTTAAGGTAGGAGTCCTGCTCCCTCCCCATGCCGGATGGCCTTCATGGTGCCTCACTCAGCCCTGCCTACAAAGCCCGGCTGGCCTGAGCTGGGCAGTCTGATCCATGGCCTGGTCTGTCTGGCATACATCTAGCAAGTATCTACCTAGAGAGGTGACTAGCACACAAGCCTACGGGTGGGCTGAGAGCAGGAGCCCAGGTATCCAGGTCCCCTTCCTGAGCCCTATGGAACAGGATCCTCTAGAGGCCCTAGCCAGAACCACAGAGCTCTGGGGACAAGGTTAGTAAGCCAACAGTGTCTGTCAGAGGCACTGACGCCCAGAAAGGGAGAGAATGAACCAGGCTCTCAGCAGAAGCGAGGCCCCTACCTTCCAGCCTCCCCAAAGCCCAGTCTCTTCTCTAGGAGGAGATCCAGGCTGCGCCACCCCCACGGCAGCGGCTGGGAAAGCGATTATACCCAAACATTATATAACCCCACTATTCGCCCTCCTAACGTGGAGGAGGGCACCTGCTCCTGCTAGAATGGCAGTGGAGATGCCTGAGGTTCTGCGGCCGCTGGCTTGCTTCCAGTCCTCTAATCTACCCTGCAAACTGTCACCTTGAAAGGCAGGGATTGTCACTTTCTGCTTTTGTGACCCACTGGCTGGCTGAAGAGGGGGGCGCCGTGGTTGGTGAACAGACTGCTCTAAAGCCCCTCATGACCAAACAGGACAAATGAGACCTGACTCTTCCTCCGTCCCCAGGCTAGGGTCAGGTGCCTTCAGGCCAGGTCTCCCCTCCTCTTTCCTGCTGGGGTAATGCTGCTGCCAGCTGCCAGAGCATGTGGCCCCAACTTAGGGGGCTGGAGGGCAGATCCCACTGTGCCTCAGTTTCCCTACCCCTCACCTCATGGCAATATGTCAGGGGGTATTCTGACATATCAAGTTAATGGTGTCCCTAGCTAGTGGCATCCCCAGCTTCCCACTCCAGACACTGGGCAGCCACAGTCAGGCTGAGGGCCAGGTGGCTTTTGGAGACCCTAAACTCAGAGGCATCTCCCACAAATGCCGGGATTGCCTGGACCCCAGGAATACCAGCTGTCCCTAGGTTGCACCTGCAGAGGCCCTGATCTCTTCAAGCCCGACTTTGCTAAACTTCTAACCAAGCCCAGGAGGCGAGAAGACTGAGGCTAGTGGAGGTGGCTTTTTCCTGCTTAGCTCTCTTTTCCCCTCCCTCCAATCTGGCTGCCTCCTCTGGAGAAGGCCCCACCTCAGCCCGTCCAGGGCATGGAGTCCTGTCCCTCCTGTTCCCAGGGCCAGATCTGGTGGCAGTTCTCACAGTTATGCTTGTCAAGTGTGACAGATATGGTGACAGACGGTTCATGACAAGAGTAGCTCCTGAATCTTTGGGGACCCCAGGTTCTTGGTAGATGCTGGATGGAGTCCATTGTCTAGCAACTTTGATGGCTAGCCCTAGAGCCTAGAATCCACAAATGAGGCAGGAACAGGAAGAGGGCTGTCTCCTGAGCCCTGCTTGTCTCTCCAGTGACCTGGGAGAGTTAGTGGGCCTGGAGGCTCTTAGGGCCAGCACTTGCAGTCTTGGTGCTGCACCTCAGATGGATTAAGAGTCCTCATCGATGCAAGCTCAGAACAGGCTGGGCAGAGGGGCAGGATTGGCCCACACGGCAGCCACAGTTACAAGAGCTCACTGCAAACTGGTACCTCAGGGGATTGGCACTGTCAGCGTTTCAGGAAGGGAATCTCAATGCCAAGAGGACAGATGCCCTGAGTGTCAACCGCTCAGGCCCTCTTCACTCACAGAAGAAAGGAATGGGCAGTGGTGGTGGGGGTGAGGTGGGGAGAGGGAGGGGTGGCAGGGGTATCGGGGGTAGCGATTATCACCACTGTCACTTTCATGACCTTTGGTCTCTAGGCTTGCTGTTTGGTAGATTACCCTGAACACACAGGAACAGGGAGATGTCAAAACGTAGCTTCAAGTCAGGGGCGGTGGCACACGCCTGTCATTCCAGCACTGAAAGGTGGAGGCAGGAGGATTAGATCAAGGCCATCCTTGTCCACCTAGAGCTTAAAGCCAGCCTGGGTTACTGAGCACCTCTCTCTGTGTCTCTGTGTCTGTCTCTCTGTCTCTCTCTCTCTCTCTCACACACACACACACACACACCTGTCTGCAGAGTGTTGGGCATTTCCCTCAGTTGCTCTCTACCTGACACTTAGAGACAGGGTCTCTCACAGAACTTGGCACTAGCCAAGCGGGTGGCCAGCAAGCCCCAGGGATCCTCTTGACTCCAAACCTCCCCACCCCAGACACATCCAGCTGCACCAGCATATTTTTTAAAGATTTATTTATTCCTGCTTTATGCATATGAGCGTTTTGCTTATATGTGCATGTATGTGTACAATGCACATGCCTGTGGCTGAGATAAACAGAGGTATACATCAGATCCCTAGGAACTAGGGAGACAGACAGTTGTGAGCTACCATGTGAGCGCTGGGAACTGAACCCAGGTCCTCTGCAAAGCAAGAAACTATGCCCCATCTCCACCTAGCTTCTTGTGTGGATTCTGGGAACCTGAACTCCGGTCCTTCCTCTGTTGGACAGGCGTCTCCCTGAATCTCAGTTCCACTTTTCTTCCTATGGAGGGCTCTGGCTTCTAAGGCAAACCTGGCTTACACCTGCATCACTTGGTCCTTCACTTGTGTATGACCCTAAACAAGTGACTCTTGTCTCACTCAGCCTCGGTTTCCCCATCTCTGAGGTGAGAGGTCTACCAGCTACCAGCATCTGACTTGAAGGCCCTGAGTGAGCTGGGGCAGACAGGACCAATGAAAATAATGACACACACTGGGCGGAGAGACCAGGAGCGGAGCCCCAGCCCACAGGGCCAGAGGGCTCCAGCCATGTGACGCTGTGCTTAGGATGTGGCCGAACTGATTCTGAAGACCAGCTTTTTGTGGTGGGAGTGAGGATGTGAAAAGATGCTCCCAGATGTGACAACTGCATCCTTAAGTCCAGGAGGCAGGGAACCTATCACCTTAGAAAATCTGTGACTGCCACCTACCGTGAGTCACTCCCCACTGCGTGTCCATGTGAGGCAGAGAGGGAATGGATGCAAGGGTGAACGCCATAACAGAGAGAGATCCCAGCATGACCTCTCGTTCCCCAGGATCCCTGAGCAAGGCCCCACACAACACAGGGCTTTCTCTCCCAACTCCCCCACACTCTAGCCAGCTAGGACATCCGGAGAAACTTGTCCTTGGGAAATTGTCCCTGTCCCCTCCATGCCTTCATAATTAAGGCAACATCTGCTCCCCAAGGCTCAACATCAGGACAATAAGTAGCTAAATGGATGAACAGTGGAGCAGAACGCTGCTGGCTGCTGCCACAGCTGGGAGGGGTGCAGGGAAGCCTCCCCGGGAACCTGTTCCTTTTGTCATCTCTTCAAAGGCCTCCCTGCCTGGGCCCACCCCACCCCCCAACAGCTCCCCAGAGGAGAGGCGTCCCTCCTCCCCTTTCCTTCCCTCAGGGCTTGCAGTCTCACGGGGTCCCTCACAGCAAGAAACCAGCACATATGAGCCAGTAAACGCTGGAGCACGGAGAAGAAACAAGCTAGACCTAAACTCTGCCCCACCCCCACGCTGCACACACAAACACACATTCACAAAGCCCTGTGACCTAGGCAAGTGTCTCCTCCTCGGTGAGCTAATCTCTTCATCAGTAAGATGAGGCTATACTTCCTGGACTCAGGACTCCCTGCAGGATGCTGAGTGTTAGGACAGCACCTGCCCACAGAAGACCTGGGAGAGAAAAGGGGGCCTGGCTTCTTGCCACAGCCTTGTGGGATGGTCCAGCTGGCACTTGCCGATACCCCAACCCCCGCACCCACCCACTGCTTTGTTATTGTACTGCTGGATGTTTAGCAATTATAAAAATATCAAACAAGGGACTCTGGACAAGAGACAATACAAGGGGAGAGAGTACCTACAACCCACAATCCTGCACCCACCACCCTTGCCCCACCTACCCTCGTTCCTTCCTCTGCATGGTTTGCAGCCTGAACATCGGTGTGATGTACTGGCCACCTTTGAGGACACTACAAGCTTCAGCATCCTCAGCAAGCCCCCACTGTGCCTGTGACCTCCCACAAGGATGAAGCCAGCTCTGTGGACACTGGGATCTATGATGGAAAGCCTGGGACATAGGAAGGCTGCAGGCAGGCTGAAGCTGGCCCCACCCCCTAAGCCTTGGACCCTTTTCCTTGAAAAAGAGCAGGCACAGTAAGGGTCACCTGAGGCTTGGGTCTGGGTGATGGGGTCCCTGCTGGCTGGCACAGGCAGCACCACCCCACCCAACCCCCAGCCAACTTGCAACCCAGGCCCTGAGTTCTAGTCCTGATTCCTCTAGCACTCAGGGACCCTGAACAGGTGTGTTAGAAGTCAGTACAAGTCAAGGCGACCCACTATGGAGCTTGAGACATGGGAACCTCTCCTCTGAGACCTGATCAGTGAGAGGAGGAGGGTTGAGGGGCACCGAGAGAGGATCCAAAGGGTGCATGAGTGGAGCCTGGATAAAGCTAGGTGCTTGAGGAGTTGCAGGGAGAGGAAGCTCTGAGCTTCCAGGCAGCCCCAAGGGTTTCTTTATTATATATACAGCATTCTGCTGCACATACACCTGCAGGCCAGAAGAGGGCCCCAGATCTCATTATAGATGGTTGTGAGCCACCACATATGTAGTTGCAGGGAATTGAACTCAGGACCTTTGAAAGAGTAGTTAAGAGTTCTTAACCTCTGAGCTATCTCTCCAGCCCTCATTTAGTATTTTCTAAAAGAGGCAACTGAGTCTCAAAGTGGGGAAGAGACTTCTCAAGGTCCAAAGTGGCTTAGTGATGAAGCCAGCACCAGACTCTAACCTCCAGGGACTCGTGTCTCATCTGTTTTGTGAGCATGGTCTTCCGTGAGTCTGCTGGGTCACTTTCATTTTATTTTATGTGATGGGTACTATGTTTGCTTTAATGTCTGTTATATCATATGTGTGTCTGGCGCCCAGAATAGCATGTTGGGACTGAAGTTACAGACAACTGTGAGCCGAGACGTGGGTGCTGGAAACCTAATCTCAAGTTCTCCGGAAGAGCAGCCAGTGCCCCTCACCACTGAGCCATCTCTCCACCTCCAATTTTAGTCTTATGGGTACCACAAAGTGGGGCTAGGGAGAGGGCACAGTTAGTAATGTACCTGCCAGGCAGGCAGGAGAACCAAAGTCTGGCTCCCCAGCTCCATGTAAATAACCCAATGTGGTAGCATGTACTTGAGACCCCAGTACTGGGGCCATCGAGGAAGCAGAGACGGGGCCTCTTTGCATCGATCTGGACAGCCCTGGTCAAACTGGAGAGCCCTAGGTAGCAGAGAGGGACCCTATGTCAAAAAACAAGTTGGCCAGGTGGTGGTATACACCTTTACTCTCCAACTTGGCAGCTGGATCTCTGTGATTCCCAGGCCAGCCTGGGCTACATAGTGAGACCTTGTCTCAAAACAAACAAACCAGGCAGGGAGGTGGCTGCCGAGACAGCTCAGTGGTTAAGAGCATTTACTGCTCTTGCAGAAGATCAGAGCTTGGTTTCCAAAAGCCACATGGTAACTCATGGCTACCCATAACTCTAGTTCGAGGGGATCCAGCGCCTTCTTCTGTAAGTATATGGCATACATACATACATGCAGGCAAAACACTCAAACACAAAACAAAACAAAAAACAATCATTTTAAGGGCAAAACATAACAACAACAAAAAAAGATGGGTGACTCCTGAGAAATTACGCCCAAGGTTGACACGTGTACACACCCACAGACGCGCGCGCACACACACACACACACACACACACACACACACACACGTCAGCGGAAGAGTCACTACCCTCCCCCAGCCTGCTCAATGAACACTGCCCAGCCCCAAGGACTGGGTTTGGATGCATGTGTCCTGGACCCCTCCCAGTCCCACAGACCATGGGCCCCATCAGCAGGCCACACTCACCCCATCACACAGTAGCTTCTTCTACTTACCACTGCTGTACTTCCTTCTCGGTGACTGCAAGAGAAAAGAAGGGCAGAGGTTAGGCGGGACTCCCAGGACACAGGCGTCCTGTGGGGGTGGGGCGGGGGCTCCCTATCTTTCCACCCACGGCAGCTGCCTGACACGACTGCCAGCCTGCTCCGAGTAAGAAAATACACCCCTAGTGAACAGTGGACAATGTCGGACAGTTCCCTGCCAGCCCAGGAGAAGACGGTACCTTCCCCAGAGCCCGCTGTCTGCTGGTGCTCCGCAGGGCACCCCCAAGCACCTTCAGAAACCCGGGTTCCCTGCTCAGGCAGGCCACGTAAAGCACATCCTTTCAGCCAGGTGTAATCACCACATGCCTTTAGCCCCAGAACCTGGATGGCAGAGACAGGCCAGCCTGGTCTACATCCTTTCTCAGCTCTCAGGCCCGGGACAGGAGGGTCAGAGCGGCTGCTGCTTCCAAGCCTGGGATGGAGCAGGGACACTCTCAGTAAAGGCCAAGCCTCTCAGAGCCCAGCACCCCAACCTCCTCACTGCGAGGCAGTCCTCTCAGTGGACAGTCCAGGCCTTTACACCCAAGCTGTGACTGGATACGGAAGCTGAAAGGATCCACAAATATGACTGAAGCTTGTGCCAAGCCCAAATCACCACCCTTTACTGAACCATAGACTGAATGAAACCAGGTTGTTTTTCTCCTAAGTACTGAACCAAGCTTTCCAACATATAATCAAATGAGAACTTCAAACCACCTTCAAGGCCAGGTATGTTGGCGCATGCCTTTGGCCCCAGCAATGGGAAGGCAGAGGCAGGCGGATCTCTGTGAGTTCGAGGCCAGCCTGGTCTACAGAGTGAGATCCTGTCTCAGAAAAACAACAAACAAAAAAACCAAGAAACAAGCTCCCTGCATGGGTGACGACAAGGAGGGGATCACTGTGCTTTCTGTGCCTCAGTTTCTCCATGTAAGGCAGGTATAGAAACAGTACTTGCCTGGGAGCCCTGTCCTAACAGATGCAGATAGTCCTGGCACCCCGCTGCGGCACTGAGATGAGCTCAGCATAGGGGTGAAGGATGAACGAACGGGTGTGTAACTCTACAGAAGTCCATGTCGGGCAGCAGCTGAGAAAGGAGCTGGGTTATCTTCCCAGAGGAAGTGGAGGAAGGTTGCAGACTCAGTGAGACTTCTCTACAAGAAGTGCTCCAAACAAACTCCAACAGCATCCGCCAGCCCCCGGGGGCCATCTCCACTGTGGTTCAGCCACAAATCCTGGCAGTCCCCAGAGACCAGTCTCTGGCCCCATGAGGCACAAGAGACCTGGGAGCAGCAGGTGGGGCTTCAGACCTGAGGTCTTGGCTCAGAACCCAGGTCAGAAGCCTGGGTGGACTGGAGGCCTTCGTGCCTCCTCCCCTGCACCCTTCCCAACAGGCCTTGTGGATCCTGTGGAGCCACTTAACCAGGGCAGCCGGCTAACAGAGGCCAGGCCCCTGCAAGGGCAGAGCTGGCGGTGCAGCTACATTTCCAAGGGCAGACTCCTGCAGACTTCTCAAGGCATGGGGATGCCGAAGGGGGGAGACCAAGGAACAGCCCAGCTGTTGTTCTAAGCTGTTCTCTGTTGCTATGATCAAACACTGACCAAAAGCCATCTGGGGAGGGAAGGGTTTATTTCATCTTACAGCTTACAGTCCATCAAAGACGGAAGTCAGGGCAGAAACTCAAGAAGGAACCTGGAGGCAGGAACAGAAGCAGAGACCACGGAGGAACTCTACTGACTCTGCTTGCTCTCAGAGGCTTGCTCGGCTTGCTTCCATATGCCACCGAGGACCATCTGCCCAGGGTCGGTGCTACCCACTGCGGGCTGAGCCATTCCGCATCAGTCACCAGTCAAGAAAATGCCCAGACTTGCCCACACGCTAGCCTGCTGGCGAATTTCTCCAGTTGTTCTCTGTTCCCAGATGACTTTGGCTTGTGTCAAGCTGACACAAGCACTAAGCAGCCCGCCAGGCTAGGCTGTTCTGGGCTACCCCGGACCTGCCGCCCCACCAGCTCTGGGTACAGCTGCTGCAGATGGAGGGAACTGGAAACACAGGCCTCTGAGGACTTCATCCCTGGGGCCAGACCTGAACACCTGAGCTCCAGGCCAGCCCCAAGGCTTATGGGCTGGGTGTGCCTCTGAAGACTGCTTCTCTCTGAGCCCTGGCTTTCATATCTATAAACAGGCGTGCTGTCCTTTGCCTTCACAAGAGTCCCATGGTAGATGGGACACCTCCTCCCATCTTCCAAACAAGGAAGGGAAGGTTCAGACAGGTCCACTTATGTGCTGTGAGTGAGATTACCCAAGGGCACTGTTCCAAGAGATGGATAGTGTCTCCGGGCCCCCAGAATGAAAGGCTTCTTCCAACCTTGAGGAAACAACAAGCTACCTGACTTTGTGTGACCTGAGCAAAGGGTGGCATCATGGGCCACAAATGGCAGGAGGTAGAGACAAAGGCTTGAAACAGAAGGCCACTGGGGACCTCAGCCAGGTCCCATGGGGCCAGAGAAGCACTCCTGGGTAACCCAGATGTCCCAGCTCCCCACCTACAACCTACCGAAGCCTGCCCAGGACCTCTGCCTTCAGCCCCCAACGCAGCCCAGAAGCTTCATGTCCACTGTCGTTTCACCAGAACTGTCCCTAACATGGACAGTGAATGACCAGCAGGCGGCTGAGCCTCTGGGATGCAAAATGAGATTGGAGAGACAAGCCCAATCGACTTTTAAGCAGCTATTGTAGCTTTGTCGGACATCTGAAGCCACCAAGCGCCTCTGAGGTTTCTAGAAATCCCAACTCTTTGCTTCCTAGAGCCTCAGATGATCCTGGAAGGAGGCAGTTAGGGGTCCCCACCCTCCCCAACCCTTCTGCCAGTTAGGGCACTTAGACAAGGGCCAGGCAGGCCTGTGCCATCACAAGTTAGAAGTGTGCACAGCCTGCATGGGTGCTTATCAACAGAGGGACACACAAAGGGTCCCCACAGCCTCGGCCTCTCCTCTGTTCCCCTCCGAGGAGGCGTCCTGTCACCTGTCTCAAGATTCACCGACTTTTTAATTTTTTTTTTAAAGATGTAATTTTACCTATGTGGTAGGGGGCGGGTCCACAGAGGGGATCGAGTCCTCGGAAACTGGGTGACCAGTGATTGAGAGTCACCACGTGGATGCTGGGAACCGAATCAGGACCTCTCTGGAAGAACAGCCAGGGCTCTTAACTGCTCAGCCGCCTGTCTGCCCCGTGGCTTTCTGCTTTGTTGTCTCAGTGTGTTGCTGCTCGATTCTCAATCTCTCCTCCACTCTAAGCAATGCTGCCCACAACACTCCCTAGGTCATGTGCTCGTGGTCAGGGCCCCAGACACAGCGGAAGGTCACTACTGAGATGAAGACAGACTGATTACCTTTGCTGTGGGTCATGGAGCGATATGATTGGTGGGGGGGTGTGTGGTGCGAGACAGATCAGCCATTAAGAACTCTTGCAATGGACCTAGCTTGGTTTCCTGATGCCCTTCTTTGGCCTCCATGACCTCCTGCACACACACGGTACACAGCCATACATGCAACAGAAAAACTCTTTTCAGTACATTCAGTACCTTGGACTGGACGCAGCTAAGGACATATTGTCCATGGCACTCGCCTGTCAAATGACCCGGAGTCTAATCAAGAAGCCATAACTGGACTAATCCATCAGTCCTACAGCTTCAATACATCAGAGCCATGAAAGCCCAAACAAGCCAGAGGAGGATTCTGGGAAAGAAGCTAAAAAGAAGAGTCAGTCAAGCATAACTAGAGGTGCTCAGGCTGGGGTGGGGGATCAGGGTTGCAGTGGGGGAGGGAGGTCAGGAGGGAAAGTGCTGGGAGCCGTGCCCAAGCACTTAGGGGTGAAGGCCGTGTAATAAAAGCAAGGAGGCAACACCACGGGGGCAGCTGGCTGGGGTGGGGGCAGAGGGGATGGGTCTAGAGCATCAGCCTCCCCTGCACTGCGACACTCACAAGCCTCAAACTAAAAACCCGAAGGGAAATAACTGTCTTCACCCTCAGTCTGTGTGCCCTCTGCAACGCAGCCTGGGGTCTGACGCTCCTGGCATCAGATCACCGCAGGCACTTGGGAAGAGCAATCTAGGGAGTCCAGCTTCCCTCTCCGTCAGCCTTGGGACCGGATACTAAGGAAGCTTGCCAGGCTTGCCGGGGTGCAGCTCCCAGATCCAGCCCATCCCCCTACTTACCCCTCCTCCCCATGAAGCCTCCAACCAACCGTGAAATTAACAGGGCCTCCCTCCAGCTTCCTTCCACGGATCCGTGCTCAGGGCTGTGTTCAGAGCTCAAACTAAGAGCTCAGGGCTCAAGGCTCAGATCTCAGGACTCAGGCTCAGAGTTCCCGGCTGAGGCTCAAAGCTGAGCAGCACCACCGACCCCACGTAGGCGGCCCCCAAGTCAATGAACCTATCAAGCTCCCTGAGTGTCCTAGTCTCTCAGCCTTGGTCACCAAATGGCCCCTATCCATCTTCCACAGCTGTGGTGGTTTGAATAAAAATGGTCTCCGTAGGCTCCCAGGGACTAGCACTATTAGGAGGTGTGCCCTTGTTGGAATAGGTGCAGCCTTGTTTGGAGCAAGTGGTTTCCAATGCTCAAGCCTGGTCTCTCTCTTCCTGTTTTCTGAGGATGGAGAAGTAGAGCTGTTGGTTCCTTCTCCGGCACCATGTCTGCCTGTGTGCGCCCATCCTTCCCGCCATCGTGGCAATACTCTGAAACTGTAAGCCAGCCACAATTAAATGCTTTCCTGTATCAGAGTTGCTGTGGTCATGGTGTCTCTTCACAGAAATAAAGCCCTAACTAAGCCAGCAGCCCTGTTGAGAGCCACTCTCCCAGCAAGCTCCTGACCCTTGACCCTTCCACAACCCTTCACAGGAATCTATCTTTCCAGGAATAACCCAACACATGGCCAGTCAGAGGTCTGACCAAGAGGGGACAGGGTAGGGAGGACAGGAGAGAAGTCCCTGGGGTCAGGCCAGGGCTCCCTGCTGAGGTCATGCCAAGCACATGCTTACATCTTGAGTGTCACTCTGCTCATCTGTCACGCAGGACCCACAGCTCCACCTCACTGCTATATCACAGGAAAAAAATAGGACCCAACAGAGACACGTCCTCTCCCCATCTGGACACAGCCCCAGAGGCCCTGTTGTCAGAGCCAGCCCAGCTACCAGACCGGGGCTAGACCCTCCTAATGTGTGTACTGTATGAATGTGAGCACACCTGGCTTTGGCTGATCTCCTTTCTCATTCCTGTGGCCGGGCTGTAAGTACCACTGAGAGCAAAGTTTTCGGTGAACACGTGATGTTGGTCTAGACCCTGTTGGGGCCCCCTGTGCATTCAGGTTACCTCTCTGAACCGCAGAGTGCTCACCTCTAATACCACATTTGAGCTCCCAGCAACATCCTGGGAAGGGGTTCCTCAGAATCAGGTCAGGGGGTGCTGGAACACAGAGCAAACAGGAAGGAGGGTGCTGGGCACCCATCCCCCTTCCACTCGCTGACGCTGCTGAGAACTGCCCCCCCCCCCGAACTGCAGAGGGAGAGAAGTAGCCAGCCCCCGGGCACTGCCAGCCTTTATCCCCTCAGAGCTTCTGACACCCTCCTACGCCCCTGACCAAGTAGACATGCCCACAGTACCCCTCGCCTCCTCCCCTCCACCCCCACCCCAGCAACTACGGAAGCTCCTTCAGGCATCTCCTCCTCTCCACGCAGAGCCAGTCCCAGGAGCCCAGGATAAATGTTGAGTCTGATTTTCATTTCCCTAAAGCAAAATACCTCCCCTGATTGAAGCTCAGTTTAAACATGGTGGGAACAGAACGCCAGAGCCGGCAGCCCCCACGGAGGGGAGGTGCCTGCTGCAGCAGGAAGGATGCAAGGCACGCTGCTGGCCTTCCCGTGACCAATCCAGACCCCACTTCAGTCTCCGCACTCGGGGACTACTCTCTGGGTTACTCACCAAGGCCCACTGCATTAGCAAGGGGGCCTTGGGAGAACCAGGAAATAGCGAGAAAATAAGGCTTTTGGAGCCTGGCCTTCAGCCACCCCACAGTCCCTTAAGCCTGATGCCTTTGGACACCAAATAGTCCTCCCTCCAGAAGGACAGCAGGCTTTCCTGTGGTCAAGTGCTGGAGCCTTTCCAAATCCCCACACAGGCTCTTTAGGGCCGATCTGTGCCCATAGCCCCCCCTTCGTCCAGCCTCAGCCCTTCACTCTTTCTCTCTCTCCTATTGACCTGCCTGGCAGCTATAAACCCCCCTGCCATGGTCATGGTCTTCTGGTCCAGGGATAAAGCGCAAAGATCTCGATAGCCTGTCCGCTCTCTTACCTCCACTCTGGCTCAGCTTACCCAGTAGAGACAATTCATTTCCTTGTTATCCTCTCAGCATGGAGGTCTCCCTTCTGCCCTCCTCTAGGTGGCTGACCCGGTTAGAACCAGACTAGAGTCATGGGGGAAGGGGGAACCTCAGTTAAGAAAATGCCACCATCAGGGCTGGAGGCAACTCGGTAGGACATTTTCCTGATTGATAACTGAGGTGGAAGCACTCAGCCTGGGTGGGGTGGTCCTGGGTTGTATAAGAAAGCAAGGTGAGCAAGCCATGAGGAGCAAGGCAGTGAGCAGCACCCCACCACTGCCTCTGCATCAGCTCCTCCTGCTTCCAGCTTCCTGCCCTGCTTGAGTTCCTGCCCAATGGCTGTAAGCTGTGAGATGAAATCAACCCTTTCCTCCCCCCCTCCCGGGGGAGGGGGGCTTTCGGTTTGGTTACAGTGTCTATCACAACAACAGAAAACAAAGTGTAACAGTGGTCATGGCCAAGCTTCTTAGAGAAAGGAGACACATTTGATCTACTCTGCTGCCCTTAGCTAAGTCTGCACCCCTTCCACCATATGACAGCACCCCCATTCTCTCAAGAAGGTGCGAGTTCCAGAAGGGATGGCAAGGCAGATTCCCTAGAATCTAGTCACCCTGTCCTCTCTGGGTTTCATTTTTCCAGCCTGAAAGTGAGGCAACTTGGGCAAAAAAGGGTTAAAGTCCAGCTCTTGCTCTCCAGCTCCCCTTGTTTAGGGGAGGGGGGAGAGCTTGGCAGCCCACCTAGGCTTCTAACTCAGTGAGTAATCCTAGCCCTGCTTCCCTCCTAGCCCTGCTTCCCTCCGATCCCAGGAAAGACTGCAGAGATCCCTAGATCCCTGTCACAAGACGACCAGCCCTGGCAAGTAAACAGGGTCCAGGAAGAGCATTTCCCAGCCAAGGGGATGGACAGAACAACAGCTTCATGCAGTACTGAGAAGAGCAGAGGGCCAGCATGGGTACCGGAAGGTGGGCAGAGCTCTGGCATGTGGGACCTTGCCTGGTTCTAAGCCACAGCACTTGGAATCCTTGGCTCTCAGCAGACAGAGATAACATGACAGCACATGCAGAGCGCCTGGCACCAAGCCGGCAATGGTGCCATGATTACTACCCCACACCTCTGCCAGCGAGAGAGAAGCAGGGCTCCTGCCCTGCCTAGTCCTCTTTCCCTAAAGAGGCCAGAGACTAACCCTGCCTCAGCAGATGCTGACCCCGCCCAGAGTCCAGGGGCCCTCTCTCAACACCACAGAGAACAGGGCTCCTGGATCAGTCCTCTTCGGGCCCATCCCGAAATAGGGTGGCAACAACCCAGCCTCCAGCTGGCAGTCACTATTTCTACCCGTGTTCTTTGTGCCAGCCCAGCTGGGCGGCTCAGGGCCGGGCACACCACAAGTCAACAGGAAAGACATACAGGCCCTGCCTACCGCCCCCTCACTGCACCCTCTGTGCGACAGCTCTCCCCCTCCCCCAACTCTTCCCACAGAGATGCTAGGGCCAGCAGTGGAGACTGCTCTTTGGATTGACCGCACACTAGGCCCTTCACCCAGGCTGCATCTGGGCTCCACGTGGACAGGACTCACAGGCTGTGGTTGTACTCTATTATCACAGTGAGCTCACTCTTAAGCGTGAACCTCATCCCATGTTTAAGTACACAAAGCTGAGCAGACTAGAGCAACCCCTGAGCTGGCCTCTCCCGCTGCCACTCAGCCTCTCCCCCTCACATTCCTGCAGCCTGGTTTCCGTGTGTGGAGAGTAGATGGATGCAAAGCCTTGCTCAATGAATGGTGAATACAGGTCTCTCGGC
The DNA here is from genome assembly GCF_030254825.1 of Meriones unguiculatus. Classification (NCBI taxonomy): domain Eukaryota; kingdom Metazoa; phylum Chordata; class Mammalia; order Rodentia; family Muridae; genus Meriones; species Meriones unguiculatus. Next base: position 73,771,227 of record NC_083356.1, on the reverse strand, counting down.
CTCTAGGGATCCTGATGGCTGGACTGGACCAGCTTTGCCCTGACTTCTAAGACAGGCTGCTGAGCTCACAGTACCAGAACCCACACTCTTGCACCAACAGCCTTGGTGCAGATAGGGGCATGGCTTCTGGTCATTATAAGACCCCAGCCAATGTACCTGCATGCCACTCTGAGCCTTACTTCCTCTTAGCATAGGGCTGCTGACGAGCCAACGGGAGAATACACATGGCAAACAGCCCAGCGCTGGTCACAGAGACACTGCTGTTACTATGCTGGTGACAAGTGGCGGTGTCAGAATAAAAACTGTGGGGCGCTCATTGCCTTCTGGATGGGAGGTGGGAGATGCAGCTGGCAGGGCCAGGCCATGGTGTTAGCACACACCAAAATGGACAGCGTCCAGCTGCCATCAGGGAGAAGAGCAGGCCCTAGGAGGAGCACAGATGTAAGGCTGCTCAGAGCTGTTCAGATCCCAGCTTCAATCCCATTTCCATCCTAGTCCCTCAGACCCTCCCGAACCCCAGCTGTTTCCACTGACTGAGCCCAGGGGCTGCACCTGTGGTGAGAGAACTCTCCACCAGCCCATTGTAAGAAAACTCTGAGCTTCTAAAGAGGTGAGAGCATGCCACCAAAATCACACATCAGGGGCAGGGCAAAGGAAATCAGAGGCCCAGTCGATCTGTGACCTAAGACCAGGCTCCTACCCATGGAAAGGGCTTGTGAGCCCCCAGGCTGGGGAAAGCACCTTTTGGGCACCAGCTCTATGGCAGGCATTGAGTGACAAGGCTTGGGGTCTGGCTAGCAGGGCACATGGGGCACAGCCCTTCTTGGAAGAGCCAGGTTTGCCTTGCCCAAGGGCACTCGGATCCTTCTTGCTCTTGGATTCATCAACTTCAGTCTCCATTCTGAGCATCAGTTTCCCTTCTGGCAAAGGAGATAACAGTACTCAAAAGGACAATGCTCCACCCTGGAGGAGAGCCGCATATTGAAGGAGTCCAGGAGCTCCATCAAGGAGGTGCTCCCCAAGGAGAGAGGCGGATGGTGCCCCAGGAGCTGTGACTCCCAGCAGCCATTAAAGCAAGGTTTGGGGCGTAGTGAGACGGCTCAGTCAGAACCTGAGCTCAGATCCCCAGGATCCATATAAAATCCCGGGTGTGACAGGGTGTGCTTGTAATCCCAATGTTGGGGAGGCAGAGACGGAAGGATCCTTGAAGCAGGCTGGCCAACCAGTCTAGCCACTCAGAGAGCTCAAGGTTCAGTGAGAGAACTGACCTCAAAAACTGAGGTAGAAAGGGGCTGAGAAAGACTCCTGATTACCGACCACATGTATGTGTGGCATGCACGGGCACACACATACACTCCTGAGGCAAGTTTTGGTTCAAAGTTTGTATTCTGGCTCAAATATTTCTATCAATGTTACTATCTGCCCTATCATTCATAGATTTTACCTCAGAAAACAAAAGTACAAACTATAGTGATTTTAATGTCTGTATAAGCCAAACTTTCCCCCGAAATCATTGAAGCCAAATCATAGAAAGCTGCACTCTGCCTTGTGGTTGCAGCAATGGTGAGGAAGCAGTAGCCAAGGGATGCTCCCAGCTCGCTGGGCCAGCACGCATCTGTTCCACAGTGCTGTGGAGCAAAGAGCCTGATGCTCTCTTCTGCACAGGTGAGGAAACGGAGCCAGCCAAAGGTGAAGCTGCCTGCCAAGCTCTTCTGCAGTGGAGGTGGGACCAGAACCAGGGCCTGTATAACTCCAGGATGTGCTGGAGAAGGTGAGTGCTTCAGACATCCCCCAAGTGCATGCTGGGAGTTGATTACAACTCTTACACAGGTTTAGGATCCTTTATCAAATTTCCACATATTGGTTGTGCATGCCTTCAATCCCAGCACTGGGGAGACAGATTTCTGTGAGTTCAAGGCTAGCTTGGTCTACAGAGTGAGTTCCAGGACAGCCAGGGCTACACAAAGAAACCCTTTCTCAAGACAAAACCAACTAAACAAAAAACAAACAAGTTCCACAGATCTAGAAGTTCTTCTGGATTGGGGGATAGTTTGCACATGCATAATGAGGCATCCCTAGGGGAGCCCAAGTCAAAACCCAACAAGCACCTTCCATATACTCCCAGGGTGATTTTTGTACAGGATTTTTAGGGCAACCGAATTTTTGCTGCAACCCATCCCATGAGGTCAGGTATGGAATTTTCCACAGCAGTCTCTTGTCATTGCTCAAAGGTGATGGTTTCAGAACAGGAATGCTTGCTCCCACTCGTTGGGTATCAAATCTCTGGCTCAAACTGACTCTCAGTATCAGGTCTTGCTCGTACTAGATGACACAGTCCCTCAGCCCCCGCTGGCCCATCTGCTTGCACCGATTGACCAAGTTCAATCTTGACTACGTCCAACTATCTAACAGTGGACACATCAACTTTTGGGTTTTTTGTTTTGTTTTGTTTTTTCAGGAAACAGGAAGCTAAAACCCATCATAGTTGTACACACGAGAAACAGTCTGATGGAAATGCCAATTACCATGGCCTTGGGGACGGAGCAAGAGAAATGGCTCTGTCACTACTAAATGTTCAGTCCTATCCTTCCCAGCTCTTCTGAGCTCCAACAAGCAGCACGTGTTGGCCCGTGACTGGTAGTTGGACAGTACTGGTTGGTGTGAGGTAGGTGCTTAGCACACATGTCCGAGCAGAAGGCATTCAGTAGCCAGAGTAGTTGCTGTGATGGCCCCAGCCTTCTTTCTCTTTGAGACACACACACATGCACACGTACCTGAGTAACACAAAAGAGGACGCCAGGAACTGGTCTCCAGTCCAAGCCTTCTCTACTACCCGACTGGAAACCTTCCAAGAGAAGGGATCCTCTCGAGGGGAATGCTACCTTCTGTGTCCCCCTCAGAGAGATGCTGATGTGAGGTGATTCACGCAAACTCCTGCAAGGAGAGCCCTTCCCCAAGGCCCCACACAGCCGGACCCCACAATGCTCCCAGGCTGCATCTGCTGTTGCTCATGCTGGGAAGCCCGGAGCCAGCACACTGACTTCACAGAAAGACCCCTCACTAAACTTCGTCATTCTTTGTGCACCTTGTGACTTTGGGCAACTGAGCTCACCTCCCTGAGCCTGTTTCCTCATCTGCAAAATGGGAGTGGTGGCGCCTTCCTGACAGAGGATATTAAGTCACATGGGAGTTTTCAGTTCTTCATCTATCAGCAGCAGGCCAGGCCTTGAGCAGGGCTTGGGAGGTTCAGCAGTGACCACAGCTCCTGTTCCTCAGGCCCCACATATAACCAGGACAGACCTTAAGTATGGAGGTGTCTAGTCACCCACGTGATAAGAAAGGAAAGATCAGAGTGATAAAAATGAAAGTGAGGGCAGAGCTCCCTTGGCAGAGTGCTCTCCTGGTGTGCACGGGTCCACAAGCTCAAGCCCAGAGCCCTGTAAGGCTGGGTTTTGTGGTGCACAGGTGCATACCTGTGACCCCACTTGGAAGGAAGAGGATCAGAGGATCGAGCTGCCTAGCAAGTTGGAGGGGCTGGGAGTAGGGGCGGTAAGCACAGCAGGATTCCCCCTGGCCTGAAGGGTGCAGGTCAAGGCTGTATGGAGGACTACTCAGAAGCGGACAGCAGTCCTCAGGCAGGCAGAAGAGAACGAAGAGGTCTTTCAGCAGCAGCTGCCCGCCCAGCTCAGACCTCACAGAGCAGAAGAGGTGCCTCAGGTGGCCACATGCTGCTGGAACAAAGCCGTAGCCATAGGAGGCTGTGGCCGCCAGGCGGGGGGAACGTGACCAGTGTCCAGAAGCATTAGCAATTGTCACCGTTGAGAATAAAGGTGTCACAGCAGCCACAGGAGAAGCGGCAGCGTGGCAGGGCCTACTGGCCGTGCCACCCCTGCTCTCCTGTCACACAGCCCACCTTTCCACTTCAGTCCATGCCCTCCGGATCCCCTCCCCCCCGGCCCTGGGATGCGGACACCATCCACAACTCAGGCATGCCTGATCAGTCATGGTTGATAATGTCACAGCCCAAGGAGCAAAGACACCCAGAACAGGAGTGGGGGGAGGGTGGCGAGGGATCTCCAAGGCAGAACAGAGGAGAGAGGTGAAGTGAGACCCATGCCCCAAAGAAGAGTGCAACACCCCCACCCAGGGCACAACCAGCTGAGCTGGCAGGGACACCTCCTGAGAGTGTGGCAGCCCCGCCTTCAGCCAGCTCCTCCCACTCCTCCCCACCCCCAATGCAGTGACCCTGCTCCAGAAACTCAGGTGCAGACCCTGAGCTCCAGCTCCAGCAGAGACTCTGGAAAGTTCTGGGGCATGAATACCCTGGCATCTGGCCAGGAGGGTTGAAATACACACAGCTCTAGGCAACCAGTGTGCTCAAGTGCTGCTTCCGGAGCTGGCCCTTTAAAGGGGGGGGGCATACAGGGCGTGGCCCTAACCTGCCCTCCAAAGAGGAGGCACCCCAGTGACTCACCACTGGTGCAGAGGAACTGGAGAGAACCCCAAGCTGGCTGGGCAGGAGGGTGGCTGCTGTCAGTCACCCATCGAAGTGACAGGTAGTCAGGCTGTGACCTTGACCACAGCACCTGCTGGCACCTTCATCTCCTAGGCCTAGAGAGTATTCCCAGCCACCTACAACCTGCTCCCCAAGCTGCTTCTCTCCTTGGGGCCCTCAGGGGGTTAGCTCAGGAGACATGGCCTGGAACACGCAGCCGGTCCTCCCTCTGTGGACAAGAACCTGAAACTTAGGAGGAGGGGCATGCTTAGGAGAGTGCATGCCTAGCACACACAAGGTCCTGGATTAGGTCCCCAGCACTTCTCAGACCAGGTGCAGTAGCACCACCATTGAAGGTGGAGGTGTGGAGATCAGAGGCTCGGGGTTATCCTCAGCCACACGGGGAGTCTGAAGCCAGCTGGGGCCACATGAGATGCCATCAAGAGGGAGGGAAGGAAGGAAGAAAGGAAAAAAGCAGGGCTGGGGAGATAGCTCAGCTGGTAAAATGTTTGCGCCCAAAGTCTGAGGGCCTGACTTCAGGTGCCCCGCACCCAAGTAGGAAGTGTGTGGACAGTTGCGTGCCTATAATCCCAACACTGGGGACAAGAGGCAAGGACCCTTGGGGCTCACTGGCTGGTCTAGCCAAGTGGTGAGCTCCAGGCTCAATGAAAGATGTGTCTCAAAAAATAAATAAATAAATAAAAAATAAAAAGTAGAGAGCAACTGAGAAAACACCCAGCCTGCACCTGTGGCTTCCATATGTGTATACACACACACACACACACACACACACACACACACACACGCACACATGCACACGCACACTTGCATGCACGCGTACCTGGACCAGTCTCTGACCTGGTGACTCACCTCCTCACCTGTCCAGCTTGGCACACTTGATGGGCCCAGCACCGAATTCCTGCCACCACTGTCCACCTCCCAAATCCCTTCCTGGGCATAGGTCCTCAGTGTAGCCCTGTCCCGATGCTTTCATACCAAAAGCTGTTGTCAGGCAAAATTTCTGACCCAAATCTCCTCTACCCTGCCTCCTGCTCCTCCCTCCATCAGGACTACCCACATCAGCAAAGGAATATACAAGACACAAGCTAAACTGAGAAAACCACCTAAGCCCTCCCAGACGTGCCTAGGCCAGTTATGTCCCCAGTGTATCAACAGCTTGTCTTGACACTTAAACTGGCTTCACTTCTGTTTCTCCACCACACTACGAATGCCACGTAGGCCAGAGAACTAACTGCCCATGCCACCTCGTGTAGGCACCACAGGGTAAACTGAGGCAGATACTCTATGGCCACCTTCTCAGCCAGTAAATGAGAACTAAAGAAGCAGCCAGAGGAACCCCTCAGCCAGCTGGGCCTCACCATGGGCTCAGGGTCCCCTGCCTTCCTCCCAGAGCTGCAGGGCATCCTTCCCAGAATGCCCTAGGGCACTGTCAGGGCCACCCTTAGCTCCTCCAATCCAGGGAAACAGGCAGAGCCCCTAAGGCAGGAACCTCTACATTTTGATGGCTGCTGCTAGTTTTAATTAGGATCATGTTCCTCTTGAGCCCAGCAAGGGCCCCATGACAAGCATCAAGAAGACAATAGTGACCCTGCCAGGTTGGCTGCGTAGATACAGAGCCCCAGAGGGGTCGGGGACCATGGCAAGAGGTCCAGTGCCCAGGAGCACAGGCTCTGAGCAGGCCCAGCTCCTGTTTGCACAGCGCACACCATGTATTTTTGAACAGAAGGAAAGCATTCGCCTCCCCCCACAGTGCCAAAAATAGCCCCATCTTCTGCTCCAAAGAGAAGCTTTGGTTCCTACCAAGAGGCAGGTGCAGGAGGGCGGGAAGGAGGGATGGGTGGCGGGCTGTCACCTCAGACCCAGCCTGTCCACCTAAGTTCACTGAAGCCCCCAGACCCAGAGGGAGTCCCAGGAGGAAGGATGGAGTGTAGTGTCAGGTGGGGAAGCAGGCTCAGGATGGGTTAGAAGCCTGGACCATCCACTGGCTGTTTACTTCTGTCTTAGCTTTTCTATTCATCTTGACAAAAGTGTTTGGGTCCTGGGGCGGGGGATGGGAAGAGCAAACCAGAACAGTGGGTCCCACAAAGAGCTCCAGCTTCGGGCTCACAGCTCACAGCTGAATGGAGGGGATGCTCTGTCACTACCCCATCCAAGACAGACACTGGCAGGTATGGCCACTGGGCTCCAGTGCCATCCAGGTAGCATGGATGAGTCAAGGGAGGTGGCACGCATGTGTTCGGCCCCTCTGAGCATCGGAAGCACAGTTCAAAGTTCACCCACCCACGCTGTAGCAAGCCTGCAAGGGGTGTGACTCTCTCTGGGAGAGAGTGACAGGCCCCTCCCCAGCATCTTCACGCTTACCTGTTCCATCAAACCCTCAGGCAGGTTCCCTGCTTTGCCCATTTTACAGATAGCTCCTGGTTTGAGCAGGAAAGGGCTGAGCTGACATCCTGGTAGTGGGGAGGATTTGAAGCAAGCCTTGGGGGAAGGGAATCCCTGAGCTGCAGTTCTTCACCGCAGAGAGCAGCAGACAGGCCTCATGGCTCAGTGTCCCTCCCTCCCCCACTGGCACAGAAGAGCAAGCTGAGACGCTGTGTGTGTGTGTGTGTGTGCATGCTTCCAACTCAGAACTGCTTTCTGGTTCCCACAGCAAGTTCTTGGTTGAAATAATAATAATAATAATAGAAAACTGGAAAAAAGAGGCCAAAGTCTGTCCCCAAAAGGCCAGAGCTGTGGCCCCAAGCTAGAATGAAAAAGCAGCACCCTATGCTGAAAACTGGAGCCCGAAATAAAGAAAGCAAAATGTGCTATTTCTGCCCAGGTTAAACATTCCTCAGATGCACATTCCTTCACTCGGAGGATTCCAGAACAGGGGCTCCGAGTCCACCAGCTTCCTGGGCTACCTTGGGAAGCCATGCATGTCAGAGCCAGCCCGAACCCTCTCCCAGGCCCCCAACCTGTGCTCCTCAGGCCAGAAGTGTCTCCCCCAAGGTGAATAATTGATCTCCCCAGAGCTCAGATATATGACATCACACCAAAAGGACAGACAGGAAGGCGGAGACCTTCTAAGACAGACACCCAGAGACAGGCCCTGTCTGGACACAGGGCCCCTGGCAATTCCCAGGGACCACTGGCTAGCAGTGCAGGCCAGGCAAGTAGGAGCATAGAAAAGGGCCCAGAAGGAGCAGTCTGGAAATGGGGTCAAAGGAAGCCACGTCTGTCTACCTGCCCCGTCATAACCGTGTGCTGTGTTGCACAGCTACCAAAAGCTCTTTGGTCTAAGCCTCAAAGAGCTGTCTTGGGGACTCTGTCACTGTGTCCCCAAATCCACATCAAATCCATGAGGTCTGGGTCTCCTCCTCTATTTAAAGACACATCCTAAAGCAGCGAGGCTGTGCCAAGCACTGGGCAGGGCATCAGTCAAGGGCACGCCAGGCCCCACCTCGCTCCTGGACATCTCATCCCCCAGCCCCAGCCTGCCATAAAAGCAGGAAGAGGGGTCTGGGGAGATGGTTCAGTAAAGTTCCAGGTAGAGGACCCAAGAGCCAGCAGCACCTATGTGAAAGCCAGGCACGGCAAATCTCTCACAACTGTGGCTCACAGATCTAGCTAGTCTAGCCAATCAGCGAGCTCCCAGTTCAGTGAGAGACCCTGACTCAAAAGATAAGCTGGAAAGCATGACCTCTGTTCTTCACACCCACACACCCACAGCAAGCACACGCAAGTGCACACACATACAAGGGTGGCGCAGATACTATAAAATGGGGAGCCCCTGAGCTCCCAGAGCCGGGCACATTATCTTCAGCTGCCTCCCTTGGATACATGGAGGCTGCAAGAGCCCTGAGGGCTGGGGACTGGGACCAGCAGTCCACTGGGCACCCCTGACCACCCTCACCCCAGTGCTTCCAGTGTGATCACCCACGGAGCCTCACCTCTGCCTCCTTACTGCAGAAAGCCAAGGCAGGAGTTGTCCAAGTGTCCACAGAAGGCAAGACATCCTACTCTGCCTGGCCTCACCCTCATCCCACAAAGCCAGGACACTTGGCCACCATCTGACTCTCCAGGGATGGGCGCTCACCACCCTGTGCTCGCAGATCATAGGAGAGCACGCTCATGACAGAAAGGGTACGGCCTTGGACACACAGGGATGAGATTAGCCTGAGCCCAAGACTGCTGCCAAATGGCTAAAAGACCTTGGTATGCCCCTGAGCCTGCCCGAGCTTCAACCCTTTTCTGTAAAGCAGGCACCAGTCCCCACTCTCAGCTATGGGGGGCACTATTATATGTGACACCTGTACTCTGACCCACGTGACGCACTAGTCCCCATTGCCATTCATCCCCATGGAACTCCCTCGTGCCCACCAGCAGCTGGCCTCTCATGACAACCATGAAAAGGGCAAGAGAGAGGTTGAGAAGCAGCAGCCGAGCTCCCCAGTCCCAGAGCCACTGTCTGGGATGGCCTCTGGCCTAGCTGAGACCTCCCCCTCCAGCCAACCCTGCCCTCCACTTACAACCTGCACAGAGCCACTCCTCCAACCCAGACACGACGCGTATTCACGCGCAGACTGAGATGGCTCACCCACTCCTGACACATTGCCACCACCATGTAACACTCAGAACACGCACACATGAGCCAGAGCTTGCACATGTGACCTTCAGCGCCTGCCCATCCGCAATGGCCCACACGCATGCTCACAAGGACCCCACACACCCCCAGAGAGTCTTCTCAGTGCCTCCCACCAGCACCGACTGGGTATCAAATACTCAGACCAGGGTCGGATGGGACCAGGCTCAAACCTTGCCAAACTATTGCCACAAGCCAGCTCCTGCTGTGTCCCTACCCTACCCCCAAGCTTCCTTGTCTTTATCTGTGAAAGATGGACCGCACAGAGCTGGAGGAGTTAATGATGAAAGCTCCTGAGCAGCAAGCGTAGTCCTGGGCCACAGGGATCATGCATGATACGGGTCCCTCACTGCTACTACAGATTCTAGCCATTGCCCTTGGTGAACAAAGGGGGCAGGGCTGAGGGGAGCTGATGCATTCAACGTTACACTTCCAACCCCACCAACCCTGGGTTACTGATAGTGGGTTTTATTATCTCAACTCCCAGAGGAGGACACTGAGACGTCAAGAACCCAGAACAGGGCTCAGCGGTTAAGAGCACTTACTGCTCTTGACGAAGACCTGCGCTTGTTTCCCAGTATCCATGACAGGGGGCTCACACTGCCTGTAGCTTCTGTTCCGAGGGATTCAACGCCCTCTTCTGGCCACTGCAGATACCTGCATGCACATGCTGCACATAAACTCACAGGCACACATACACGTAACAATCAAACCTCCAATGACAGACACAGAATGCGCCTTTCAATTGACACTGGGTTTTTCCTTGGTAGAACTACTTAGAACAAGGCACATCACAGCAAAAGTCTTCAGTGAAGGAACAAGGACACGCTCACTGAAATCCTAACACACTATGGCAAACTAGAAGGAACCCTGTAACGAGTCGAGGGCCATCGGCCCCTCATGCTTGTTGTGCAGTCTCAGGAGAGGTCCTGAAAAAATCAGGTGTTAAGGGCTGTGTCTATAACTCAGTTGGTATCGTACTTTCTTAGCATACACAAAACCCTGGGTTCCATCCACAGCACTACGTGAACAGGGTGGCGGTGAGTCCCTGTGATTGCAGCATTTGGGAAATGAGGCAAGAGGATTACAAATTCAAGGCCCTATTCAGCCACATGGTGAATCTGAGTCCAGCCTGGTCCACAGAGTAAGTTTCAGGATAGCCAGGGCTATACAGAGAAATCCTGTCTCAACACACACACACACACACACACACACACACACAAATGATGAATGGAAGGAAGGAAGGATGGATGGATGGATGGATAGATTTTTATACATGTCTCTCCTTAAAGATAAATAACCCATGGTGGGATTATGGAGTTAAAGCCATGGCATACAAAGGCTATTTGTTTTGGTTGGTTGCTTGTTTTTGTTTTTCAAAACAGGGTTTTTCTGTTTTAGCCCTGGCTGCCCTAGCACTCACTCTGTAGACCAGGCTGGCCTCGAACTCACAGAGATCTGTCTGCCTCTGCCTCCTGGGTCCTGGTATTACAGGTGTGTACCTCGTTGCCATGGTATCATTTTAAAGGCTCCTCCCCACTCCCCCACCCTACCCCTCTTGAGCAAGTTCTCCTTGTGTCTTCTGGGCTGACTTTGGAGTCCAGCGCTCCTCCTTCCATCTCTGGAGTTCTGGAATTACAGCATGTTCTACCACACCTGGCTTGGAAGGCTTTTGGTTCAAACTGGCTGACTTCCTTTCCAGAAGGGCACTGAACCACCTTTTCAGCAACTGTGGGGGAGCACAGGCCACTGAGCTGCATTCTCTTAACCACTAAGCTATCTCTCCAGCCCCGGCCTGCATTCTCACCAGCACTGGGTGCCACCGTCTGACTCCACTGCTGCTGATCTCACAGGGAAGAACAAAGAAAGTTTGGTCGCAAGTTCATCTCCTCCATTACCATTAAGTAGAATTGAAAAATCTTTGATCTGGAGGACTCTTGGGACCATGTAGTTGAAGGTGCTTGCATGCATGCATGCATGTGTGCATGCGTGTGTGCATGTGTGTGTGTGTGTGTGTGTGTGTGTGTGTGTGTACACGAGCGCATGCATGCACGCATGTATTCATGCAGGTCCACTAGGCAAGGACTCCATCAGCTGAGCCACATCCCCAGTCCATGTATAAAGCCCATGTATAAAGTTATCGTAGTTCTATAATGTGGGGAGAAGCAATCTCGCTGTCTAGGAACAGAGGATGAAATAGAAGCATGTTGCATGCATATGTCAAAACATTAAAAACCAACCAAACAACCAAACAACCAACAAACAAACAAAAAAGCCAATGAGAAAGCTAGGTGGATAAAGGCGCCCCTAAGCCTGGAGACCAGCGTTCAATCCTAGAACCCACATGAGGGAAGGAGAGAACTGACTCCCACAGTTTGTCCTCTGACCTAAACACACACACACACACACACACACACACACACACACACACACACACACACGTACACACTACACAAAGGCATACAAAATAGATAATAATGTAAATAATAAAACTAACAAAAAATCAGTTAGAAACTAAAAGCAGACAACCTCAAAGGCACAGGATGGTGAAGACCATCTGTGGAGTCCTTCTGAAATATCTCTGGACTCTCTCTGGCCATCCCCAGTAACATCCTAATTCACTGCCACGATCTTCCTCAGTCCTCATTATTGCCTCCTTCATTTGTTATGCTATCACAAAGAATGCTCTTTCCAAACTTAACCTCACAGTGTCCCCCAACTCTGTCACCTTTCCACAGCTCTCCACCCATCTTGGAAAATATCCAAGTTCCTTCTGAGGGTGACTGTGGTCAGGCCCAGTCACCTCCAGTGTCCCCGAAGCCTCAGACCTCATCCTGAAGCAAATGAGGCTCAATACTGAGGTGGTGTGGGCTGCCAGGACAAGGACCTGCAGAGAACTCTCTGGGGAGGGGACAGGAGGAGCCAGTCATATTCCACAGAGGGCCCTGAGAGGCAAGGTCAGGGAAGAACCCTGGCTTCAGGATCCAAGCCCTACGCTGCCAGTCAGATGTACACACCTGCAGCCTGAGGTGAACTGTGACTACAGACTGCCAGGAGAGCCCGAACAACAGGCTCCAGATTATCTCCTTCACGTAGCCCGAATCCTCCTCAACTCCAGGGTTCGACACGAAGCTTGTTTTCCAGAGAACGAGAGAAGGTCTCCTCCCCACCATAGCGGGAGGCTAGAGCCTCCCAGGATCTAGGGAGCCCTAATCCTACTCAGGGCCTCTGCTTCCCTGAGGCCTCATGCCCTCTCTGGCCCTCAAAACTCTGTCTTCTCCTGTAGAACCATGCAGCCTAGAAGACAGGTGTCAGCACACTGGGGCCCGGAGAAGATATGTGACTTACCCAAGGCCACAGAGCCTGTGGGGCCTCACCTGCTCTCCACAGAGCTGGACTGTCCTCGTTAGGTGTCCACCCACCACATCCCCATGGAGCCGCCACTCCAGCTCTGGAATTTGTTCCAAGATGGATGTCAGAGCATGTCTCCCCCAAGTCTGTTCTCTGGTAGATGAGTCGATGGGGGTAACGACCAGGGAACACTCTTTATCCTATAACAGACTACTCTGGGTGCCTGGAAAGCCCCAAACCGGAAACCCGAGAGCCCAACTGGCAAACCTCTGCACCTCTCAGCCTGTCCCCACCTGGGACCAGGGTGTCATCCCCCCACCTCAAGTCCCAGTGATGTCCACTGCTGCACAACCACGGAGCACACTTATCCCCTCTCTTCCCTGATCTTCTATGTGCCAGAAGCCAGCGAAGAGGCTCAAGGTTGGCAGGCAAGGTCAAGGCCAAACTGAAACCGACCAAGTGACGAGAAGTGGCCTCCCCTCCCCTGCCCCCTGAACAGGAGGTCTCTGGGAAGGCGCCAGCGGTAGTGTGGGATGGGGAGAGACAAGGAAGAAAAAGGCATCTCTGCCTTGGCATACTCTGAGGTCTGTGTGCCACCTGGCCAGTTTCCACCGGAGGCAGGAACTGGGGCTCTCCTTCCCTCTCCCCCCGTGTGCCTGGCCGAGTGGGCACTCAGTGAATGGCAGTCATGACCGAGTGAGGTGGCAGGCTGCTGTGTAAAAGCAAGGCCCTACTGGGGCCTTGGCTGGGGGGGGGGGCGGTCCAGAACTCAAGCCATCCTGAGTTACTGGGATGGCAAGAAGAGCCATCTGCAGGGATGAAACCCACCCACAAAAGACATTTAAGGCTGGGTCTTGGGGAAGCTCAAGGCTGGGGCCACAGCTCATTGATAGAGCACTTGCTTATGGTGTGTGAGGCCCTGGGCGCCATCCCAGCATTGGAGTAGAAGGGGGGGTGAATAATGCATTCAAAATGATAGCGGCATGTTTGGGAATAGTCATGGCTACTTACCCAACAAACACACCTCTGATCACTTCCTACTACCAAGACCATACCCATTTTGCAGAGGAGGAAAGCAAGGTTCTGCTAGACAAGAGGGAGGGCTTACCCCTCGCCAATCAGCAAAAAGAGAGCGAGGCAGACACTTTCCCCCTGAACTCCACTGTTGCTCATGCCAGTCTGTGAGTCGGTCCAGCCTAGGCTGTGGTGGGGGCAGAGGTAAAGGGTCTTCCCTCCGCTGCTCTTAGAGATGGAGGAAGTGCCAGTAAAGGCAGCTGTGCACAGTTAATCAAAGATAATCTCATCTGCATCGGAAGAGCATAGGGAGCTCCAGGGCATTCCGCCTGAAAGATGGCTATCTTGAGTGGGGCTGGGGTCAGGTGTCAATCCAGGAGTCCTCCTGGAACCTTCTCCTGGAGCCTTCAGCCCTTTCCCTACTTACCCTCTCTCTCCCTTCCCTCCCCTCTCCCTCACATGGATCCACACCACCCGGGATGGTACCCAGCATAGACCCAGGCGGGACCACTGGGTCCCCAGCCCGGGACCTGCAGCGTCAGTCAGGTTATGCTTCTTCAACTGGACCTACCCAGAACCAAGAACCAAAATCGATGTATGACTCTCTTGTTCTTGTTCCGTGTGTTGGTGTGTGTGTGTGTGTGTGTGTGTGTGTGTATGTGTGTGTGTGTGTGAAGGTGCACTCTACCCTTCTGAATGCAGATAGAGGACAGAGGTCAGTGTTAAGTATCTTCTATGGTTCCACCTTATTTTGCTTTTAAAGCCTTGGTTGTTTTTTTTTTTTGTTTGTTTGTTTGTTTGTTTTTAATTTTTTAATTACGTACAGGGAGTGTGGAGAGTTGTGTGTATGAATGCAGACCTTATAGAAACCAAGGAGTTTGGCTCACATTGAGCTAGAATTACAGGCAGTTGTGGGTGCCGGGAACTGAACTCTGGTCTTTAGGGAAGAGCAGTGCTCATTCTCCAGCCCTCTGCCTTACTGTTTGATCCAGGGTCTCTCAATGAACCCAGAGCTTACCATTTCGGCTAGACTGGCTGGCCAGTGAGCTCCCAGGATCCCTCTCTGTCTGCCTGTGTGGTACTGGAGTTATGGCCATGAGCCACAGCATCCGGCTCTGCCGTGGGTGGGGACTGTGGACCTGAACTCAGGTCCTCATGCTTGCACTGAGCCAGCTCTCCAGCCTCCTGATTCACACTTTCAGAGCTCAGCCCAGATCTTTGGGAATCCTTCCTTTAGGATGTATCTCTCGAACCCCTGCTCAGGATTCCCCTGGAGGAAAGAGTAGAGGCTGCCACACTTCATGAGGAAGAAGTAAAAGTAGGCCTGCCTCTGGCTCCAGCACTCTCTGCTTTACCTGATGAGGTTACTGTACTTCCACAAAGAACTGCAGACCTATTAAGCACCCACACTGGGAGAGATGGCTGTTGGCCTGCCTGGAGGGAGCCGGTTTCCACAGGGAGACAAGCCAGAGGCAAATGGATCCCCCTACCCCAAATAAGGCCTTAGATGAAGGAGAAGTGCCCAGCCTGCCTCTATCCCTGACCAAAACTGCTCTGCATCACAGAAAGGCTTGTAAAAATAGCTCAGCACGCACCACTGGGCCAGTGCCTAACAGACTTTCACTGGCCCCATTCTTCCCAAGTTGATGGCCAGCCCACAGAGATGGGGCTGGAGAAAAGGATCCTGGCCCCTGGGGTGCTCTCAAATCCTCTATGGGCCAGGGTGGGGAAAAGAAGCACAGGAGGGCTCTTGGCAAAAGCCTGAGGTCTCTCCTGGACATAGCTGCACACCAAGCTGCAGTTCCCAGGACTGCCTAGAGACTGTGACAACCTAGGTAATGCCACCTCGCACCTCTCAAGTCTCGCCTTCCTCTCTGTGAACAGCTGTAGTGCCCAGAACACGCCGAGTTGTTGGCGTACGGTTGTGCTAAGGACGCAGCTGATGGCGCATGACACAGTCGGTAAGCAGGACATTGACTTCACACGGTTCATTGGTGGCTGCGGTCTTACCATCGTGGGGACAGCCTGGCACACCACACATGCCATCATTCCTGGAGAAGTCCGTAGAGCCTCTGCCCTGCCCCCAGACCCTGGGGTCCTGGAGGAGGGGGAAGTCCCACCAACAGCCTACCTGCTAATGACTGTGGGCCACACCTTGGAGGGTCCCCTCAACCTCAGATACAGCAACAAGCTAGAAAAGGCTACCCAGCCAATCTGGAAAGAAAGAGTGGATGGCCTGGGCTGGGAAGGGCACCTCTCCAGGAGCAGTTCCTGGATGTGACCTCCCTGATGCCCAATTCCTCAGGACAGGGGCCCGGAGAGTCCAGTCGGAAAAGCCCCCTTTGTTCTATAGTCTACGGAGAGTGAGGAGCATGGAGCTAAGGCGCTGGGTTGGCCAAGACCTGCAAACGTGCTCAGAAGACGGATATGGGGGGGGGGGGACAGGGGAGAGCAGAGGCCATTCACTGCACCAGAGCCTCCATCTACACCCAGCGGCTTGTCTTTCTGGGTGGTGCAGAGAGGGCTCAGCCAAAGCTGCCCGGGACCTACTTCCAGAGCCAGCCCTGGAGAGGTTGCTCAGGAGGGGACACCTGGTGTGGAGACACGGAAGGTGCAGGGGCAGGGCTGTGAAGTTGGGCAAGCGGAGAGCCACACCTGGGTCTGATCTAGAGGCCCGAGGAGCGGGACAGATAGGCTCAAGCTGCATAAACCCATTTCCCGGTGCGGCGAGGAGACAGGAGCAAAGAATAGATGAGAACGAGGATACAACCTAACAGTGCGCGACGAGGGCACCCAGAGCCCTTGGTCCCTTGCTGTCACCGCCTGGGCGGTCTCCCAGACCCGCCACCCCTCTCCCTCTCAACACACAGTCACACTTGCCAGGGAGGGGGCGACAGGACAACCTCGCAGCCGCAGGAGCCGCAGCAGCATCAGCATCGTTAGGCATGAATCACTCACCCGCCCACCCCGCTCCAAGCAGGAGAGCCACACTACGCCCGGGCGCCCCCTCCTGGGACCACCGACCCCCGCCCCGGCACAGCATAAGCCCTTCGGACCGGAGGGGGACAGTGGGTGGGCTGGGGGTGCCCTGAGGCCCTGGGGTGGTCCCGGGCGCACGCTGACAGGCGACATCCTGCCAGGGCCGGGGGCGGGGGCGCGGGTAGAACAATGGCCCAGGTGCGGGGCAGGGGCGCGGCCGGGAAGGGCGGAGGGAAGGTCGCGGCGGGATGGGGAGCCGGGGAGCCGGGATGGGGGCGCACTCACAGTAGGTTTTTCTGGTCAGCTCCTCCACAACTTCAGGCTTCAACTTGCTGTTGGATTTCCCCATGCTCGGCGGCCGCGGCCCCCGCTCCCCGGGCCGGACCCGCTCGGGGCGCCCAGCGGGAGCGGCTGGGGCTCGCGGAGGCCCGCAGGCCGGGCTGGGCCGGGCCGGGGCCGCGCCTTTGTCTGGCCGTGCCCGCGCGTCCCGTGCGCGGGGCTCCGGCACGCCTCGCGACCGCGGCTGGCGGCTCAAGGGGCCTCGGGGACCTGGCGGCGAGGGCCAGGCCTTTGGAGGTGCAGGCGGCCACGGCGTGGAGTTGCGCGGGGCTGGGCGCCGCAGCCGCCGGCGCTCGGTAGCCGCGGTCGTCCCTGGTTACTGGGCTGCGTAGCACATGCTCGCTACCGCTGCGCCGCCGCCGCCCCTACGCTCCCCGCCTCCCGCCCGCACCGGCGCGCCAGGGGTGGACTCGGAGCCGCCACTCAGAGCCCGGCGCCACCTCCCGCCCAGCACCGACAGGCGCGCGCCCCGCGTTGGGGCGCACCCCCCCTTCTCCTGCTAGCTCTCCGGGGACGCCCAGGAGGTCGCCACACCACCCCCTCCGCGGATCCTTCCCAATCTCCGCAGCGGCGTGGGCAGGGAGGGCCCAGAAAATCGGACGTGAATGAGGCCAGGCGCAGTTCATTCATTCCACTTGGATGTGTTGGGCTCTGGGGACACGACGGCCAACAGGACAGGCGCGGTCCCAGGCCTCTCAGAGAGCGTTCTGATGTGCTGGCTGGCACGGGTTGCAGTGGGAACACTTATGGGCGGCCTTGGGGAAAGTGACTTCTAACACCAGGTTGAAAGGGGAATAGAGCGTTAACCTGAAAGGAATCTGCCCTGGGAGGAGAGCAGCCTCGGCTCCTCGAGCTTCAGGCAAGGCTGGGAACGATCTGCGGCCAGGCAGGAGGGCTGGGCTTCTGCAGACCAGCTGGGAAAGCCCGCTTTCCCCCAAGGACCTGGCCTCTGCTCCCGGGGCCCAGGAGGACTGACAGTTTAGGCCCTCTCTGTTGTCCAGCTCGCTTGGAGAGGCCAGTGGGAGCAGAGCCTGCTGTTGGGGGCTGCACAGCTGCACACTTAGAGGCTGGCAACTGAGGAGAAACTCCAGGAAGAGCCTCGCATGGCCTGCCCTTCCCCATTCCTAAAATGTCTTCTGTCTTTCTGCCCAACGTTGTGTCTCCTAAACAGCTCAGGGCAAATTGGGATTTGCTTCTACCAAAGGATGAGGGGGTGGGCAGAAATATGCCCTGCTCCCAGAAGGCCCTGAGAGCCAGTGGCAACCTCTGCGAGCCAGTCTTGGTGGCAGAGGCCTGGGAGTTCAACGACTCGAGGAGCCGAGGCAGCCGAAACCCTGACTCACAACCAACTTAGACCACGTGAGGAGAGAGCGCTCTCAGGAAAGGGGCAGAAAATGGGGGAAGGAATGACACGTGCCAGGAGCCAGAGGTCTGGAAAGACCGTGGCAGGATGAAGCCAACCCCTGCTGAGCCATCAGGGACGCAAACACACAGAGAATGTGTTCTTTTTCTCCCCCTCAGGGGCGTCCAGAAGGCTGAAAAACCCTGGCCAGGGCAATGGTACCTTTCAACCGTACCTCTCGAATATGTCTCGGGCCCTATGTCCCAGCCTTCAGACAGCCCCTGCTTCTTCCCTGACCTGAGGCCAGGCTAGACCCAGGCCCTAGCTTTCTGGTATGAAGGGCCCATTCAATACAGGAAGTGAGTAAGCATGGGCCCTGAAAGCTGGCACTGTGCTGCAGCTGAAGAAATCTGTGGTGCAGGTTGGAGCCGGGTATTTCCAGCTTTGAGGATCGGTTCAAAGTGGACACCAAGGAAAGGCCATAGAAAAGAGGCTCAGAGCTGGCCAGCCTCACCTAAACATCCTACCCAGACAGAAATGGTGGATCAGGGTTCAGACAGGGTTAACTGTTGCAGCCTTGAGCCAGGCCTACCTGTCATCCCTCCATCAGCAAGTGGGGGCAGAAGGATCAGAAGCTCAAGGCCAGCCTTAGCCACACAGTGAGTTCAAGGACAGTCTGCATTATATGAGACTTTGTGTGTGTGTGTGTGTGTGTGTGTGTGTGTGTGTATGAGTGTTCTGACTGCATGTACACCTGCATGCCAGATCTCACTATAGATGGTTGTGAGCCACCATGTGGTTGCTGGGAATTGAATTCCGGACCTCTGGGAGAGCAGCCAGCGCTCTTAACCTCTGAGCCATCTCTCTAGCCTGATTTTTCTTAAGCCCTACAGAAACCCAGGTGTCATCCCCCCTGTTGGGTGCTACGCTGAAGCTTGGAAACGCTGCAAGCAACCAACCTGAGAAACGGGTGTGTTTCAGCCCGCCCCATGGCAACCGAAAACCACACAGTCACATACACCATGCAAAGAAGCAGACCTCTGGGGAATGCTGGAGTCAGGGAAGTGCTTGGCTTCACACAGCTGGTAACACTGCGCTAGAATTTGCAGGGCACCTACTATGTGCTGGGCCCCTGGGCGTGTTGGCAAAATCCTTGCCACAATAGAACTCACAATTTAGTGGCCAGAGGACAATAGAAAACACGAACAAACCACAAAATAGACAATATGCTACCTAACTGAAGAGAAGGGCATGAGTGAGACGGGTATGTCAGAGGCAAGGCAGGGGAGGGCAGGGTCTGTGAGCCCCTGGGAGGGGATCTGGCCAGCGACCTGAAGCAGGGAGAAGGGAGTTGAGGACAGAGTAAGGCTCTGTGTAGACCCAGAGGAGCACAGCTGGGACAGGGAGGACAGCTGGGACCAGGGAGCACAGCTGGGACAGGGGAGGACAGCTGGGACAAGAGCAATCTCCTGGGGTGCGAGAGGTGGGGCAAGAGGGTGAATTCATTGTCTGTGGCCGAGGCCGACTGGGTGAGTTATAATCAAAAGGGGTTTATTCTGGCTCATGGCTGTGGAGGTTCAAGGTCTGAAGACTCTAGGTGGTAGCCCTGCGAGTCGGAGTCCCAGGCAAAGACAGGGGGAGGGAGAGAGCGCTCTCTCCACCTCTTCACATCAAAGCCACCAAATTTGCCAGGCGTGGTGGCACACACGGGCACGGTGGCACACCCCTGTGATCCCAGGACTTGTGAGCTGAGGTGAAGAGCTGAAGGCTTGCTGTGCGTGTGGTGGGGGCATGAGCTGAAACGTCAGACAGCCTGGTTGATAAGTGCTTGCTTCAAAGGCCTAAGCACCGGCTTGCGATGTCCTCAACCCGGCCATGAGCTGGAGGGACACTCCGTGGAAAGCAGTTGCCTCACAAGGGTGCAGGCAGAGGTCAGACACCCCCCGCCCCGTGCGCATGCCCCTGTCAACGTGAGGCAGGTGCAGCCGCTAACGGTAATCCCAGCGCTTGGCACGCCAACTAGCTGCACTTACTCAATCGGTGAGTTCTAGGCTCCACGAGAGTCTGCCTTAGTAAGATAAAGTGAAGAGTGGCCGAAGAGGACCCCTACTGTCAACCTCTGACCTCCACATACACACACACGTGGGCCCATGCACATGTACATGCATGCACACGCACGCCACACACATACATGATGGGGATCGGAAGCCAGGCATTGTGGCATGTACATATGACCCCAGTGCTGGGGAAGGCCGAGACAGACGGATCACTGAACCTAGCCTAGTTGGGGCTCATGCCTCAATGGTAGACCCTGTCTCAGAAAACAACGTGGGCGGCTCCTGAGAAATGACACCTGGAGCTGACCTCTGATTTCACATACACACACATGTGCCCACCTACACACCTGTACACACATGCACGCACACTCATTTTTTTTAAGCCACCACTGCTGGCTCACAACCATCCATAACTCCAATTCTAGGGGATCCAGTGACGCCTTCTGACCTCCAAGGGCCCCAGACACGCATGTGGAACACATACATACATGCAAGCAAGACATACATTCACATAAAATAATAAAATAAATAGACCTTAAAAAACTGAATGTTTAAAAAGCCACCAGTGTGAGCCACACGGAGAACGGGGTGGAGGGAGGAGACCAGGTCAGACTCGCAGCAGAGAGACTCACTCCAGGCAGGCTCGGAGTCCAGCCTGCCTAAGGTCACTGCCGTACTGCCAAGAGCGGATGATTGCCAGGCCAGTGTGGCAGGGGATGACAGGAAAAGCGCCCACTAGAGTCAGATGGGGCTGTTGTTGAGGACAGTGGAGTCAGGAGCCTGGTGGACTTGGTAGGACTATGAGAAAGAGGCAGCAGGGACAGGGCCACCTCTGTGACCTGGGCACCCTGGAGGTGAGGAGCCGGCAGCGCCTAGGCAGGAAAAGCAGAGCTTGGTGGTAGAGAGGTGCAGGCTGAGATGCTGATGCTCAGAGGGGCGGGGCGGGACACAGTGCAGGAGCCATCGGGACGCGAGCAGGCTTAGGCTGCTGGCCTAGGCGGAGGGCGTCCTGGTGGAGACAGGGTGGGCCGTCAGGGGCAAGGCCACCCAGGAGGTGTAAGGAGAGAATTGGGGAGGGTGTCCTAGAAGTGACTTGGAAGAGGGGCAATCGGTGAGGAGAATGCCCACAGCCTAGTGCGAGGGCCCCTGGAGCTTCTATGCAGACAGCATGTTGCCCCTAGGGGAAAAGGTCCCTTGGGGTGCTTCTGGAGGTGGCAGGGAGCTGGGGTGGGTGAGGACAGGCCTGTGAGAAGCAAAATTGCTTGAGGAACAATTGACCGGGGGTGCAGGGCTAAGAGGGCAGCCTCAGTGTGAGCAAGGGGTCAAGTGTGGTCCCGCCGGGTCTACTAGAAAAATGCATTTCTGGAGTTGAGGCCATAGTAATAAATGGGTGTTTAAAAAGTCATATGGGGGGCCTGGAGAGATGGCCCAGAAGGTTGAGAGCACTGGCTGCTCTTCCAGAGGTCCTGAGTTCAATTCTCAGCAACCACAGGTTGGCTCACAACCATCTATAATAAAGATCTGGTGCCTTCTTCTGGTTTGTAGGTGTACATTCAGGCAGAACACTGTTTACATAATAAATAAATAAATCTTTAAAAAGCGAGTCATGGGAGTGTATGCAAGACTCTAGGCAGGAGGGCTGCAGGAAGGACAGGAAGAGAGAGAGGCTGGAGAAGAGGTTAAGAACATACGGTGAGAGAGTTGGGGGCTGGGGTGGAGCTCTGTAGCAGAACACCTGCCTGGCATGGGTGTTCAGGGCCCTGGGTTCCATCCCCAGCACTGAAGAAAGACAAACACGAAACCCACCAGACAGGAAAGATCAGTTGCACAGCCCAGCATGGCACCTGCTGTTGACGCTAATTATGCAGCTCATAGCTGGCTAGTTCTAACTCCTAAGCTATCCTGCAAAGACAAGAAATGAGCATCTGAGGACCTCGGTGTAGCCCCCGCCTGGATTTGATCACCATGCTTGGCACTTGCGGATTCCCGTAGGGAATAACCACACTGCGCGCCACAGAGAGACGCCACTGCTAGGTGTCAGTCAGTGTCTTCAAACCGCATTGCATAACCCATGGCAACAGGTTACTGTCCTGAGGGCTGGGCTTGGTCTCCGTGAGCTTGGCCCAGCTTGTACCAGGCCCTGGGCCCAACCCAAAGAACTGGAAAAAAAAAAAATATATATATATATATATATATATATATTTTTTTTTTTTTCCTGAGGCAGTATCTCACTATATAGCTCTGGCCAGGAATTTACAATGTAAACCAAGCTGGCCCCAGAGCCCAAATCCCAGACTGCTGGGATTAACAAAGTGAACCACCAGACCCAGGCACTTTTAAGTAGAGCTTTGTCAGAGAGTGGGGAAAAGATGAGCCCCTCCGGAGGAGAGCATTAGGGAAAGGACTTGTGAGTCATCACTGTCAACCTGACTGAGTGGAATCGAAAGAGGACACACTCCTGTCTGTGAGGGCATCTCCTGAGAGACTTAGCAGAACAAAAGGCCCACCCTGAATGAGAGCAGCACCAGAGCATGGGTTGGGGTCCCAGACTGGATACAAAGGTTCAAAGAACCCAGTGTGCCCTGCTTTCCATTCCCCAGCTGAGACGTGAGGAGTCCCACACACATGCTCGTGCTACCACGAGCCCCACGTGGCTGTCCCCAGTGCCGAACTCTATCTTTTGTGTGTGGACTTCCGTTCATGTTCATGTGTGTGTGTGCATGGGAAGGCCAGAGACCCACACTGGGTATCATCTTCAACACTTCTTTTTATTTATTTATTCATTTTTGTTTTGACTTGTTTTGCTTTGGTAGTTTGAGAAAAGTCTCTCCACACGCTGGCCATTTCAGTCAGGCTGACCACAGTGTCCACTGCCACCGTCTCACCAGTGCTGAGGTATGAACACGCGCCGCCATGCCCTGATTTTATATAGGCACCGGGGATCCCAGCTCAGGTCCTTATGTTTGCAGAGCAACGTGCTTCACCCACAAAGACATTTCCCCAGTCCCAACATTTCCATAAAACATGAGCCAAAATAAAATCTTTGTCCTTCAATTGCTTTCTGTCCCCAAAAAGGCAACTGTTCAGAAGCATTGCAGATGGCGGCCCCACACCCAGAGCTGTCCCCTACAGTGGTCAGAGAGGCACACAACAAATCAGAAGCTCATAGTGATGATGATGATGATGATAGGGTGATGATGATAGGGTGATGATGATGATGACAAAAGTGATGGTAGGAAAAGTAATGATGATGATGATGGCAAAAGTGATGATGATGATAATGATGGTAAAAGCAATGGTGATGATAAAAGTGATTGTAGTGGTGATGATATGGCCAGTGGTGATGATGGTGATGGTGGTGGTGATAATAATGGTGTTACTATCATTTTAGCAAAGAATCTAGGTGTGAGCATGCAAATACCCCAGAATTCCATTCCTACGGGAACAGTCTGAGACCTACATAAACATTTGCCTTCAAAGACATTGCTAAAACAGCATCTATACCAAGACCATGAGAAGATGTCTGAGGATTTGGCCTATCAGTTGGTACCATGGAATCCCGTACTAAATAGCCAATCACAGCCTGGTGGAAATCTAGTCAGCTACAGATCTGCTCATAACACAAGTGCACAAAGCTTCCAGAAGCCTGTAGAATGGAAATAAATCTCTGTACTTCAGAACTTGAGTTGACCGTATTCTTTTTTTTTTTTTCTGTTTATTTGTTTTGTTTTGTTTTGTTTTGGAGACAAGGCTTCAGGTAGCCCAGGCTAGTCTTAAACTTGCTATGTAGTTTAGGATAACCTTGAACTTCTGATCCTCCTGCCTCTAACTTCCAAGTGCTGGGATTATAGGCATATGCTAATATGCCCAGGTTTTAATTAGATCATGTTCTTGTAATTAGTCAGGGTTCTCTAGAGGAACAAAATTTAGAATGAATGGATTTATATTCATAGGCTGGTCTTTATATTCATAGGATGTCTCAGCTGGTCTTCTGTATGTGCTGGAATCCCAAAGAAGTAGCCTCTAATGCCAGTGAAGAGATGGACTTTCTAGAGAAGCAAGAGCAAGCAGGCAAAGGCAGAGCCAGCTTTCTTCGTCCATGTCCTTACATAGGCTGCCAGCAGAGGTACAGCCCAGAGGAAAAGTGGCTTTTCCTCCTCTAAGGATCTGAATTAAGCCAGACTGTGGAGGTGCATCCCTTCAACCCCAGCAGAGGAAGGCAGAGGCAGGCAGATCTCTGAGTTCAAAGCCAGCCTGGTCTACAACAGTTCCAAGACAGCCAGGGCTACACAGAAAAACCCTGTCTCGACACCCTCCCTCAAAAACAAACAAACAAAACATCTGGATTAAAGGTGTTATCTTCCCACCTCAAAGATCAGGTTACAAATGGGTCTTCCCACGTCAAATGATTTAATTAAGATAAAAATCCCTCACAGGTGTGCCCAGCTGTTTGGGTTTTAGTTAACATCCAGTTGCAGTCAAGTTGACAACCAAGAATAACCATCACAGTTCTCCGAATTAGAAACGTCAAAAGTGCAATCTCCAGTGGCCAGTAGACAGTGCCTAAGGTATGAATGACAAGTATCCAGGATCACATGCTTTTGGGAACATCCAAATTAATGTTTGTCTGTCTGTTTATTTAGCAGTGGCTGGGATCAAACCAGGGCCCCAAACATGCTAGGCGAGGGCTATCCCTCCAAGCGTAATGCCTGCCCTTGCTAGCTTCATGCCAACTTGACACACGCTGGAGTCATCAGAGAAAGGGAACCTCAGTTAAAAAACTAAAAACAAAAAGCCTTCATAATAGCGGGCTGTGAGCAAGCATGGAGGGCATTTTCTTAGTAGTGATTGATGGGGGAGGTCTGACCCATGGTGAAGAACAGGGCACTAAGCAGCACCCCTCCACGGCCCCTGCGTCAGCTCCTGCCTTCAGGTTCCTGTCTCCCCCTCCCCCCTCCCGTCCCTGCCCTCATAGCTTCTGAGGATGAACTGTTTCATGGAACCATGAGCAAACAAACCCTTTCCGCCCCACGCTGTTCTTGGTCCTGGTGCTTCAACACAGCTGTGGTAACCATGACTAGGACACCCCTTCTCAAAGAGTCACAGGGAACATCATCAGTAAAAGGTTGAAGCCCTACAGGAAGGGAGTCCCCAAGAAGTCTGTCCTCTCTCCTGCTCACTCGGCCTGGCAGGTTGCTGGCAGCACAGTCGTCCGGAGCGAATCACTTCCTGATCAGCTTGCAAGGGGTCAGGGAAGCTCAGGAGTGAGCTGCCCTCCCTCAGCCATCCCTGGCCCAGTCTCTGTGATTTAGGGACCTGTGTAAGTGGCTGGACACCTCCTCCCTACCGAGAAAAGTCAGGCAAACAGTGCTTATCCCAGCCTGGTTATATGGTTGTTAGAATTACTGAAACTGCTAAAGCTTTAGTTTCATCTAGAAAGTGGGGACAATAACACGGCCACATGGACAAGGTGGCTATAGGATCACAGGGATTATACAAAAACCCACAGTACAGGGTGCTGTTAATATTACTGATGTGTCAGGCACGGTGGCGCACGCCTTTAATCCCAGCACTCAGGAGGCAGAGGCAGGCAGATCTCTGTGAGTTCGAGGCTAGCCTGGTCTACAAATCATATCCAGGACAGTCAGGGCTGTTACACAACAGAAACTCTATCTCGAAAAACAATATATATATATATATATATATATATATATATATATATATATATATATGTTGTTACTCATTTCCGAATGATAGTGGTCGGTGGTGGGGATGATGGCAGCAGTAATGATGATGCTGGTGGTGAAGATGAAGGTGATAGAGGTGATGATATGATGGCGTGGTGATGATGACAGGAATGGAGATAATGAAGAAGAAGATGATGATAGAGGTGGCAGTGGTGTGGACTGGACCCCTGGCACTGTAAATGTCAACCAAGTGGGCCCCTAGCCGTATCCTATTACAATTATTCTTGCCCCTGGCACTGGGAAAACAGGTGCTTTGTTGGTGGTGGTTTTCTTACAGCAGTCAAGGGCAGAGCTGATGGCAGTCCTTTGATCATTCCTAGCCTAAGGCCTGGCTTGGTGGCCAAGCTGTTTTAGGCCTAGGACTCATAAAAATCAAACCGAATCCAATCCAGGCAGCATAGTGCAGAGGAGGAAGAAGACCACCATGCCACCCACAGACCTGCCTTCCAGTGCATGGCACAGCAGACATGACACCTACTACGCCATGCAGAACGGGCAGAGGATGTCACCCAGGGGCCCGCCAGCCCTGTGGCTAGCCTGTAGCCAAAGCCATCACAATGAGTATGAGGTGGTCAGATGGGAGAGAAAGAGAAGTAGAACAGTTTGAGCGTTGTGAAGAGAGATGGAACTGGAGACTTGAGGGTGGAGACCACCTGAGCCCCGCCCCCTGAGGCCATTCATGGTGATGCCCAGCCCTAACGGCCACTGAGCTCTGTAGCTCTTCAGAAGCACGAGTTGATGTCTGTGGCTTATGTTACCACTAGAGAACATGAGAATGTTCCTGGGCAGGGCAACAGCCAGGGACCATGTGGATGTTCAGCCCCGCCCCTCACTGGATGCTGTGCTCGGGAGAGTTGCCCCCATCTCTCACCGCTGGCAGCACTCAGGAGAATGGGCCCTGTTCCTTGCCCAGGCGGCACAGTAGTGTTGAGCTTGGTAGCAGGGGTGCGGCTGAGCTGTCTCCAAGGGCATGAGTATGGGAGAACCGACCCTGCTACTCATCTGCAGCATAGGTGCAGAGGCGATGCCCCTCCCCCCAACACACACCACCTCGGCAAGCGAGAAGGCGGCACACAGGGTCATGAGCTTGGGAGGACCATCTCAGCCTCACCAGCCGCAGCACTTAGGGCAGCAAGCCTGTACCTTGCCTGGACAGCCCAGTAGAGCTGACCCTAGTGGGGGGAGCACAGGTGAGCCAGCCTGGAGGGCAAGAGTGCAGAAGAGCTGGTCCACCATTTGTCAGCTGAAAGGGAGCATGGGTGCAAGGGTGATGCCTCCCCCCCCCCCCCCCGCATTGCCCCTCACCACCTGCTGCAGTCAGAAGAGCTCACCCTAGGGTCACGAGAACAGGTGAGCTGGCCCTGCCCATCACTGGCTGCAGCACTTGGGAGAGCAGGCTCTGAGTCTCATCCGGGCAACAAAGTAGTGCTGGCCCTAGTTGAGGGGGGCAAGTGAGGCACGAGAGCAGGAGAGCTGATCCTGCCTTCTACCAATTTGGTGGCCTAGCAGAAGCAGTGCTGGAGAGCTTGCCCTGGTGGTGTGGGCTGACCAGCTCAGCTGCCACCCAGGCCCAAATCAGGGCTCTGAATCAGCCCACCCCAACATCTATATCATCTGCAAACAGTTAGGATGTATATAGTCCTGCATATCCAAAGCTGCAGGATCTCCATGACACAGGGCAACAAGAGGATAACTGGGAGGAGTCCCAGTGAGGATCCAGTATTGACGGTGTCACAGAAGCCAGATTTTGAACCAGACCAATGTGTCATTGCCATGAACATTTGCAAGTGAAGATGTGTGGACAGAGGGGTTATACTGTGGGACACACTGTGACACACTACAGCGTCCACGACGTTTTTCTTGTTTGTTTGTTTGTTTGTTTGTGTTTTATTGGGGGAGGGGAATGTGCAAGGATGAAGGGCAAATATGAGGGGACAGAGAGATGAGTGGGACTAGGGTGCATGATGTGGGAACTAGGGTGCATGATGTGAAACTCCCAATCAAGAAAAAGTTAAAAAAAATTACTCTTGACAGAGGAAAAGAAATTGTCATTAGAACTTTCTGTTAAAAGGCCTGACTCTGAGGTTGTGACAGCGCTGGGACTAAGGATGGGCACTAGACCCTTTGTTTTCTGGATTCAACTGGGCACCTGTTACTTGCAGGGCTATTTGTGGGCCTTGAAACAAGCTTCTGCCTTGGAAGAGGTTACCCAATGGGGCAGTAAGCCAGGTGGATCATGAATGGCATAGCAGCCCATCTGATCCAGGGACAAGTGCCCTTCCTCTGCCCTCAGGCACCTGCAAAGTATTTGGCACCTTGAAGGGAGTCCGTGGCCTTCCGGGGATAGGACAACTTTTGACAGGTGGAAGTTCTGTGACCCACAGCTGTCCCAGCCTGGGGATCTGGGGAAGGCTCCATTTCTGGAAGTTCTGTGACCCACAGCTGTCCCAGCCTGGGGATCTGGGGAGGGCTCCATTTCTGGATGTCACAGCTACTCAGACCATGGTGAGGCTGGATTTGATTGGCAGCTGGTGGTGAGCTCTTGGCATCCCCATGGCAGCAGTGATCTGGGCTCACACCTGTGGAGATTGGAAAGGGGACACAGCAGGGCTCGCTGGTGTGCCCACTCTTCCCAGCCTCAGCAAGAGTTTATGGAGATGTACTTTTGTAGGGCTACATCCTTGAGCAAGAAGGGGCTATTACAAGCATAGGAGAATGCTGGGCAGTGGTGGTACACACCTTTAGTCCCAGTATTCAAGAGGCAAAGGTAGGTGGGTCTCTGAGTTCTACAGCGTAAAACTCTGGTCTACAGAGTGAGTTCCAGGACAGCCAGGGCTACATAAGAAAACCCTGTCTCAAAAAAAAAAAAAAAAAAAAAAAAGCATAGGAGAGCCAGCTGTTTGTCGTTACAGCCTGGGGTCAGGACATGGACTTCTCCAGTTTGCTGCATGGGCAGGATTCCCAGCAAGCCTTTCTAGAAGAATAAATACGGTCTTGTTAATAATTCTGTCTAAATCACCAGTTGCAAGTCGGCTTTGGATGTGTGACGCCAAGAGAGGCTACAAAAGGCCCGGAGAGACTCATTACGCAGAGGTAAAACATGATTAAAAATCAATGCAGCCACCCGCATATGGGTTTTATGAGGCCTGGACAGCGAAGGAAAGAGGCAGAGCACTTTTACCCAAAAAAAGCAGGGAAGCCTACGGAGCTGGATGGGGGTTCTAGGTGAGGAAGAAGAGCCAGCTCTCAAAACCAGTTCTACCTGGGCCTCAGTCTGGAAGGTTTTGGTGCCACGATGACGACCAGATGGACAGGACTAGCTCAGGACACAAGCACCTGAGATGCTGGCCTAAGACTCTGGGGAAACTGTGGGCAGACCAACTTGCCCCTGGGCTCTCACTGCAGAACCAGGTGAGAGAATAAAACAGCCCAGGAGGCAGCTCCCCTGTGCTCACACTG
Organism: Meriones unguiculatus; assembly: GCF_030254825.1. Lineage (NCBI taxonomy): Eukaryota > Metazoa > Chordata > Mammalia > Rodentia > Muridae > Meriones > Meriones unguiculatus. Next base: position 73,741,799 of record NC_083356.1, on the reverse strand, counting down.
GGTCAGGGCCCCTCTGAGACAGCCTGCGGAATTCAACAGGCTGTGTTCCATTCATATTGCTAGGAGAGAAAGCACTTTAACCCCTGCACTTGGGAGGCAGAGGCAGGTGGATCTATGAATTTGAGGCCAGCCTGGTCTACAGAGCGAGTACCAAGAGAGCCGGGGATACACCAAGAGAGACCCTGCCTCAAAAACAAACAAAAAACAAACAAGAAAACAAAAATTCTGATTTGGCACCTTCTAGGGAACCTTCCCAGATACCCTAGGAACCCAGGGAGGGCTGTCAGATTCCCCTTGCCTCATCCAGAGTGGAACACATGCATGGTTCAAATGGCTAAAGCAGAAACTGATCTGTGTAACTGAGTCCCGCTGCGTCGGCCTTCGGACAGGGCTTGATCTAGGGTTCCCAGGTTATACGTGAGTCCAATGTTGTCTCTATTCCTACCTGTGATTCCTCTACATGGAGGACATTCTCAGAAGAGATGCAGCAGCTGAGGGTTCCCATCTCACTAAAAGAGACCATTTCCTCCCTGTACCCTATGCTGCCCCCTGAGACTCCAAGGCTGGTGCCCAGAGACTCGGGTCACTCTGAATTTGTCTCTATTCCCGCCATGTGTGTGTGTGTATGTGTGTGTGCGCGCACGCACATGCGCACACGCACCTCTAAGTTGCTATTTTATTGCAGTGATTAAACACCACGATCAAGGCAGCTTATAACAGAAAACATTTGATTTGGGCTTGCTATAAAGTTTCAGTGTTAGTCCATGACCGTCATGACATGAAACATGGTGGCAGGCAGGCACAGGAGCAGGAGCAGGAGCTGAGAGCCTACATCTGGTCAACAAGCTCAGAGGAGAGAGAGAACGCTAACCAGGGATGGTTCGAGCTTTGAAACCTCAAGGCCCACCCCCAGTGACACACTTCCTCTAACAAAGCCACACCTTCTAAACCTCCCTAAACAGTTCCATCAACTAGGAACCAAGCATTCAAATATATGAGCCCATGGGGCGATTCTCATAAAAACACTATGTGTATATGTTATGTACATGTGAGCACAGGTGCCCAGGGAAGTCAGAAGAGTCTCCAGACCCCTTAGAGCTGGAGTTACAAGCAGCTGTAACCCATCTACATGGATGCTGGGAACCAAACGGACCCTCTAGGAGAACAGGAAGTGCCCTTAACCAATGAACCATCTCTATTTCCTTCAAACAGGTTTTTAAAAAAGTTTTATTATTTATTTCTGTAAGTGGTATATTCGTGTGTGTGTGTGTGTGTGTGTGTGTGTGCAAACACACATGTATGTCCATGTGCAGAAGCTAGAGTTTTGTCAGGTGTCCCTCTATGGTTCTCTCTACCTTGTATTTTGAGGCAGTCTCTCACTAAGCCGGAAGCTTGCTGATTTGGCTAGGCTGGCTAGGCAGCAAGACCCTCGGATCCACCTGCCTCTGCCTCTCTAGTTCATGATGGAGTTACAAGTGTGTGGCACTACACCCAGATTTTTAAGTGGGAATTGAACTCAGGTCCTTCTGTTTTCTTTCGATAGTGTTGGGGATGGAACCCATGGCCTTGAGCATGCTAGACAAGCACTCTGTAAGGGTGTCACAATATTGGCTTTTACACCGAGGTCATTGGTCCCTTTGGGTTAGTTATCTTTGTATCTAGAATAAGGGAAAGGCCCATTTGACCTTAGAGACGTACATTGGCTGTACACAGTCCTGTTCCTGTTGAGAAGCCCAGCCCACTGATGGGACAGTTTTGCAGATACACAGGTGGCCAGTGGGCACATGACAACCTCATCCCACAGGAATGGAAAGGAAAACAGCCGTACACGGCTGGGCTCACCCCCAAGAAAAAGTGTGATCGGCTGACAGTGGTGAGGACATGGAGGAAGAGTGACTCTGGTGGGAACGCTCAGTGGAGCAGCTGACCGGAGAAAGTCAGTTCTGTAAGAATGAAGTCTGCAGGGCCAGGGAGATGCCTCAGCAAGCACAATGCTTTTGGTGTAAGCTAAGGACCTAGTTAAGAAGGCACCTCAGCCATTTATCCTAGGTCTGAAACCCAATGGGACGATTTTTTAAAAATTAGATGACATTTTAAAAAATATTAAGGGGCTAAAGAGATGTCTCAGTAGTTAGGAGCACTTGCTGGCCTTTCAGAGGACTAGAGTTGGGATCCCAGACCCACACCCAGTGGACTGGAGCCACCTGCAACTCCAGCTGAAGATCTGATGCTTCTGGCCCCCATAAGCACCTGCACACATGGGCAAAGCGCCCCCATAATTAAAAATAAAATATTTTTTGTGAGGCAAGTTCTTACTATATCTCCCTGGCTAGCCTGGAACTCTCTATGTAGGCTAGGCTGACCTCAAACTCACAGAGATCTGCCTGCCTATGCCTCTCAAGTGCTGGGATTGAGGGTATGTGCTGCCATACGCAGCTAAATAAAAAAGTTTGGGGAAATATAATGAAAAATCTAGTATTTAATGGAAAATCTAATACCAATAGAAAAAGGCCTAAAGTATGCTTCTCTACAGGTATACCAATGGCCAACGAGCACATAAAAAGACCCTCAGCAAATATCAAAACCATAGTACCTTCCACTTCTTACCCACTTGGCTAGCTTCTGTTAACAGCAAAGTAATATCCAAAAACTAACAAGTGTCGGCAAGGATCTGAGTCAGAAACCTTGCTATTGCTGTGGGCACCTGAAACCTTGTAGCAGGATATGACAAGGCAATTCCTCTAAGAATTAGAGGAATTAGATAAAAAATTGCCATGTGAGCCAGTGAGCCCACATTCAGGTATGGACACCGAAGAAAGGACAGCTGGGGCTTTAGAGCCATTTGCACACCAATGTTCAGAGTGGCGTGATTCGTGATCATTTACAGAATAAAGTTTCCAATTATCAGCCTCTTCCTCGGTGTTTCATTTTTCTCAGTAAATAGCACTATTTTCTTCTGTACTATTGGTCACGGTGTATAGAAACACGATGGACCCTTTTGTTTGCTTTTTAAGACAAACAAGGTCTCAGTATGCAGACTTGGCTGGCCTGGAACGCAGCGATCTGCCTGCCTTTTTCCTCCTGAGTGCTGAGAATGAAGGCATGTGCCACCATGCCAGCTGGACTTCTTTACAATAAATTAAAAATATTTCTTAGGATTTCTTTTCTTTTCTTTTTATTTCTGGAGCTATTGTGCTGGCTTCTTAGCCATGTTTTGTTTGTTTGTTTAACTTTTTATTGCTTTGTGAATTTCACATCATGCACCCCAATCCTACTCATCTCCCTGTCCTTTTGTACCCATCCTCCATCTTTGCAACCTCCCTGCAAAAGAAAATAAGATTTAAAGTCTTGTCATGGAAGCTGTAGCGTGTCACAGTATGACCCACAGTGTACCCTTTTGTTCTTACATCTTCACTTGGAAATGTTCATTGCAATGAGTCACTGGTCTGGTTCCAGGCCTCTGCTACACCATCAATACTGGATCCTCTGGGTATCTTGTCATTGCCCTGTGTCATGGAGCTCCTGCAGCTTTGGATCTGCGGGACCGACCCCTTCACACACTCTAGCAGTTCATAGATGGGTAGGTATTGGGGATAGGCCAACTCAAAGCCTGGATCTGGGCCTGGGAGGTAGCTGAGTTGGCCAGCCCTGTTCTCCTGTGCTTGCCCCACCAGGACGAGCTCTCCAGTACCGCCTAGTTGTTAGCTCACCCTGTGCCACAACCAGCAAGAGGCATGGTCAGCTCTCATGTCCTTACGGCCAGCTCACCTGCACCCTGCCATCAGAATCAGGTCGACTGTGCCACCCAGGTGAGGTACAGGGTCTCTCTCCTGACTGCCTTAGGTGGCAAGGTGGGGGAGGGCATTTCTCCCTCAGCCATGCCATCCCACAGAAGATGGGGGTGAGGCCTGCTTTCCCACACTCACACCCTCAGGCCTGGGTAACCTCCATCCCCACCTACCCCTGGTCATCAGGATCAGCTCTGCTGGGCTGCCCAGGTGAGAGTCAGGGTCAGGTGGTGGTGAGGGGTGCGGCTAGCTCAGCATAGCGCCTCAGGCCACAGTCCTGACCAGGGACATCTGTGTGGCCTTTGGCGGGACAACACAGACCCTGGCTGCCATAGGACCAAGGACCCAGACATGGTCCCCAGCAGCCTGGGCCCAGATATCCCCACAGTCTCAGGTAGCAGCACAGGCCACTCAGATCAGCATGCGCCTTCCCCCATCCCCCAGCAGCATGGCCCTTAAGAGATCCACAGGGTCTCTGGGAGCATCCTAGTCCATGGACATCTGATGCCTTTGGTGCTAACTTGAGCCACAGATGTCAACACAGACCCCAGCTGCAGCAGGACCACTGACCCAGACATGGCCCTTGGTGGCAGCCTGGGCTATGAACTCACCATGGTCCCTTATCACGGCCATCAAGTTTCCAGTTCTCCCTTCTCCCCGTGTAGGAGGCCCTTGGCTTTGCTTACTCTTCCACCTCTCCACTGCTCCATCTTCCCCACCTCTCCATCACATGTTCGTTCGTCCATCGTAGGGGTGCCTGTGGCAAGGGCTTGGGTGCTTTCTCCTCGCCCCTCCAGCTGACCGTTAGGGTTTCTTTGTAATTGTGTTTATGGATGTGCAGCACCCTCCCTCAGAGGTCAGTCTTCCCAGAGCTGGAGTTACAGGTGTCTGTGAGCCAACCAGCGTGGGTGCTTGGAACCAAACTTGGGTTCCTTGAGAGACAAGAGGCAGCAAGTGTCTTAACCAACAAGTCACTTCTAAAATAAAAATTTAAAAACCATTATGTGTACATGCCCACCACAGCATGGGCGTGGAGGTCTGAGGACAACTTTCTGGAGTCAGTTTTCTCCATCTCCCATTTGAGTCTCGGGGATTGAACTTGGGCCATCAGGCTCTGTAGCAGGTGTCTTGATCTGCTGAGCCTGGCTCTGCAGTTAATTTTTGTGTATTGATAGGGCATTTTGCACATCACATTCCTAGCTCTGGGCTTAACCCAGGGGGCAGGTATTTCTGAAGTCACTCTGATTGACTCATACACAACAGGCCAGGCCTGGAGGCAGGTGTCAGCAGGGGCTAATGCAATATGGAGAGGGTAGCAGTGGGGAGAGAAGTGAGAAGGCTTGATCCACAGGGCCGAGATGGACCTGGAGAAGACAAAGCATCAAAGAGAGCCCAGGCTTTCCACTTCAGTCACACTGACCAGGGCCGGGAAGGATGGCAGTACCTGGATACGTAGCTTTGATGTACTTTTAAAAGCAGGGCCAGGTGGCAGCTGCATAAACCAGATGAAGGAGCTCAGATCAGATCCAGGCTGAAACAAAATCTGGGTTATCAGGGAGCCTGAGCAGGATGGAGAAGCCTGCCCTGGGCAAGAGTGGGTACAGAGCCCCAGGACCCAGCAGAAGGACACAGGAAACCTGAGTGGCAAGGTGACTCAGACAAGAGTCTAACCTGCTGATAGCAGAAGTCTAGAGACAGAAGAGTATCTTCTTGTGACAAGCCTCTCGGGTTAGAGAGATCACCCTATCAACAGAAGCTGTTGAGGTGAAACTGAAAAGGGCGAACCGCCACGTGCGCCACAGTTCCCAGAGGCTTGCTCCGTCTTGTCTCACCCAACACTGTGCAAGCCAGATGTAGCTGCTGGTGCTCAGTCTTAGCCTGGCAGATGTTAGCACAGAAGGCCATTTTCAGCCCTCACAGGCTGGAGTTTGCTGATGCACTCACTTTGCGGCTGCCGGGCATGCTCTGAGCTTGCACCCCATGCCTGTGTAATGAGCAGATTCCTCACTCCTGTGCAGGTCAGCCATGGCCCTGCCGTTCCTAAGTGGGTCATGTCTTTCTCCTGGGGTGGGCAGGCCAGTGCCAGGGGCCAGGGCTATGTTCCCAAAGGCCAAGGGGCCTACGATGTCACGGGGGCTCCCCTGGTGACATAGAGCATGGCCTCCTTACAGTTCCCACTTACTCAGGCCTTGCTTGGAAGCCAGAGGAGCTCACGGCTCTCAATCTGTCTACCTGACAGACTGCTGATGAAGGCTACCGCAGGCAGCTGTGCCCATGAGGGAAGAGTGGACTCCTACGAGGGACATGTCAGGCACAGCAGCGCAGGATGCTTCATCAACACAGGGCCGATGGATAGCGGAAGGGCCCGGCCTTCACATTACTCAGGCCAGTTGGCTCTTTGGCTTTAGACACTGCCTATCAGACCATCTTGTGGACAATACAATTACACTTCCCACCAAGGATGGCTGCCACCTGACTGGACCGGCCACGGAGGAGGCACATGTGACAGGTTTGCGTACACAGGGAAGGAGGAAGGCACTGTGGCTGTACTGACCACTGAGCTGTGTGCCCATAGTGGCTTTGGTATTTCCTCTATGGGACTGCTCACTGACCCTTTCTGGGTTCTTGTGGAGGTTCCAGAACCAGTCAGCATCCACTGTGAACTTAAAGATTTTGAGTGTTTTGATCATGTATGTGTTTAAGTACCACAGGAGTGCTTGGTGCCCAAGGCTAGAAGAGGAAATGTGAGCCCCTGGAATTGAAGTTCTGGGTGGTTGTGAACCACCACGTATGTGTTGGGAATTGAACCCAGGTCATCTGTAAGAGCAACAAGGGTTCCTAACCACTGAGCCATCTTTCTAGCCCCCACTGTATACTCTTAACGCCTAGGCGGTGTGGAACTCTGCTGGATGTTGAAGTCTGACATCTCCAGATAGCCATTTGTTTGTGCTCCGTCTACGATGATGGACTCCCTTCTCTCGTCAGGGTTCTCTTCCCCCCTGATCTGGGTGACCCCAGATTTTGTAAGGCGTGTCACATAGCCCTCAGAGTAGATTACAGGCCAGACCCTTTCCTGAAAAGAAAGCCTGTCCAACAAGCATCTGGAAATCACTAGAAATGCCCCACCCTACTAAGATCTTAGTTTTAAGCAATGACCTTCAACTGTACTTGGAGATTCTCCCACCCATAGGATAACTAATTACTGTTTTCTTCTTATGATAGGACCCTGTTACTGCATGTAAAATGTACCACTACATGTAAATCAGTTATCTCTGATTATCCCCTAACCCCATTGAATTAAAACACATTCGCCCTTGAAACCACTCCCGCTGCCCAAGGTTGATATTATTCTTAATTTCACACACACTCTCACTTCAAGACCATGTAAAACTCACTTACTTGGGGGGAGAAGAATCGCTGCTGGACACCCAGACTTGGCTGCCAATTAGGCAGCTGCCTGCCCAGGCGGCTGAGAGCTTCTGTACCACCCAGGGCCTGACTGCCGGTATCCAGGCCCCAGGCCAAGGCTGGTGCCAGAGCTCAGTCTGTACCAAACTTAGTAAATGGGGTTCTAGTGTTCAGTGTGTAGGGCCAGTGGGTCAGGGAGGTCTCTTGGCCTCAGCAGGTAAACCTGTGGTCAGACAGCAGGCTTTCCCAGTGACAAGCTGGGTCTGTGGAGTCAGACGTCACCGGAAGCAGCATCTCTAGCTGGGATGCCCCTAGGTGGCTCTGGGAAAGGAATGGGAACAGCCAAGAGCTTCCTCCTTCCACCTCAGCCCTGGCCACTATATGGCACTTCGGTAGTCACAGAGCTTGTTAGGTGGGCCTCCAGATTCACCAGTGCCAGGTAGAGACCAATCCTAGATTAAAAGTCCTGATCAGAGCTGGTGTCAAAACGCCAAAGACAGCTTCATCAACCCTGCCTGGCACTGGTAGAAGGCACAGTCTCAGGCCCTAAAGACCCCAGAATCACACACTCTGGGCCCTTCAGGCACCCGGTACTCCTGGAAGTGAGAATGGCTAGATTTCCTAACCCCTGTGGTCACTTTCCTCCCCTGCCTCAGCACTGTCTCCTGGAGTCTTAAGACTCTGTCCCTCCTCTTCATCCTTTGCTCTAGACACCTTTAAAGCTCTGTGGAACACAAGGCATGTTTAACATTACTCCAACTGTGCAGCAGAAACCAGAGCCCCCCCCACTCTGAGCTGGGCCTGGGCCTGGGCTACACTCTTCCTCCAAGTGGATCTGGGCTTGGCTGCTGACTGGATTGCATGGAGGCAGGGTGACACAGCTTTCTCCAGGTCTGTGGTCTGCAAAGACCAGACTATAGATGGGCAAGTCACACAATCAGCAGGCTCCCTGAGTGGCCACTCACCCTGGAGTGGCTCTGAGCAGGAAAGAGCCTGTGGTGAGGTAGTGTGGGGATGTTGGTCAGCTCTGAAAGGCATCATGGATGGAAATGGGCTATGTTCACTCTACTTGTGGTGGGGCCCTTCGGAGGCACACACTCTGAAAACTTTTAACTGTGTGTTTCATTTTTCCCCCCCCGTACATAGTGTTTGGGTATTTGTGCATGCAAAGGCCACAGCCTGACAATGAGTGTCCTCCTCTGTCACTCGTGACCTTGTCTTGAGGCAGGGTCTCTCACAGGACCCAGAGCAGGAAGCTCTGGATCCTCCTGTTCCCCACCCATGAGGCTTGCAGGCACCACCACAGCTGGTTTTCATGTGGGTGTTGAGGATCCAAACTCTGTAGTATGCGTGTGTAGCTGGCACTTTACCCACTGAGCCACTCGTCCAGCCCCGAGCTGTATGAGAAGGTGAAATTATCCTGCATGAAAAGTACCTGTCAACCGAAAACACTCCTACTGAAGTACGGGGTGAGTGACAAATGACTTACAGTGCTTTGGGCTGACCCGAATGTCTGATGCCCACAGGGATGACAGGCACAGCTACTGGAGAACCAGGAAGCCTGTTTCAGTGGGGCTTAGCCCCTGACCTCTGCAGTCACCTCCCCTTAGGTGGCGGCAGTGCTGGGCCCTGGCCTGGAGTCTCCTAGGACTGCATTTCAGTGGTCTGCATATAGGCGTGGTGATGGTGCAGCCTTGCCTGGTGGGCCTACTGTCAGTGAGAGTGGGTGGGAGACAGCCAGCTCACTTAATGAGCACAAATAACAAAGAAGGAATTACAGCGGTTTTCAACTTGTGAGTTGTGACCCCTCTGGGGTTCGAATGACCCTTTTACAGGGGTTGCCTAAGACCATCTGCATATCAGGTATATACACTACAATTCATAACAGTAGCAAAATTACAGTTATGAAGTAGCAACAAAAATAATTTTATGGTTGGGGGTCACCATGGCATGAAGAACTGTATTTAAGGGTTGCAGCGTTAGGAAGGTTGAGAGCCACGGTTGTGAGCCATTGAATTAGGAGGAAGTTGATAGGAAGCACTCAGGTTCCCAGCATGGAATCTTTATTGGACACGTTTGCTTTGCAGTGAGATACAGTGGCCAGCCCACCAATCCTGAGCACATCCACATCCCACGCTTGTAAATACTCAGCGATTAATGCTAACATTACTCAGTGGCCCAGCCCCTGTACCCCAACCTGAGTAAGACATACAGGCCCATGAGATCTCCTGCAGGTGAAACCTCTGGGTTTAGTCTGACAGTTATTTGGGTCAGCTAGGGACTGGGGAGTTCCCATGTATGGCAGGCTTGCTGGCCCTGTCACAGAGGGAGACAAGAGCTTGAACACAAGAAGGCTGGCCCTTCAGCTCCCTTCAGCACAACCTCCAAATGAGCATCCTGTATTGGGAGTGAATCTGTCTTACTCTGGTCTTTATGGACACAACAGGAACTTGTGTGTGGCCTGGCTGCAGTCCCCCTGTCGTCAGGATCATACCAGGTCCCGGCAACTGGTCATGACTATGTCTGCCTCCAAGCTTGCTGTCTCTCAGCACTGGGAAGCAGACAGGGGTTCCCCTGGCCAGGCAGAGGAACCTGAGGTGCCATCACGTCACCTAAATGCATGACGCTTTTTAAAGACGAAGCAGACAAACCTCAAAGGACAGAAGCGGACCCGGAGGAACTGGGAGACTCCTTGGTCTGTGACCTATGACCATATTCTAGGTGGTACAGCTGTGAGTGAGGCTCCTGTAAATGTCTTACAGAGTCTTTCCAGGGCAGCCTGGGAAAGCTGGAATAAAGGGTACATCCTTGAGAGCACTGGCCTGTTCTAAACAGCCAAGAATAAAGAATAAAGTCCTTAGGAACCCCAGGGAGGAAAGGCAGCAACAGTGGGCAGGGCGGGCCTCTAGGCAGCACACTTTGATGTGCTGAAGCTCCTGGGCAGGCCACAGCCAGCAGGTGAACTGAGGTGGGTGGTGGGGGGAAGGCTGAGGGATGGGGGTGGGCTAGGCTCATCCTTTGAGGATCAGCAGCTTGGCAAAGAGAGGTTGTTCCCCAGTGTGTGGAGCTGGGCCAGCAACCTCACCAGACTAATGCTTCCTCGAGGAACACACTTTGGGATGTGGGAGGTGGCCAGAGGCCACTGAAAATGAACACAGGTCTCTTTGATGGGCTTCCCCTGCTGCAGAGAGTGGCTTTAGGCCCCACTCCAAGAGCAGACAGGCATTGTGGTGTGCGGAGATCACCATGTGGTGCAAAGCAGCAATACACTGCGTTAGTTTGCATAGTTTGCTCTCTCTTGATAGAATGCTCCCTGGTTCAGAAAATATACCCTGCACCCAGCTGCTGGCAGACAACGCTGCAATGCACCAGGCCTATGGCTGGCTATGCCAGGGAGGGCAAAGGGAGTCAACAGAAAGCAGGAAAGAGTTGGGGGCGGGGGAAGAGAGAGGGGAAATGAGAGAAAAAAAAAGGAGAAGAAGAGGAGGGAGAAAAGGACTGAAGGACCAAGAGGAGCAGAAATCCCACAGGTGCCTCAGGAGCTATCTGGCCCTGGCTGGCTGAGCAGGCTGGGGGTTGGAGAATGGGGACACTTAGGTATTTTACTCTGAAGTGGTTTTTGAAGGAAAACTGAAGACTTAGGCCTCCTCTTTGACCCTAGTGAGCTGTTCCTCTAAAGAGAATGAACCCCAGTCAGGCTAAACGTTAGACTTTACACTGCTATTCAAATGCAAGAGGCTGAGTCCCCAGCACTGCTAGGAGGCAGAATTCAGAGCTGAACACTTGCTCCTGTTGTCCACAGCGTATTAAATGTCACAGCCCACAGCACTCTCAAATAAAGCACGGATACCTCACACAGGCAGCATAGAGGGGCACACAAAGCAGGGCTATAAATACCACAGTGGCAGGGCAATGTGCGCTCCATTTTTGCTCAGCCCCTCCAACAGGCAGGCTTCCCCCTTCAGACACGGCTGTGTGGGGCTGGGTGGACTCAGCCTTAGGCTGCAGAGGGCAGCCCGTGAACTGGAGCGGCTGGGTAGCACTGGACTCCAACTAGATTCCAGATTCCAACCCAAGGTCACTGCTGAATGCTGGCTCACCACTCTCAAGTGATGGAGCTGATACATTTCCAGTACAGGATGAAGAGCTGGGGGTTCTCCTCTCCACAGCCTGGGCACCAGGCCAGCCTTCCCAGAGCCATGTTAGGCTTCTGATTCCCCCGGAGTGCCTGGCCTGCCTCCTGCGGCAGTGATAGGGCAGGACTTGGGAGGGACACTGGTGCAGCACACCTCTCTGCTTGTGTACCCATGCTCTGGAAGGACCAGGCCTTCCTACAGGATGCTCCTATCAGGACCCTACAGCCCCTGAGACATGCACCCGGAGAGAGCTGTGAGCTGGGCTCTGGCTCCTTCACTGAGTCACACTATGAAAACCCAGCAAGTGAAAGGAGGGCCTCCTTGAAGAACCCGCCTAAGGCAGTCTGCTCACACCTTCTGTGAGTCTAGTTAGCCTAGTGAAGAATGTCTGGGAGGGAGAGGGGAGGATCACACCGCACTCTGAGGGGCAGGCTGTGGGCTTTGATGTCACCACAGGAGCACACTTCTGCAGTGCTGGTGGAGTGCTTGTGTGCAGAAAACAAAGCATTAAAAATTACCTCATCTCCTCTCCAACTCCCTTCCCACCACATAGTTAAACAAATAAGCAAGAACAAAGCAAAGAAAGAGAAAAAGATCCCTGAAGTGAATCCTTCAGGCCTGCCTACCCTCCTCAAGACAGAACACCTGTGGTGGTGAGGGAGCTCCTAGGACAGGAGAGGAAGCAGTTTCTTACTGGAGGTGTAGAATGTGGAATTGGGGTGGCGGTGTGGGACACAACTGTTTTCAAGACAGAGATTTGAGTCTTCAGCACTGGGAGGTAGGAATGGACACCCCAGGAAGCCCCTGTCCCTTGAAGGCATGACTCACCTACAAGTTCTGGACACTGAGCGGCTCTGAGGTGCTTTGAGCTGGCCGCCTGTGCCCTCATCGCACGCCTTCTAAGCTCGTCTCTGCTGTAGCACTGCTCCACACAGGCAGCCGCTGGTGTTCCTGCCCAAGCTCTGAGCAGACCTCGCTGTCCCAGGTCCCTGAGCAGCTCGAATGTGCGCACTTCCTTCACGCATGCCTGGACTATGCAGTTAAGGCTCAGAAGTCCTGCCTAGCCCATACAAGCTGTGGAAGGATGCTTACCTAAGTATTTGCTTGGCCACTATTCTTTCTGTCCCCAGCTGCTCCTTCAGGAAAATTCTGTTTTCTCAGATGCTGCTCAGAAGATACAGGTGGAAGAAGCCAGGAGGCTGCTTTGGGCAGGCAGGGAATGGAGTCAGGAGAGCCATCTGGAGAATATCTCTGGAGCTGTGAGGCTCCTCTCCCCTGCAGACATGACTGGAGAGCTATGCTCCACAGCAGGGCTGTGGCCCCGGCAGTGGCCTGGATAGCAAAGCGATGGGCCCTCCCAGCACGCCTCTAGCACCACTGTTCCAGGTCGCCAGCAGGAGTGGAAACAGTATTTAGAGTGGTGCTTGGGGCCAGTAGCCCTGGGCTGGTGCTTCACGCCACCAAAGGTGACTATTTGGCTAGCTATAACAATTTCATTCATTTCTGTTGCTGTTGTTCTCAAAGCCTGATAGTCTCTTTCTCTTCTTTGTGTCCTTGGTAGATATTTGACTAGTTCCCAAAGTAACTTCTTTTCCCCCCACCCTGGTACAAGGAATTGAACCCATGAATGCTAGGTTGAGCGGCATCCTCAGCCTCCCAGAGCACTGTGACCAGTGGCAGACCGGCCCTCCCCACCACCACAACCTGAATGGCAGCCAGCGGGAGCTCCCCTGCACAGACCCTAGACTCCCAGTGAGCAAGGTAAATTAGATAGACTCCTTTACTCCTCCGCCGTGTCTCCTACCCTCACTGAGGGACAGTCCTAGCAGCCTGTAGCCCACCGCAATCCAGATTCCCTAAGCGTACAAAAGTAGGTGTCCATGGCACTCAGCTCTGCCATGAGCTCTGGTGTCACTGTTGGGAGATGCCGCAGTTCTGTCAGGAGCACACTCGCTCACTGACAGGGCTATGAATAAGTTAGTTTCATTGGCAGCGCATCCTCAGGCCGCGCTCTGTCATGCAGTGCCTTCCCAGTCACCCTGGGGCTCCACAGCGCCATTGGTCACTTTCTTGACTTTCTTCATGTTCTCCATCACTCCTGATGTTGTCACTCTGAAAAAGAAAAGAAGTCAAGATAATCAGGACCCTACAATAAATGCTTCTAGACCAAGGTGGAAACCCGGCCTTCTGGTGCTGGCCAAGTCACTTGACCTTTCTGAGTGTGACTATGATGATGAATTCTTACCTTCCAGAACCACCAAGAGAAAAAAGAAGCTTCCCCACATACCTGATCAAGCTCTCACCACTGCCAACATTAATTTTTCTCTCTTTCACCACAATGACCAGAGATTTTAGGTCATATTCATATAATCATTACGGTTATGGAACATTCAGGAAAGAAAGCTAATAGAGGGGCAGACATCTCTAGCAGCCACACAATCATTCCCAAGGCACAGGGCAGAATCACGGGCTTGGTGTTCAAAACTCTGATGACTCTGGACAATTAACACCACTTCCTCATGGTCTGGCATTCCTCAGCCATTCCAAGAGGCCCGTAGCTTCTCCTCCATGTTGCTGCTGCTCCTGGCTCAGCTCTTTTCACAACCGCTGCACCTCCTCCTGTCCTCCACCTTCATCACACCCTTCCTCCCAGGCTTCCATGCGCTGTGTCCTGAGAGCTACGCATCACCGCACAGCTGCTAGTGGCCCCTGCACTGCTCTTGCCCCCTCTGGTGAGCAGCAGAAGAGGCCAACACTTCCCAAGTACTCGAGGGTGACCCTGAAGTCCTGACGTTGTAGAGAGGAGAGAAGGCAGGGTGAGAACAGCAGCCTAGGGGGCAGTGGTACCAAGAGAGACACAGGAAGCTGAGACCATGAGATGGTTACTCGCCCTCTGAGGACAGGGAGGGGGACCTAGGCAGCTGCCCAGTGCTGCTGCTGGGCTGGGTGGCTAGTGCTGCCCTTGAAGCCCGGGGGAGAGCAGGAGGCAAGCAAGTGCGGAGCGTGCAACTTAGGGGAGAAGATGTGGGCTGGCGGTGAAGCTGAAGGAGAGGGCCAGTGTGCAGGCGTGGAGGGTGCTAGGAAGGAAAGGCAGCACGGAGGGAAGGAGTGTGAGAGTGCAGGAAGATGTCAGAAACAGGAGAGGAGCTCCCTGGGGCCTGGAACAGGAGCTGCTGGAGTGATCCATGGGACAAACTGATGGAGATGCTGGAGCAATGGACTGCCTCAGGGTTCCACGGCACCCAGAGCTGCAAGGGAAATGGCCAGACTTGTACAGCAGCAGCTCAGTGGTGAGAACGAACATGGGAGTGGAGCAACACCCTCGAGCCTCTGGGCAGACACAGGCTCGCAGAGTGCAGCTCCAGCAGGCTGCAAACACTGTCCCATGAGTTGTTTCCAGGCAAATGCACAACATCTGCCCAGCAGCCTGTCCCCAAGGGCCCCTGTGCAGGAAGGAGGGAACTCTAGAAAGCTCAGGTTTCAGATGGCCACTGGGACAGAGAGGGGCTGTGGTTCTGTATATCCAGTGACAGGCTCTGGAGCCGCCACAGGTGGGGGGCACGGCTCTCAAGCCAGTCTGAGCAGCAAGTCCCACAGGGTCAGCCAATAGGGTGCTGAGGACCCATGCTGCCTCCATATTTGTCCCCCTTCCCTGACAGAGCCCCATGTGTCCCCAAACCTAAAATACAGAATGAATACAGCCTTCCATCACAGCAGGCTGCAGGCAGGCAGCTAGCTGAAGCTGCCCGGGGACACGGCTGCTTCTTCCCCTGGCCTATGCCTTCCAGACCATAGAATGCGCTCACTGGTTACAAGGCTGGGGTCTACGCACCTCCCCATCCCTTCCTCCCAAGATTCAAACATGTTCAGACCCCTGTCCATAAGGTTTGCCACTCTCAGACTGATACCAAAGTAAAACTTTAAACCACGGCCACGAAGGTCAGGTACGGTGGCTCACTCCTTTAATCTCAGCACTTGGGAGGCAGAGGCAGGTGGATCTCTGTGAGTCTGAGGCCAGCCTGATGTACATAGAGTTCCAGGACAGCCAGGACTATGCAAAGACCCTGTCTCAAAAAATAAAATGAAATATTGCCGTAAAACACACACATGTTTTTTTCCCAGAATAGGAACAGGGGGAACACAATTCCCATAGGACCACTTGATAGCGCAGCTCAGCGGAGGGCACTATGAGCCTGGCATCTTGCAGTGAAGAGGCAGGAAGGCCACCAGCTGACTTGGGTTTGCAACTCTTTTAACAGCCACTTGCAAAGACTCTGCTAACTCTGCTACAGCTGGATACCCTCCTGCCCCTCCCGCTGTGTGGTAAAGGTACTGGGGCACAGGGGATGAGACTTGGTCAGGGTCCATCCCAGGATCCACCTTGCCCTTACTGTCCTGGTAGAGCAGCCAGCATGAGGCCGGATGTGGCTGACAGCCCTTGAGTTGTGGAGAGGAAAAAGGCAATGGGGAGTCTCGGCCTGAGCTGACCATCACAACACACACAGCTCATTAGAGTCAGAGCTGGCACACAGGTTATGAATCATCTAGAAAATGAGTGTCTTTTCCTGAACCTAACCCTAACCTGTGACTCAGATCCGGGATGGAGGTGCTGTCTGCCGTCAACCTGTGGTGAATCAGAAGATGCCATTTTCAAACACTGGTAGCAATGCTTACAGCCTGATAGTCCATTCTAAACTGGCCAGGAACATTTCCAGACTCTTGCCACTGGGTCACTGGGACCTGCTTCAATGATACTTAACAGGATGGTAAGTTCTAATTTTTCTTGATAAGACTGAGCTATGGCTGGTAGACACTGCACTTCAAACCAGCTAAGCACGCCAGGGGCTCCAGCATTCAATCCTGCTAAAAATAGAGGCACCACCTCCAAGCTGCAGGATGCTGAGAGCAGGGGGCTTACCGCTTAACATGCCTTTCAGTTCAGAAGGGAGGGAGGGAAGGAAGGAGGGACGGAGGGAGGGAGAGGGGGAGGGATAGAAGGAGGACAGCTTACACAGATTCCATCTCCAGGTCATCTTCCTCCTGAGAGAGCTGCAGGTAGGGGTTATCTGAAGCTGGGCGAAATTTATAGCCCGTCAGGACAAAGAACACCAGCGTGGCTGTTTCATCCAGCAGCTGCAAGTTTAAAATTCACCCCAAATAAACGTATTAGCAACACTATTTTTCAGAAAGCAAGGAGCTAAGCAAGCTGAGGACTCCCTCAGTCTTTCCCACAGCACTACAGCTGACTGATCCTGAGCACTGCCTCAGTGTGCAGAGGTCCGTGCCCAGAGCATGGCCAGAGTAGACAGTCAGTGTCCCCAAGGAACGCCCCCCCCCCCTTTATTAAATGATGAGAAGGTCTTGCTGTGAAACGTGGGCTGGCTTTGAGCTCACCAGCTTCTGTGTCAGCTTCCCAAATGCTGGGAAGTGCGTGCTATCACACTGGCTCATTGTACACCTTCTCTGTCTTACTTGTTCTTCCTTTTTCATTAGTGTGTGACAGGGTACAAGTGTGTGTCTGTGTTGAGCATATGTATGTGAGTGTGTGTGGTGTGTATGTGTGTGTGTGTTTGTATACATGTGTGTCTGCACAGGCCAGAAAAGAGTGCTGGTTCCCTTGGAGCTCGATTTACAGGGCACTGTGAGTCACCCACCCATGGAGCTGCTGGAAACTGAACTCTAGTCCTTTGGAAAAATAAAAATACCAAGTGCTCTTGACCTCTGAGTCATCTCTTTAGCCCCAAGAACAAAGGTGCTAATGCTCACAGACCACTTGGTGACCCCTGACCAGCTCTAGTATCTGACAAAGAGAGTTTATAACTGCAATAAAAATAATGACAGGTCCAAAAACCCAAGAATAAAAACAAAAACAAATCCCCAAACAAAAAAGGGCTGGATTCAAAACCACTCAAGCTCTGCAACTGAAGGTAAAGGTAGATAAATTCTAATTACACAGGGTAAATCTCACTCTCTGCTTGAGGCTTTTCTCTTTAAAGATTTAGAATTAATCAATAACACAATTACATCCAGATTTATCATGGAGCCCAGCAGCTCTCCTGGGCACACAGATCATCGTATCTGGAGAGGAGACAGAGGTCTTAGAAGTCCTTCCAGGCAAGTCAGACACAATCTTAAGCTATATCCCAAGACAAGATCCTCACACATAAATTCTCCACACAGTCCCCCCAAGAGCAGCAGACCTGGTAGAGCCACTTCCACTGGAATGGAACGGCAAACTTGAGAAGAAAGGCGATGATCCTGGTGAAGTAGATGTAGCACACGATCTACAGAAAAGGGAAATCAGAAATGAGAGCATCATTTTTGCCACTAATTAACTGCAAAGCAGAAAACGGTTATCCAAAGGAACAGATGTGGTCTGCAGCACTGGTTACCACTCAACAGGGACAGCCGCTGCTCTATCATGCCAGTCTCTCTCATGTGGCTGAGACACCCACCTGGAAGTTAGCTCCTTTGTACGGCTTTTCTACCGGTTCTTACTGCTCACATGCAGGTGCTCCTCGAGTCTCAGTCTCCAAGGGCACTCTTTTCACACCCAGGCCTGGGGGCGATTCCCAGTAAAATGGTCCCAGCAAAATGGTCACATGGAGAATGCACAGTGAGCAGCAGAGGCCCACACTCCAGGACACACGGAACCATGCACTCTAACCTGCTAACACGTTCCTCTGGCCTCCCTGTGACGAGGCCTCAGTGAGACCCATGAGACCACACAGAACAGTAGACCAGGCTTGCAGACCAGGCTAAGCAGGTATGGGTGTCAGCCTTCAAGGCCTGGTCTCTTTTGCCTTGTCAAAGAACCGCTGCTCTGTGTCATCATAGGCATCAGGAAATGCTTTCTGTGACCCCTGTTCTGATGATGACACAAAACCCCATGTAAACAAAACAGACAACCTGCGAAAAAGCAGCGAGCAAGCACAGCAGCTGGATGGACGTCTGTCCCCTGCTTTTCTGCTGCTGGTTTGCTTAGAGCTGTCACGCTTCCTTGTGGGAATCAAGGAAGCAGCAGATTATACTCTGTGTGCTCACACAGTAGGGCTAGTGTCCATCGCTGACCTGCTGGATGCAATGGTTCATGCCTTTAATCCCAGCACTGGGGAGTCAGAGGGAATGGACTGAGGTGTGCCAGGGCTATACAGTGAGGACCCCGCCCCCCCCAAAAACAACCTAAAATCCCCAAACAAAACCAGCCTCGTTTTTCTGTTTTTAAGGGACATATCACTATAACAAGACTAGTGTCTTTCCTGGCAACTGGAGACAGTGGTGAATACTAAGGAGCTTTCTGTGGGGGGCCTGCAAAAGAGCACAAGAGTGCGCCCACATTCCTAAGTGGGCAGTGGGGAGTGGCTGAGTCTGGCCTAAGCCCAGAAATGCCCTTGAGAATCAAACACTGCACCGGCCACTACACAAAGGCCTGAGTCATCCCCACGGGTCCTGCGGGTGTTTTCACGTGAAGTGTATGTGCTACTTTTCTAAGTATTTAAAGCGCTTCTACCAGGCTTCAAAGCAACCCAGATTTTTCATTTCCACTTTAAGAGAGGCGATGTGAGGCTGTGAGGCGGCTGACAGGTCTAGGCATGGTGGCTGCTACTGTCACCAGGTCTGCTCACTTATTTACAGTTTCAGGGTTTTGTTTTTTTGTTTTTTACTCACCAAGACGTAGTAATGTCTGAAAACCTTCAGCTTTGCTAAGTTAATGGCAGCTACAAAGAACAGAATGAAAAGTACATTAATTTTTTTTTTATCTACTTTCCATCCATCTGCCCAGCCACCTACATCCATCCATTCATTTGGAGACAAGGTGTGGGCCAGGCTGCTCTCAGACAGAACCCCCACCTCAGGCCTAAGGAGCCTGAAGGACTGCCTGAAATTCCTCAAAAAATTTTTTTCTTTTTGGTTTTTTTGAGACAGGGCTTCTCTCTGTGCAGCCCGGACTGGCTTTGAACTCACAGAGATCCGCCTATCTCTGCCTCCCAAGTGCTGGGATTAAAGGTGTATGCCATCATGCCCAGTTCAACTTGTTCAATTTTTAACATCTTATCCCTTCTATATGCCCTCTCAAGGCAGAGGTGATGACCTGTCACACACACGCACACTTACGGTAGAGTTGAGCAGGTTGAGTACCTGGCCAGCGGCATGTGCAATCAATCTCTCAACAGTTTGGGCGACCCCTCACTGGAGACAGGTAGCTGTGAGCAGCTGACGCCGTGGATGGGTGTCCGTGTCTGTGAGGGCCAGGGCTACCTGTCCCCAGCCCTGCACTGCAGCTGAGAGGCACAGTGGCACCCCAACCAGCATCACCACCAGGCTGGCCTAAAGGAGCATCTGAGGGTCTCCCAAGGGGGTGAAGTCAATCAACTCTCGTGTGCAGTCAGCGAATTTCATGCCGGTTTCCCTTACATGCTTCAGTGAGTCCTTTGAAACCAGGCTCCCCAGTGAAGCCCTACCTTCAAGAGCACTCAAGGTCGGACAGACCAGGACATCCAGCTTCCTGACACTGCCCACGGCTATGAAATATTGATGCCCGCAGAGGACAGCCTGGTTCCCCCCCCCCCCGCCCATTAGCAACCCTTTCATTCATCAGAGCCTTCCTGCAGGAGGCAAATTAATTTTGCTTAATAGCATTCAATTACTGATTCAGTTTAAGAATGGGACTGTGGGTGGCACACATTCAAATTTCCTCTTCCTCTCCCCTCTGGCTCATGATTAGTGGGGGGCAATCAAGCTAAGGATGCCCACAGAAATTCCAGGAATCCTAAGTTAGCCAGGTGATTATCAACTAGAGTTCTGAAGCACTGGCTTTGGGTGGGTCCCTGTGTGTGTGTGTGTGTGTGTGTGTGTGTGTGTCTTCATACAAGCGCACAACTGGCAGATCATCCAACACTCATTTCTCTACATCTCTGACAACGGTTTTGTTTTTTAAACATTAAACTCTCTGATTCCCACCCTTTGTTCATCCAGTTAATACTAAGTGATTAAGTCCTGACTTGCACCAGGCATTGGGTACAAGCAGTGCTCTGGGCAGCTGCAGCCTCCTCCCTGCTGTCGGGGACACCCTACCTAGAGCTTGGGAAGGGTGCTACTAAGGACAGATGCTACATTTGAGATATTCTAGGTAAAGCAGAGTGTCCTAGGCTTGGGTTTGCCCACGTGCACAGCCCTGCACCTCCTGCTTCCGTGACAGGCCCCGCTCCACCACACTCTGCAGCAGAGCCAGCCAAAGCTGAGGGGCACTGTGGCCTGTCATCCAGGGCAACCACTAACTCGCTCCTTTCCTGTACTCTCATTTTTTTTTCTGCACGCTGCTCTGAAGGAGACCTGAAAATGGAAACTGTTTACATCAGAACTACCTCTCTAGCAGAGACATGTCCTGCTTTCTTTCGCAGAGTTCCAGGTGCCAGGACAGGGAGGAGCTGGCTGAGGGAGGATGGGTCTAGGCCGTGGAGGGTAAGGCAGGGTCTTCCATGGGGAATGAGTCAGGCAGTGAGGGGACCAAAGGGGTACCTCTATGGGACAGCTTCATGGACAGACAAGACTGGGGCTCAGCATGCTGGACCCTGGGGTGTGTGGGGCTGGCGACAGGGCCAGACAGAGAGTAAAGCAAGGTGAAGACACAAGACTGATCTTGTCCTTACTGGTGCTGAGGGACACAGGGAATTTTACCAAAGATCAGTAGTAAGAGCCCAGCTGAGTGGATGGCCCCACAGATTTGCATGACCCAGGTAAGGTCAGGTTCAGCAGGTTCAGCCAGACACTGCTGAAAGGAGAGACCTGGAAGGAGTCCTACAGGGATTCTGAAGGAAATGAGTGGGCAGAAGGGGACTATGGGGAGGCCCTGCCAACCACAGTGGGCTAATTATGGGGATTTAGAGCAGAGTGTGACACGTGGGCATCTCCCGTGTACCACATGCCATGATGTCACACCTCCAGGCCACACAGACACTTCTGAAGGGTGTCACTGCTGTAACTGAACCAGTGAGGCTCACACCCTCACCCCGGAAGGGTCCACTGCAGAACAGCGCCAGGCTACCCAGCACTCCTAGAGGTGATAAGCAGGTCTTGGAAGAATGTGAAGAGCTCTAGGCCATTTCCTAAACCAGCCATGATGACATCTGTGCTGACACCATGTCAATTAGCACGGCTGCAGGCGTGGCCTAAGCCCCTCAGGCCCGTGGCTGGGTTTCCCTGCTCAGCTGGGGATGGACCCAGAGCATCAGTCTGGTTCATCGGTTCATTCTAGCCATCCCTGATACCCTCTGCTCTGCAAGTGTGCAACTGCCGGTGAAGCAGGAGAGCGTTCAGCAGGTCAGGCCCAGTGCAGCTGTATGTACAAGGCTAAACCTCATCTGCTGCCTGTTACTCACGTGATACTAGGCAAGTCAGCTCCCCTCTCCGTCTGAACTCAGTTTGTTCATCTGTTAAGGCAGGAACAGTAATATCTGGCCTTAGGGTTACTGGAATGACCAGCAGGAACACAGCAGCAAACGGCTTGCACTCAGCACCTGCATACTCTGACATTACATGGGGCTTAGCCTGCATCGGGGTGGCCACTAGGACTGACAGAAACCCAGACTAATAAATACTGGAACAAAATGTGAACCTGGGACTACCAGCACGCCCAGGCTCTCCTGGAAACAGTGCTGCCTGCCATACGGAACTGATGAGTCAGGGTACAGAGCAGAGGAGGACCGGCCACAATGTAAAACCTCCCAGTATCCCGAGAGGAGCAGCAGCAGCAGGCACAGCTCAGAATCCCAAGCTTCCTTTTCTTCTCTCCCAAAGATTTCCCAGGAGTTTAGGAAGCTGACGGCTTGCTGCTCCCTGGACCACAGCGGGCTGGGCTCTCACGGGAGTGAAAGCTTGCAGAGGCTTGGCTATTTCTGACAATGCCACACTGGAGCAGCAAATATGGTCAAAGAATGAGCAGACAAGAAGGAAAATACTCTGAGTGGAGCCAGAAGCCCTCAGTCCCACCACATGCCTGCCCCTGGCCCCTGGCTCCTGAGTTTTTCCTGGCTCTGAGTTCCTTATCTGGAGGGGAGCCTCTTTAGGGCAGAGGAGCTTGTTCAGTGAACACCAGAGTGGGCCAGAGCTTTGTTTTCAAGACAGGGTTTCTCTGCGTAGCCCAGGCTGTTCAGGAACTAGATTTGTAGATCAGGCTGGCCTCACACTCAGAGGTTCGTCTGCCTCTGCCTGTGCTGGGATTAATGGTGTACTCCACCACCGCCTGGTTTAAACTGAAACATTCTTAGGGAATCTGGCCCAGGCCCAACTGTGGAGGTTGAACTCCTGCTGGGAGAGGAACAAGCAGCAGGCTTCAGCTCAGGGGTGCTCCCCAGGGAGCTTCTGCTTCCCTCAGAGAAAACAGCCCCAAGTGGAGCCTGAAGCTTGGCAAAGGCTTCTTCCTGCCAATGGCCATGGGAGGTGCCACTGCCCTTCCCCAGACTGTCACCCTCCCTCAGGTCATGGTGAGCACGAAGACCAAAGAGCAGGTGACAGCTACTTGGGGAGGAGAGCAGGAACATTTTTCTTAGGGATGCAGCCACTGACAAGCTGCCCACAAGCCCGGACACTTCCCCACAGCATGCCACACAGGCAGGTCTGCCTAAACTCTGCTGGGGCCCGGCCAGATGGCTCAGGAGGTAGGGGCCTGGATTCAATCTTCAGAAGCCATGGAATAAGATGAAAAGTGTCACCGTGACCCCAACAGGAACACTACAGCTCACACTCGTTCCCTGCTCCCCTGTGTGTGCACATGCTTGTGCACAAACACAAATAAGAAAACACAAAGTAAGGGCCAGTAAGAAGGCTCAGCAGGCAAAGGTGATTGCTCCCAACCTGGCAATCCGACCTCATCTCTGGAACCCACACAGGAAAGGAGAGGATGGATCCAAGAAAGCTGTCCTCCGACCTATCAACTGCACCCTATCACACACACGCGCGCACACACACACACACACACACACACACACACACACGAAAAGTTCTTAAAAAATAAAGGACAGGAAAGGAGGGGTGTGTGTTAAAGAGGGTTCCAGAAGCAGTGGGGGCTGAGAAGAGAAGAGATGGGAAAATGTAGTCAAAATGTACTCAGACATGTATGAAGCTGTCGACCAATTACAAACTATTTCTAAAAGGGGAGTGGGAAGGTAGGCCTGTTGTTTGTGCAGAGGACCCAAGGCTGGTTCCCAGCACCTGCATCAGTCGGCTCACAACCACCTACAACTCCAGTTCCAGGGGATTTGAACCTATCTTCTGGTCTCTTCAGACTCTACAAGCATGTGCATACCCCATGAATCATAAAATTAAATCTTTTCAAACCTAAAACATAAACAAAAACCAAACAAACGACGGCAGCTGCCCCAGTTCTGAAACTATCCAGAAAGTTAGAACCCCCTCAGTCATCACCATCTGTTAAGTGATACGGGCACTGAGGGTATGCTTACCATGTCATTTCTTTCTGCTTCTAGAGCAGGCAGGGGTGGCACACTCTGTCTGTGCAGTACCCAAAAATCTCTGCGGCTTCTCAGCTCTGCCACTGTAGGGCAAAGCAAGCCACCCCTAGACAGTCATGCCTACAGTCAAATACAATTTTATTTATAAAAAAACATGGGGACGTAGCTGAGTTGTTAAGGTTGACCAGTGTGCACAAAGCCCTGGGTTTGACTTTCAGCACCCACGTCTATAATCCCAGCACATGAAATATAATGTAGAGACAGAAAAATCAGAAGTTCAAGGTCAGTCTTGGCCACATAGTTGAGTCAATGCTTGTCTGGGCTACAAAAGATTCAGTTTCTTAAAAAAAAAAAAAAAAAAAAAAAGTTAAAGATAGCAGTATGAGAGCTGGAGAATTCAATTCCCAGCACCCACATCAGGTAGCTACAACACTCTGTAACTTTAGCCTCAGGGGCATCTGTACTTACCCTACCCACATGCGCACGTGCTCACGCGCACACACACAAACACAAATTAAAAATAAAATAAATAGCAACATGACCCAGTCCCCTAAAGCAGCCAATGGCTTGCTCCAGCAGCACCTAACACTGAATGTCTTCCATAGCTTTGAATGACCACTCGAGTTTCAGAATGGCAGGTCACTGTGCTGTCATCTCTACGCTACTTATGAGCAAAACAGACAGGCTGCACCAAGGGTGCAGGGGTGGAAACCTGTCTAGAGAAGCCAGAGGAGCCTGCAACAAACAACAACAAAAAAACGAACAACCCCCAGCTATGCCACACATGGCCAGAACTCTAAAGAGGCTGTGCAGCTCTCAGACCTGGGGGTCCCACAGCCTGACACTACACCTTCCGGTACATTACTCAAAATGGAGGCAACACATACCTCCATTATGAATATCATAATGAGGGTGAATATCAGGGTGAGAGAGGCATTCAAGGGGGCGTCAGGCAGGCTCTTAACATTGTGTTCTAGGGCCAGCAAGATGGCTCAGTGCGCAAAGGCGCCTGCAGCCAAGCCTAATTCAATCCCCATGACCCACTCGGTAGGAGAGAACAAACTTCCAAGTGTTGTTCTCCGACCACTACACATGTGCACAAACACACAAATATAATAATTAAAATAAAGTAAAAACTAAAACTTTATATACCGTGCCCCTGAAACTTCCTGAAACAGAAACCATACTCCCTAGAAGAAGCGAGTATCCCTCGTATGGACCTGGTCACCTTCTACCAGGCCCACACCCCACGGTTCCATCTCCTGAGCACCAGGGACAAAACTCCAGCACCTGGATCCTTGGGGACAGAGTCATCTCCAAAACACAGCATGACCCAGTGAAGACAAAGGCAAATGACTTGAAACGACACTTTTCCAAAGAACATATTAACGGGCAATAGGCTCCTAAAAATATGTATGTCATCATTCATCATTAGAGAAATGCAAATCAAAAGTCTGTGGGAGATTGTCTTGACTGATAATCGATGTAGGAAAACCCAGCCCTTTGTGGGAGGCACCATTCCCTAGGCAGAATTGGTAAAGAACAGTTTAAGAGAGGAGAAAGCTGACTGAGAATGAGCAAACAAGCAAGGATCTGTGTGCTGATTCTTTCTGCTCTTGAGTGTGAATGTGCAGTTTTAAGTTCCTGCCATGACTTTCCCTAATGATGGACTCTACCCTGGAATGCAAACCTAAATTTCTTTTCTACCCTAAATGCTTTTTTACCAGAGGGTCTCTCTCTCTTTCTTTCCATAGCAACAGAATGAAACTAGAACAGATAGCATACAGAGCAATACAAAACAAAAATGGGCTGTGGATGTAAACTCACTGGGTGGACAAGCGCTGAGCACTGAAAGCCTCAATTTAATCCTTGACACACCAAAAAAACCTAGATAATGATAATTGTTGGTGATGAGATGGGAAAGTCAGAATCCAACACAGATCCTGGCAAGAATGACAGCAGAGACAAAGTGGCAAACAGACACAGGAGTACCATGAGATTCAGAAATGCCCCTTGTGAGCAGACAGTAGACCTGGACAGATATGTGTACACCCAAGTTCACAGCAGCACTGTTCACTAGAACCAAAAGGCGAGAGCAACTCAAGCAACCCTTGATACATAGATGGTGAATGAAAAGTGGTACAAACCTACAATGCAATACTGTTTATCATTAAAAAGCCAGGAAATTCAGATGAGGCTACAATATGGGTCAAATTCAGGACACTGTGCTAAGAGACACAAAACAGGCACAGAAGTGCAGATACCGTGAATGTGAGGTCCCACTGCAGCTTTGTGTGAGTGTGTATGTGTGTGTTAAGGTGGGTGGTCGGAGCAGGGTGTCAGGAGCTAGGGTAAGAGCAGTGGGGAGGGCCAGAAACCTGGCAATGGATGGTGCTGACAGCTTCACAACCATAAGAAGTGTGGAACTCTTAACTGGACACTTAAAAACAGTTCAACTGTACTGCTGTGTGTGTACTTCACCACAGCAGCAAAAACAAAGAGAGCAGAGACGCTAGGAGGTGCAGCCCTGTGGAGGTACAGCACAACACAAGAGTGGGAGGCCACAGGCCACAGGCCACGGAAAACTGGCAGGGACGGCTCTGGGAACCAGTCCTTTGGGAGGTGTGTGTGCAGTTTCCTCTGGGCTGGATATGAGCGTTGCTGCGACACTGAGCAGTGATGACCCGTGTGAGACCCTCATGAAGGCAGGTCTACAGCTCCCCAGTAGAGGCACCAGGCCTCTTCTCTCCCTGAGAGCCTACGTAAGGAGCAAACAGGAGACTGAAGGGACCCCTTGGTGATCTAGCTGCCTGCAAGCTCCCCAAGCTCCTCTATGTAACTCCAGTAAGCCTGCTGGTTCACCCCCTGGGCTGGACTGTTCCTTAGGTCTTCCTATGATCTCTCCATCTTAGGTGAACAGACAGTTCTTGAGTTTCCCGAAGAGATGCCCAAGCTGAGGAGTCCCGCTCTATAATCATGGCACTGTGCTCCTATTCGAATCACAGCAGCACAGGAGGAGACTGGATTCACACTGGATTCATCTCAAGGAGGCTTAGTGGGCATGAGCTCCACAAATCACACAAGAAGCTTCGCACAACCAGATGTGGTACTCACACCTGTCATCCCAGCACTTGTGGGCCTGAGGTGGAAGGATCATCATGACTCTGGACCAGTCTGGACTAGAGCATAACTCTGACTCAAAACAATAAGCACCTAGGTCTGGAGACCTAGGTTCAGTGGTAAAGCCCCTGCTGAACAAACAGAGCAGTGGGGTCAGATTCCCTGGAACACGCGAAGGCCGGCTGCAGCCGCGCGCCCACCTGCAAGCCCAGAGCGCTGGTACAGCAGCGAGTGGCAGGTGGAGAGCCCTGCTCTGTGGTGCACAGAGCTGAACACCTGAGGGGACCTTATGCATACATCAGCATGTCGTGGTGTGTACACACACAGAGCGATAGGAAAAGCAAACAGGCAACTTTAGGTAGAAACACAGGTTTGCTCTTATCTAAACCCTCAAACAGATCTATTGCCCAGAAAGGCAGCTGCAGGAACTCCAGAGTGCCACGAGAATCATTGCACAGTCGCAGTGATGGTATGTGCTGAAGGCTTCTCACCAACACACCCGAGTAAAACACGGTTCCTTGCCAGGACGCAACTGGGGCTCAAATAAACACCTGTCCTGTGGGTGAGAACATTCCTCACTGCTGTCACAGGCCCAAATTCCGCCTTCTGAGGTTTTGCCCCTGCCTGCCTGTGATGGCATCTGCCAGTAAAACAGTGTGACATCATGTATCAGGTGGAGCTCACTGCTTCAGCAGACGGCAGCGCGCTCTCAAACACTGAAGCAGTTCTTAAGCAGTTCCACTCTGCACAGCCGTGAGGGTGTAAGAACTAGGAGGCTCACGCTCATGTGGCTGCCGTGAGCTTCCTATCCCGTCCTCTGTACTCAAAAGCACAACTTGTATCCTGGCAGTAAACACTGACACAGCGGCTGTCCTCTTTTCAGATACAAGCTGCAACCCACTGCACTGCAGCACCAAATGTCCCTTCCATTCTTCCACACTGGGTGTAAAGACAGGCACTTGGAACTGAGACTTGATGATGCAAACACTCGCTGGATCATCACAGACACTCTGAAAGGACAGAGACCCAGGTCACCCAGGAAGAGCCACCAACAAAGAACCTCCAGCCCTGGCTGGGCTGGAGAGATGGCTCTGAGGTTAAGAGCTCTCACTGCTCTTGAAGAAGACCTGGGTTTGATGCTCAGCAGCCTTGTGGCAGCTCACCATCTGTAACCCCGGCTCCAGAGCCTTTCCTGGCCTCCAAGGGCCCCAGGTGTGTATATGGCATACATACATACACACAGCCAAAATAGTCATACGCATAAAATCTATAAATAAAAGAGCCTGGTGGTTGCTGTGGTGGGCCACAGCCCTGATCCCGCCCAGACATCACTGACCTGGCAACACTTCTGCACACCATGAGGCACCAGGAGCACAGTGCTAGTTGTGGTGGTTTGAGTAAGAACGGCTTCCATAAGCTCATCTAGGTGTGACCTTGTTGGAGGAAGCATATCACGGCAGGGGTACTTTAAGCTTTCAAAGCCATGCCAGGCCCAGATCCTACCTCTCCTCGAGCAGATCAGGATGTAGCTTTGAACAATCTCTCCAGCACAATCCTGCCACACTTGCCTCCATGTCCCTTGCCATGACGATGGACTAAACCCCTGAAACTGTACGCCAGCCCCCAACTAAACACTGTCCTTTGTAAGAGTTGTTGTGGTTATGATGTTTCTTCACAGAAATAGAACACTACTAATGCCGTGCTATGAAGCCAATGCAACCAAAGAGCTCTGAGAGACAGTATCAAAACATATCCTGTGGCTAAGGTTCCTTTCTCAACAAGGCAGTTGCTCAGAATGAGGCCACACCTCCACCAGCTCGCAGCCATCCAATCACATGTTTCTGACGCGCATGGTAAATGGAAGGCTCTTTAGAATACTTCTTCTGCCTTTCCAGTAACAAAAGGAAAAGAAGCAGGTGACTAGAGGTAAAACCCATCAATCACATTCAGCAGTATACCCCCAGGCTGATCCTATAAGGTAGTGACACCAGAGAGAAACCCAGAGAGGAGTCGTCCTGCAGGTCCCAGGGCCACAGTCAGCTGATGCTGGCAGGAGGCTGGAGTACCGAGAGCCGCTGCACGGTGTCTTACAGACTCAGTCAGGCCCCTCAAAGGCTGGAGACTGCAGCGCCAGATGACCTGAGAGAAGCCTCGGCATGTGGTGGAAAAGAAAAGGCTGGGCTTGGGCAGCTTCTCCTTAAGGCTCTCCTCTGTGCTTCTTCAAGTTCGGCCAAAGGGAATCCAGAGACAAAGGGGTACACACGAACCCAACAAACAGGCTCTGAAACAGCATGCTCTTGCTTGCTCAGCCACAATGCACCTACACAAGCCCAAGTCTGGGTTAAGGCCAGGTGACAAGTGACTGGACAGAAGCTGAGGAAGCCAAATGCCAGGTTCCATCTGACCACATGCCTCCAGATCCTAGAACAGACCTCCCCGTGAGTAGCTGCCACTAGGACAGGTAAGCCACCCAGAGTGTGACCAAAGGCCCAGAGGACCCAACCCATGGGAACCAGTAGCCAGTACCTGGGCCCTAGGCAGGGCCATACTGTTAGCCTGGCCTGCTAACAGAGTGCTGTCCCTATGCTTCTCTGGGGGGACTTCCATCACTGGACCCGGCCTCCTTAACTCTGGAAGTTGTTTTTTAAAGAACAGAGTAAAGTGCCCAATTGTGAGACTTCCCCATCTGTCTCTCACCCTTTTGTAGGGAAAAAGGTTCTGTACCTTTGCTTCTTCTTGGGTTGGGATGCAAAGCCACTTTACAACTATAGAAGTCTCATACTGCCACCTAGTGGAAGTCAGAGGAATGACCGCATGTGCCCTTGATCTAGACCAGCAGTTCTGGGTTCAAACAACCCTTTCACAGGGGTCACCTAAGATCATTGGAAAACACAAATATTTACATTACAATTCATAACAGTAGCATAACTGTAGTTATGAAGTAGCAATGCAAATACTTTTATGATTGGGGTGATCACAACCTGAGGAACTGTATGGCAAGTTGAGAACCACTGGGGTAACTTGTCTGCAGAGACTCTTCATAGCTGCTGTGCTAGCTACACTAGACTAAGCCCCTTCTTGCCATCCTCAGCTAAGATCATGAGGATGGATCATCACAGACCAATCTCCAGTTACACGCAGGACCTTAAGGCAGGACGGAAGACAAAGTGGGGAAGGTGAACCGGGCAGAGGCTGGAATGACAATGAAAGGAAGATGGTTAAAAAAGGGGGGGGTGCGGCAAAGACCATCACCAGGGGACCACAAGGCCAAGGAGACAATCAGGCACAACTTTCCACTTGGGGAGCACTGCCCCTAGGATCTTAATTTAGAAACACCAAAACACCCAAGGAAGAAAGATACAGGAGACAAGAGGATCTCCGTGAGTTCCAGGATAGGCTGCGCTCAGTGAGACCTGAGAGACCTGTCTCAAAAATCAAACAAGCAAATAAAAGCAAAAACAGAAAAGAAAAAAGGTGGCGCAGCAGTTCTGAGCACTGGCTGCCCTCCCAGAGGACCCACTCCAATTCCCAGCACCCACACGGCAGCGCACAGCTGTCTGTAACTTACCCATTATGCATATAGACTATATGCAGGCAGAACAGAAAAATATATAAAATATCCCATCTTAATCCACTGAGGAAAACCCCTATGCATTAAGTTATAAGAGCAATAAGCCACCTTTTAATGTAATGTGCATACATGCATGCGTACATACATACCTACATATATACAACAGCAAACAACACTGCTGAACATTCCTGAACATAGCCAAGGCAGGCTTTCACCCAAGACAGGAGCTCCCTTCTGCCTACTGCAGGAGGCACTGGGAAGTCACTGCATGCTGCCCAAACCACCTGCACTCCAGCTGTGGCTCTCTAAAGAGAAAGTGCTGTAGAGGGGGTGTTGGGGGAAGAGAGGGGACCTCAAAGGCCTTGGAAGGAAAGAAGAGAGAACACGTGACAGAAAGGCTTTATCTCCATGGTGGAGATAACAGAAGTTGGCATTGAGCATCTGTGGAGGCCCACTGTCTCCTACACAGGGATGCCCAGGAGTTGCAGGAGCCTGGACAGCCACATGGGCTACTCTGGTCCAAGCTCAGCATAAATACCCAGTGAGCACACTCAGGCCTGAAGAGAAGTGGGACCTCAAAGCAGGGGCCATTCAATTCAATGAACACTTGGACACGGAAGGCAGAGGGAGGGCAGCTCGGTGGTAAAGGACATATTTTGTTTCATCTCAACACCAAAACCGCGAAACCAACCCCCAAAGCGAGAAAACCTGATATAAATCATCAAGCCTATGAAATGATCTGTAGCTAGTATTTTCTCCACATTCCTAAAATGAATCCACATTTTTCTAACAACAACAAATGCTCAGTGATGAAATTCTGGAATGCAGCTGGGGGAGCAATTTCATGTGCTCCAAGAACTGTTCCTCCACTCTGTGGGCCAGTCCACTGGTGTGGACCAGAAACACACCGCTCACTCACGCTCCACAACACAGACGGAGTTGTGAGAGCACAGTGCTAGGACACCAGGCAATGTGGAAGGCTTTTCGGCTACTGCTTCTCACTTCAAACAAACGTAGGCAGAGGGTGCTGACGTGGCCAGAAGGCTGCTGCACACGGCCACCCAGCCCTGCAGGCCCAGGATCCCAACACATCATTGCTCTTTGACCTTTCCCAGATCCCAACATTCCCTCCTGAGACAAGACTTGCTATTGGATTTGGTTTGGAAAGGTGAAGATCTTGGGCCAGGCAGGGTGGCACGTGCCTTTAATCCCAGCAAGCAGGCAGATCTCTGAGCTCAAGGCCAGCCTGGTCTACACAGTGAGTTCCAGGACAGCCAAGGCTACACAGAAAAACCCTGTCTTGAAATCAAAACAAATTTAAAAAATAACTATACGAACATACCAAAAGGTAAAGATCAGAATTACAATGGGCAGAAGTGGCACTCGGCTGCTGCCCCAGGCCTCCCTGTGTGACTCCTCTCTGTCTCTGTACCCCAGCACCTGCTGCCCCACCAAACCATGTCTGCTGCCCCAAACCTTGTCTATACTGTCCCCAGAAGCTGGTGCTGGGGGGCCCAGTTCTCAGCAGAGAAAATGTCAGTCAAGGGACACAAAAGAGCACAAGGGAACTTGCCTTTTCCATCTGTGGCTGAGGCTTCTTGTAAATGTCTGATTGACCTAAAAATAAGCATTTGGAGAACGGAGGTTAGTAGGGAAGCCTGCATTCTTTTCTATTTCTGGCTCCAGTAGCTGAGGACCCAAGCCCCCACTGCAAACTGAAAGGGTCGGACCAGATGACTAGACAGCACCCCTTCTAAAGCAAGAAATCTCTGCCAGTCCACACTTGGCCATTTATGGTCAAGCTGAGAGGAAGAGGCCCTCTGCTGGGGGAAGCAGGGCCAGCCGGGGGAACAATGGAACTGCCATCATTTCATTCTGCTCTCATTCGCCCAACCACCCTGTCCCTCAGAAGATGGCACGCCCAAGATGAGCAGCCCTGCCAGGCAGGGGAATGACCCAGGAGAAAGTCACTGCTGGTTGCTAAATTAAGGTCTAAAAGCTGTGAAGGTCTAGGGCTTTACATGATCTCACTGTACTTGGTTAGATGTACAGGTCTGGAAAAGGCCAGACTCTGGCAGCCTTTCTCAGGCTCTGCGGCGATGATGACTAATCGTCATCATTATGGTCTAGGCAGAGGACATTAGCGCTATTAAAGATGCCGTGAAGGCGGGCACTGTGGTGCATGCTGCAATCCCAGCACTCCGAAGGCTGACACAGGAGGCCTGCTGAGAGTTCAAGACCACCCCAGACTAAGAATGAGCATTAGGCTAGCCAGAGCTACAAAGTGAATCCCTGCTCAAATAACAAGATGTAACATAAAAAAAAAAAAAGACTTGGACCTGTAAGCACAGCTCATAGCCACAGTGGAAAGAAAGCCTGCCCTGAGCAGACAGACAAGGAAGTGCAATGGAGGCGGGTGAGGAATCATAGGCAGGGCTTCTGTTCCAACACTAACCCCAACAGACTCTTCTCTATGGAGAAATCACTTCTAAAACCTCAGTGAAGAACCCCAGTAATCCCCAAACATCATGAGGAAGTGAACACAGGAATACTATTAGCATAAAGGTAGTTTATGCTAGTGGAACCAAGGCTGGCTGAATAAGTTTTAATTTTAAAATTTTAGTGGTGCTATTTATTTGTAGTTAAATTAGTATGTATGTATGCGCATGTGTGTGTGTGGACATCAGAGGACAACTTGGTGGTATTGGTTTTTCTCTTTCCCCCGGGGATCAAATTCAGGTCATTAGGCTTAGTGGCCATTGAACCATCTCACTGGCTCACGGATGCTATTTCTTCTATATTTATTATAATATCATCTCATGCAGCAATTTTCAGAAAACAATTATCACAAAGGATCTTGCCACTGGGCACCTACTCAGTGCTGTGATCAAGGGACAAGAAATGACCACTGGTGGCTCTATGCTTTTGGTGGTTTGAATAAGAATGGTCCCCATAGCCTCATATACTTGAATACTTTGTCCCCAGCTGGGGGAACTGTTTCAGAAGGATTAGGAGGTGTGGTCTTGTTGAAGGAGGTGTCAGTAGTGGTAGGTTTTGAGGTTGAGCTAGCACGCTCTGCTGCCTACTTAACAGATCAAGATATGAGGTCTGGGCTACTGCTCCTGTGCCATGCCTGCCTGCCTGCTGCCATGCTCCCTGCCATGACAGTCATGGACTCAAACCCTCTGAAACCATAAGCCCCAAATAAACTCTCTCTTGTACTAGCTGTCTTGGTCACGGTATCTTATCATAGCAATAGAAAACCGAGAAAATATTCAGCTGGGACCCTTGTACTTCAGGGTTCCAGCAACTGCAGACATTAAGAGTAGGACCTAACTCTGGCTTCCCAACACTCGAGGACAACACTGACCATTCTGGGTAGAGGTCTGAGCTGCCTGTTGTGGGCAGGATGGCAGGGTAGCTGGGGAGACTGCGAGGTTATGGTCTCACCCCACTTCTTTTCTTCTGTAGGGCTGCCCGAGGTGGGCAGGCAGCCCCAGTCATACACCAGCAACTGCTGTGGCGCTGTAACTTAAGTCTGGGCACCCTTCCTTGTGGACCCAGGAACTCAAAGGCAACATCCACTTTCTTTTCTGAGACAGGATCTCATACGGCCCAGGCTGGTCACAAACTTGCTATGTGGCAGAGGATGGTCTTCAACTTACTGTCCTTCTGCCTCTACTTTCTCCTTGCAGGGCTTCCAGATGCACCACCTCGCCATGTTTATGCTGTGCTGGAGAAGGAACCCATGGCTTCAAGCATGCTAGGCAAGCACTCTCATCACCCAGACCACATCCTAGCACTCCTAGCTCTCCTCTACACTAGTAGCAGCTGGTTGACTTGCATATTTATGTTGTACAGAGAGTATGGGGAGGGTTACTCTAACGAGAAACATCAATAAGCAGAGTGGCTGGACAATGCACCCAACAACTTAGGATTCCAGAAAGCACCGACTTACAGCAATGGGCACTGCCAGAAAGCCCAACTCACTTCAACAATAACCATCATGAACTGTGCTGGAGAAGCCAGGGACCAGATACCAACAATGAGTGGGGGCTGTGTAA
Source organism: Meriones unguiculatus (assembly GCF_030254825.1). Lineage (NCBI taxonomy): Eukaryota > Metazoa > Chordata > Mammalia > Rodentia > Muridae > Meriones > Meriones unguiculatus. The sequence continues at coordinate 73,707,242 of NC_083356.1, read as the reverse complement.
TCACCAGCCTGTTCTGTCTACTTGACTGCGCTAGAGCACCAATTTGCCCACCTCTGCCATGATTTCACAAGGACTCCTTTCCTCACGGAGCATGGCAATGACTTCTTCACACAATCGAAGTGCAAGCCTAAACCCTGTCATTTCTGGGTCAGAGCAAGCCACTCTCCAGAGGCCTAAAACCTGAGTGGCCTGAGAACTTCCACTAGTTTATGTCAGAGTATGTTCTCATTTTCTATGTAAAATGGCAAAAAAAATGATTCTCCTCTCAGCCCTTATCAGACTCTAGCTGACATTTTACATGGCCACTAAGCTCTCGCCTCTAGACCTTTCTCGACAGGGTAGGACTGGGCTCTGCATCCTATGGTCCAGACCAACTCTACAGGGGTCCCCGGGCAACTCTCAGTAGCTCAGGCCTAGGATATGAATTCCCTTAATCTCACCCCTAGCTAGTTATTTGGGGAAGCCTGGGGTCTCCAGGGCTGTCTTCTTCAAAGAGATGCCCTGTGACTGGCTGCACACACACTGCCCTCGGTTACTTACCACACCACTGGGAAGAGGATGGCGCCACAGCACAGCAAGTCAACCAGGAACAGAGAATCCTTCCATAAGCCGTACTCTGTTGTGCCCTCCTCGGTAGACTCTATGATGATGTATGCCACATTTGCCAGCACCTACAGGACATGGGACCCCAAAGCATACGCACTGTTGTGACAGTGGCCCAAAGTGGGATGCTCACCTGTGCTGTCAGCCTCAGCGAGAGCTGCAGTGATACTGTCAGATCCATAAACTCCCTGAGAACCTTGTTTCCCAGCTTGCTGCCTCCTGACCCTGGCAGGCTGCTGTGTGATTTCCAAAGTGGGTATAGATTCCCCCTGGCCCTTCCTCTACTGGGATCTATAGAACACTGGGCCTTTTTATAAGGTAGTTTGAGTCCCTTAAACTGCCATGGTGAAGGCGAAGGTGAAGATGAAGGCGCCTCAGCTGTTTCTACTCTGTCTGATCAGGCCTTCCCAGCCTAGGACACAGACTCAGTGAAGACTACAATAACCAGACTCCAGCCATCAAAAGACTGCAAGCAGGCCAGACCCTAGCCAGGCCTACCCAATTAAAGTACCCCCAAATCCTTGGCCCACAGAAGTGGAGATTTCCTGTTTAGTCTTGCCTTAAATCGTCATGTTTGGGGTGGCATGTAGCAAGGGTAGTGGAAACCCTTTGTTTGGGGCACCCAAGCCTCAGGCAAAGCTACCAGGCAGGTGACTCTTCACATCCCTCCTAGCTAGGATGCCACCCATCCTCAGGCCCAGCTCTTCCAGAGAGTTCCTGGTTCTCAGGGACAATAACTGAGTCGCTGAAACAGAGACCAGAGGTCAGAGCAGCAAGAAGTGCAGACTCTTCTGCTCCTCACGTGGGCGGACTGTCCAGTCCCCCTTCCTGCACAGGACACAGATCTTCCTGAGGCCCATCCACCACCAGCCTTATTTCTATTTTTTTTTTTGCAACTCATTATTATTATTATTATTATTATTATTATGTTACATTTTATTAACTCTAAATCCCAGCTGTATCCCGCTCTCTTATTCCCTCCCAATCCCACCCTCCCTTCCTCAGCTCCTCCCTGCCCCTTTCCAAATCCACAGATTGGGGATTTGGTCTGGCCCTGTTTTATCAGGTATCTTCAGGACTGGCTGCAAAGTCCTCCTCTGTGGCCATGTCTTATTTCTAACTCCACACTAAGGCTGTGTCTTGTGCGCTTAGCCCTGTCCGTGGATTCTTAGCAGGATATGGACAATTTTTCAACTGTACTATGCATCAGGGAAGTTTATGACTTATGGTATTTACTTCTAGGGAGTACCATGAGCCATGATAAAAGAGATAACGATGAGGCATGTTGGAGCTGGAGAGATGGCACAGCAGTTAAGCAAGCTTGCTGAGCAGTCATGAGAACCAGCGGCTGGATCCCAGCATCCATCTCACAACCAGGTGTCCTCAACACAATCACAAGCCCAGCTCAGCTCGGAGTGGGATGGAGACAGGGTGACTGCTGGGCTTGCTGGCTTCCAGCCTCGTCTAGAAAGGCAAACCCCAATTCCACTTGGGGCTCAGTTCAAACACTCTGCTCAGAGGCAGGGCTGAGCCACTCCCTACAGGGCTCCTGAACATCAGGTACTCACTCCTGCTTCAGCGCTTCAGGTGAGGGCGAGGGTGAGGTTCAGCAGACCTTGCCTTTTTAAGGTCTTGGGTTCCGTGCCAAGCACGGAAGGAAAAACAAAAGGGGAAGGAAAAAAAAAAAAAGAAAATTTCTGGTACTCCCCAAGGCAAAAGGAAGCCACTTAGACTTTGGTCAAGACCTTCCCAGACCAGTCCCATTGTCTAAATACTAACTTCCTTATCTTCAGTTTCCAACATCCTTATTTCCTTAGGATGACAGTTAATGTGGCCTTGTGTGTTCACCTCACAGAGGAGTCAGCAGCACAGATGTTTCTTTCTCACATCCCAGCTCAGGCCAGGGTAGGAATCAACAGACCAAAAGGCCTGAATCTGCCAGAAGGGACATGAACAGCAATTCCCAAAGATGGAGAAAGAACTCAGGTTCTGTCATGAATACACTCGTAAAACCACGGCAGGTTATGGAAAACCATATGCCTAGAGGTGGCCCTGGTGGCTTGGTCACCAGAAGACCTCAGCCTGTCTGGTTCCTCTGTCGACACAGTCACAGGTATTTGTGGCTTCTCTGTTGCCTGTCATATTCCTTTTCTTAAGCATCCAACCAAGTCTCATCTGCATTACAGGCCTTCCAAATCACTCTGAGGGACTACTTTCTCCTTGAAAACCTATAGCAACTGGTCTGGGTCATTGGTCTGGTGTTAGCAGCTCACACTCCTTGATGAATGTTGCCAAGCAGCCAATCAATCCCAGAGATGATGTGGCCCAGAAGTTTCACTCTTCCTCCCTCTCCTGCCAGCCACACCCTATCTACCATCTTAAACAGGAGCTGGCCTCACCAGAGGCATGGCTAGCTGGGAAGAGGTACCTGCCCAACTATGGTGCCCTCAGCTTTAGGACCTGCTTCCTTGCATAGGCTGCTGGTATAATACAAGCCATGGCTCCTCCTTAAAGGGCTACAGTGAGGCACTTGTTAGGCAGGCCCCAGAGCATGGTCTCCAAACACAGGGTGATTTAGTCAGTGCTAGCCCTATGGGCCGCTCTCCTACTCCACCTTGCAGGGAAACTGGCTGGTGCCACCCAGTTCTAAAATACTGCAGGGCACCTGGGCCTGCTCATCAGGAGAACCATTTTGCTAGAGGCAACCAATGTAGAAGGCATGGCAGCATCTGTTCCTCGCTTCTCTGCACCTCTCTAACCACAATCTGGGCATCCAGGCCTGTCTGAAGACAAGTGCCCACCAGGACTTCCTGCACACAGCGAGGTCTGTCAGTAGCCCCTATCTGCGGCCCACAACGGCACAAGCTCAGGTTTCCAAGTGAACTGACTCTCTGCAGACAGGCCTGGAGCTGAGCCCTGCCCAGACAAGCCGGCCACAGTTGCATACCTGAAGCGGGATGACAATCATGAAGATCTTCTTGTCTTTATCAGACAAGATGTGCTTGATGAAGGCCCAGCCAGTGCCGATGAGAGCGATGGTGATGAACAGCAGTGCCCCCTTTAAACTGGAAAACACAACATTTTGCAGATACCGTCAGACATCCTGTAGAGTCATCCCAAGCTAACCCAAGCTAGCTCAAACTTTTAACTCAAAATGCAGCCAAAGATGATCTTGAACTTCTAATCCTCTCTCCTCTGCCTCCACCTCCCAAGGCTAATAAGATCACACATGTTCACCACCATGCCTGCTTTATGCAGTGCTGGGAATGGAGCCCAGGGAGGCAGGAACGCTTGGCAAGCACCCTACCAGCTGAGCCATAAGCTCAGCTGCAGCCATTTCATGGCGCAGGCACTGCTGCCCCTGTCTTGTGGACCTGCATACTTACAGGTGAGTTATGTAGTACACAACAGCCCAGCCTTCAATGGGAAAGCCTTGCGAGGAGATGTAGTGGTAGTCAATCTGAAATCAAACAGCTGTGTTTCAGGAAGGCCAGGCCTTGCACCTCAGGGCAGGGTAAAGAAATAAATGACACCAAGAGACGCTGGGAACCAAGAGATGCTGGGAATGGGTTGTGCCCGCCCACCCACCTGTCTAATACCTCCCTTGCCAAGTCACCAGCAAGCACACGAATGTGCTAACACATTTAACTGAGAAAGGTCGAGAAAGGCTTCAATGAACACCCAGCCAGGTCACACTCTCTCTCCCTGGCCAAGCATGTTGTCATAAAGTCCTGCTCACAGCAAGACATCAGCCAACAAGACACAGTAAAAGACCTATGTCCAGTAACCTGGCTTCACCAATCTTAAGTTCAGACACGTGGAGCTAACTTAAGAGGCAGACTCCTGGCAGCTGGGAAAGATGGCTGCAGTGCAGGGACTCCATTTTATAAGAGTCATCTAGATTTTAAAATGGCTCAGGAGCCCTCCCAACAATCTCTTAATGTAAATCTAAGGGGAAATTATCCAAGAAACTTCCATGTCCTGTGAGTGTGACTGGGTGTGTTTTGCTTTCTTCTGTGACCCTATATTTTCAAGTGCAGGAGACTCGGGCCTACCACATGTGCTTTATATACACCCTTTAGACCCCTAAATCGGGGAAGCCTTGATCCTGGCACCACAGGTGAGCTCATTTTGATGAACACCAGTTCTCAGTAGTCAAAGCTCGATTCTTGGACTCTTGATCTTCGGAAGATTTGGGTTTTTTTTTGTTTTGTTTTGTTTTGTTTTTAAGTAAACTACTGACACTGAATTTTACTGACCGGAACACAAGGAGGATCACTGGGAGTTCAAGCCTTGGCTACAGACTGAGACTGTCTCAAAAACAATAAAATAATAGACACTAGTGTTCTGGAGAGACTATGGCTTGCAAGTTGGATGGGAGGCTGCACTCACTAGACCCCATGGCCAGATGTCCAGCACGAAAGGGTGTTATGAAAAACCTGTTCTTTCTCTTCATCTCCCACCAATGTTCCCTGCCTTCTAGCTTATCTTCCTGATCAAGTACGCACAACCATCATTTCATAAGTGACCCCAAAGGCTAATACATACTGCATGGAACACCAAAGAAAGAGACTTGGTGAAAGGAAGGGCTGCCATCAACCAGTGAATTTTAAATACATCATTCCTATAAAAAGAAAGAAAAAAGAATTAAGAGACTGCTCTTCCCAAAAGGCAGCAGCATTAGGTACATTTCTCTTCATCCATCCATCCATCCATCCATCCATCCATCCATCCATCCATCCATTCATCCATCCAGAGACAGGGCCTCTTTCCATAGCCCTGGCTGTCCTGGAACTCACTCTGTAGACAGGGTTGGCCTGGAACACACAAAGCTCTGCCTGCCTAACTGCCTCAAGCGCTGGGATTAAAGGTAAGTGCCTCTACACTTGGCTCCATCTGGTACATTGCTAAGCAAGCAGCAAGCACAATGTGAGCAAACCACAAACATGAAGTCCTATTTATTTTTTTTTACACAAAGCAGTTTTTGCCTGTTGGAATGACACTGTGGTAGTTTACAGGAGAAGGCCTTCCTGGGCGCATAGAGTTGGGTGCTTGGTCTGCAGTTGGTAGAGGATGAGGAGGGATGTGTGACCTTGCTGGAGGATTCCTAGTTAGCTCTTTGCCTCACACTTGTGGCTCAAGATGTGAGCTCTCAGGTATCGCTCCAGCACCACGCATTTCTGCCTGCTGCCAGGCTCCCCCTCATGATGGCCATGCTCACAGAGAGCCACTTGCTTCTATCTTCTGAGTGCTGGGATGAGAGGGGTGTGCCGCCACCACCTGGCAGTGCCACTGAATTTAAACAGCTGTATCTGCAGACAACACTTTCTATAAACTTAAAACACATAGAAAACAACTCAGCAAACCAGATATTACTTGTGATAACACACAGATGTCCTTAACTATATATTCAGCATATTGGGGTGACTCTCCATGGTTGGAGAGAAGTGGGTGAGGGACAGGAAGTAAGGGGGATGGTCAGTTAGGAAAGGAGCATGCACAAAGCGATAATGAGACCACACCAAGGACTGGGCTTATCTCCTGGGTACTTTCCTGTTCTAGTGACTCCTCACTTGAAGGTCAAAAAGGAAGTGAAGGCCAGAGCAGACGTCACTATTGAATGGCAGTGACTTTATCCAGAGTACAACACTGCCCACTGTGAAAGGCCACTCCCACATCCTGGCAAGTCTGACTTGCATTCTCATTCAAGCACCCATGCTGGAGCAGTAAAAGGTTCTGATGTCATGGCAACCTGGACTTGACTCTGATTCAGCCCTGATGACCTTCACCTCTGAATCAGCAGCTCCACCTCAGTAAGCCTAGGACAGCAGCCGACCTAAGCACTGAAGACCATCAGCGGCCTCTCACCCCGTCAGCCCAGCACTGTTCGCTCATACTCTGGAGTGCATGGCACATTACGCTGAAAGGAGAGACAGGCACCTGCAGGCAGCCCTGGCCTCCAGCCCCAGCTCAGTCAGGCAACTGGCTGTCTCTCAGTCCCACTTTCTGGGCCTCAGTACATTTAAGTGACAAAGATGTCTCTCATTCTTCTGGGTTCTATCAAGTGTCCTAAATACTCTTGGCAGCGTTGGGGTCATATGCCTATGTGAAACACACACTTCCAATCTACGGGCAGTCGCTGGCTGTTACATGGGGGCAGCTTAAACTGCAAGTTCTACATGTGCACACATCCATCCAGTTAAAAGTATGACTGTCACAAAACAGATAAGCTCCACTTAACCACAGATTTAGACTGTAGCCATCATTTTATCCATGTCAGCCAAGACAGTGACACTGCCACTGCTGAGGAAAGGAAAACAGAACACCAGGAGACATGAGGAAGAGAACGGGTCTAGAACTATCTATCTCATCTGCAGAGAGCATCCTGGTGCAAAGTACTTCCGTAGTAGTGTTCACAGACACAGAGCAGAGCTACGGATGGGAGAAGCTCAGCAGAAGAAGGACAGTTCATTGCTCCAGTTTTGTAGATGAGCAAAGACACACAGTGAGGAGGCACACACAGGCAGGAAGTCACAGGCAGTGTGTGTTAGGGGGAGAGCCATGGTGCACATGTACAGGTCAGAGGACGACTTGCTAGAGTCAGGTTTCTCTTCCTACCACTGGAACCAGGGGGTGGAGCTCAGGTCATTCGGCTAGGCAGCAAGAGCTTTTACCCTTTAAGACATCTTGCCAGCATGAAAGACTTTGGGTGTCTGTTAAAAGGCAATCAAGACAGCCGGGGTTTGAGCTTCCGCCCCTGTGCCTGCTGCAGGGAGAGGTGTCCAGGGCCCTCACTCAGACTGTGAGTTTTGGGTAATACTGTGTGTCAGATTTGCATACCCCAAGTCTATAGGCCTCTTAATGAAAAGATGCTTTACTCTATTTTGTTCTAAGACTTCTGGGCAAGGAGACATAGAATTCACTCCTATGCAGCCACTCCCTCCACACCAGACAACAGAAAGTCAAAGACTCTGGCTTTTGGGACAACAGTCCTGAAGAAAGGCAGACAGACTCCAAAGGGGTTTTTCCCAGAGTCAACAGAGAAAGGCCAGGAGGCTCTGGGCTGAGGCTTTGAGCTTCCACTTGTGCAGCGACATCATTCCTCTCAAGGGATGGGCCCTGAAAGGCACCCCCCACCACGCTCCCTGTGCTATGGTGTCTCAGGACAACACTAGTGCTAGGACAACACTCTGAATTTTAGTTGCTACGTGTTTACACTAACATCCGGGTCTGCTTTCTAAACAAAACACTAAGAGTGAGGCAACAGCACAGCAGGCAGCACCCGCACACCAGAGGCTCACACCTAGCCCCTCGGCCTTAGGGAAGACACCCCAGAAGACAGCAGGGCTGGTCAGTGCCACCTCCCCTAAGGGCAGAACCCAGCAGGGCAAAACCCGCAGCTCCCACACTCGGAGCACACTTACCTTCGTTTACGAAGGATGTGAATCCAGATAGTCCCAGAAAGGAAGAAGAACAAAGCCATAGAAACATACAACTTGGGGAGAGGGATCTCCCCGGCAGAGAGGTAGCTGTCAGGGTTCTTCTCAATGATATCAATCTGAAACCAATGTAAGACTCAGTAGGGATCCCTCTTAGAAACAAAGCACCTCTAGTCTACACACTCACAGCTGCCCCCCTTAAGCTTGAGAATGCGAGTGCCAGCCGGTAACAAGCAGGTTGCTACAGTCTGGGCTGGTGAACACAGCCACCCACTCTACACTTCCTTCTTCCTGAGTCCTCTACGAGAGCACCCTGCCCACTCCAGGGTACTCACCAGCCCCACTTTCTCACGGTCGTGTCTCATATACTCTCAATGGCAAAGGGTACTCTCAGGATGCACAAAGCCCCATTTCATCACTAGCACCAAAACCAAAGCAAAATAAACCAGAAACCTTCCCACAGAAGCCAGCCTATTCTTATTTTTTATTTTTTATTGGTGTGAGGGTGTCAAACCACCTGGCATTGGAGTTACAGACAGTTGTGAGCTGCTTTGTGGGTATTGGGAGTTGAACCTGAGTCCTCTGGAAGAGCAGACAGTGCTCTTAGCCACTGAGCCACCTCTCCAGCCCCTTTTGTAATCTTATTTTTTATTTTTTTATTGGAAAGCCTAGCCTCCTAGCCTATTCTTATGGAGCTGCAGATGTCTCACTCTGACAGCAACCTTGTGGTTGTCCATGTGGTACTCACGTTCAGGCTGAATGAGACCTGGCTAGGAGACCTCAGCTTGCTGCCTGGGCACTTGTGGAAGTAAAGGCTGTACAGGCCTTCCTGGTCATCGGTGCTGATGTTAAAGGAGAACTGGAAGAGAAGAAGAAAGAGGTGCCCACAGCCTCAGCTGCAGTTCCCAGTCTCAGAAATCAGTTAGGGTCCCAGCAGACAGGTTGGTCGGCCTTGGAACCCCTGGGACAGGTGTCAAAGAGGGTGTCGTCATCCGATGAGCCTCTTGTACCTTCTGCCAGTGTTCAAGCACACAGATGGCTGGTGCCATGTGGTGGTTGCCTGCACCTGGCTGCCTGGGCGCTGTAACTCACTTCCACTGTGACCACCTGTCTGTGATGGTTCTGCTGAGGTCAGCAGAGATGGCCAAAGACACAACATCTCATTTTCAAGTCAACTAACATTCTGAGAAGTTAACAGTGGGCTCTATCAGCCACTAACTGTCACACCGATTAAAAGTCGTAAGATGGACAGTGACACACAGGGCCAGTGTGTCCCACTGTAGGCACGTGAGCTCGGTGGCTCTTCTGAGTTAACAAAGGCACAGCCTGCATGGGGAATGCACCACCATGTGCTGCCGGGGACACGTGCAGGCAGTTCATAACTGGGCTGGCTAGGTGGGGTACCCAAGGCCACCAAAACTGTATCACCTCAACTCTCAGCACAGGTCCTTCCAGCTATGACACACCCAAGTGGGACGCAGTATGGACTGATGGACGGGAGAGGCAGGGGGTCACAAGAGGACCTCAGCAGAGTAGGTTTGGAATCCGGGCCTGTTATTATACTGCACTTTCACATGGTTTCTCTTTGTCAGAGATGCATAGCTTGGTTAGCAGATGAAGCTAGCAGCCTCACGGTGGGAGGGGAGTGATCCTTCAGCCCAGTGATCACACAGGAGCCCCAGTTACTATCCCTACGGGCAAGGTGCCAATAAAGACTCGTCCTTTCACATGGCAGAGAAGAAGTACACTTTACTCCATGGTAACACATACCTTAAAGGAAACTGCCCCATCATTCTTCTGAATTGAGAAGGCCTTCTCAGCTGTTGCCTAAAAAGACACAAGAATCTGCTTCAGGCCAACAGTGGCAGAAACCATGCTTAGGAAAATCAAAGCTAACTGGGGGGGAGGAGGGGGGAAGAGCTAGCTCAATGATTAAGAGCACTGGTTACTTTTGCAGAGCTCCCAGGCTCAACTTCCAGGAAACAGCAGCTCACAATTGTCTGTGATTCTAGGCCCAAGGGACCTCATGCCCTCTTTCGACCTCTGTGAACACTGCGTGCATGCGCCACATATACATACATACATACATACATACATACATACATACATGCAGGCAAACCATTTAAGAAAAAAATAAAAGCTAAGCCTGATGGTGGTGGCACATGCCTTTAATCCCAGCACCTGGGAGGCAGAAGCAGGCAAATTCTGAGTTCCAGGCCAGCCTGGTCTCCAGGACAGCCAGGGCTACTCAGAGAAACCCTGTATTGAGAAAACAACAAACAAAAATGGAAGCTAGTCAGACTGGAGAGGTGGCTCAGTGGTTAAGAACACTGGCTGCTCTTGCAGAGAGCCCGGGTTTGGTTCCCAGGGCCCACGTGGTGACTTACAAACTCTCTGACTACAGTTCCAGAGGATCCACTACTCTCCTCTGGCCAATGCAGGCAGACATACATATGATTTTGATCTATGCATGCAGGGAAACACTATGCTGGCTAGCTTTACATCAACTTTACACAAGCTACAGTCACCTGAAAGGAGGAAAACTCAATTGAGAAAATGCAGCCCCAAATCTGGCTGACAGAATTTTCTTAATTAGCGATTGATGAGGGAGGGCCCATCCCATTGTGGGTGGTGCCATCCCTGGGCTGGCGGTCCAGGATTCTATGAAAAAACAGGCTGAACAAGCAGCGGGAGCAGGCTAATAAGCAGCAGCCTCCATGGCCTCTGCATCAGATCCCGCCTCCAGGCTCCCACTCTGCATGAGTTCCTGTCCTGACTCCTTCAGTGACGGACTATGATGCAGAAATTAAGTCAAATGAACCCTTTCCTCCCAGAGTGCTTTTGGTTATGTGGTTTCATCATAACAGCAGTATCCCTCAATAGGACACTCATACACATAAAAATAAATTAAAGCTAACTAAAAAAAAACCAAAACTCTTCAACACCAGCACTGCTGACCTTCGAGAGCTCTCTGACAAGAACATTCACTGTCTTTCCAGATAGATCTGAGATCCTGTCTCAGAGAAGCCAGCTCACCTTTCCCATTTCCTTCCTCAGTTTCCTTCCTCCTTGGCTACTCTGTAACTCCCTCCCTAGTCTTCCTGTGAGTGCGCCTCTACTCTAAAGCTTTTGCAGGATCAAGGCTGCTGTCCTGGGCAAAGCCAAACATCCCACCTATACTCTGCTCTTGACTTCAAATACCAGAACGTTGCCATCTGCACAAGCGATTAATACCAAGCCCCGGAAAGAAACCAACTACACACGCATGGGAGCAGGAAACACTAACTCCAGTGGCTGACAGTAGAAGGCTACGTTCTTCCTGCATGGTTCATTGCTATAAGGCTCCCTAAAGCTGCTGTCTACTGCACCAATGGTTCCTTCAGCACAGGATGGATGATAAAGGGGCAGAAGAAACCTTTGAGGTGATCTCAAGGTTGTGTCAAGATCTTTGACACATCTACAATCTTGACTGACAGGTCAAAAGTATATGACTGGCCCTGTAAGTACAGGCAGTTTACTGTTACCCAATCACACTTTCACAAAACTGTCAGAAGGAAGAAGACAAACGAGCCGGGAAAGCTAGGCCAGTGTGTATACCTGTAAAAGCCTGGGAGGCAGAGGCAGGAGGACCAGGAGTTCGGGCCAACCTCGGCTATGTAACAAGGTGAAAGCCAGCCTGGGCTACAAGAGAGCCTGTCTACAAACAACACGGTTGAATGTCCTCTCACTGAAGAATCGGGACACTGCAAAGCAAAACGTTCTCTGCTGTTCCTCTGCACAAATACCTCTCTGTCCTCTTCCCTTCCAGCCTCACCTCTCGGAGACAGAGCCTTGTCCAGACCCTTCTGTCTCAAACTTATGTCATCACAGCAGGTCCTCCCTGGGCCTGGGCATCACAGTGTTTCCAGAATCATGAGCTCCAATTAATACCTGACCAAAAGCTCCCCACAACCTCCCATGGGCTGCCTGCCAACACCCCGTACCACCTGTGCTATTCCAGGTCTGTCTGAGGTGGGACACGCCTACCCTTTGGGCTGCCCTGTGCTGTGCAATCCAGCACTCCAGGTAAGTTCGAAACAGTTTCAGTGTATTGATGCTGTCTTTCCAAACACAAGCACTGTCAGGCACAGACACACATGCATGCACGCACACACACACATCCAGAGAAGCTGAGCGGGAGGGAGGTCCGTGCTTACCTCTGAATCCACTGCACTTCTTCTAGCCTTGGAACCATCTAGAAGCACAAACGTTTAAGAGATATCACTGCCTAACTCAGCTCACACATCATACAGCACAGCATCATTTTATGGACCTCTGCTTACCTAATATCCCATCAAACAAAACATACAAATCTCGTGGCCTCCACCTCTTCACGTCCCCAGACATAATTACTGGCTGTAGAAGCAGCAAACCAAAGTGGCGCACTGCAAATGTCACTGCGCCAATCACAGCAGAACCGACAGGAAAGGCTCTGTGTAAACAGTGTTAATGGCAGAGGTGGCACGTGGAATAACTTTATATTCTTTCTAAGCACCATGTCCAGAGGCAGTTTAGCAAGTGCCTGACTGATGCGATTTCCTTGGAGAGGACCTTAGCGTGGACAGTCTGCGTGGGGGGATGACCCACACAGCCTGTGCTGAGCTGCACCGCCGGCCTGTGCTTGCAGATGCCCTGCTGGCTTCTCCTTTTGGTTGCTGTTGATTTTTGGGGGTGCCCCCCAAACAGCAGCAGTGTATTAAGATTACTAGTGGAGGAAAAGGACATAGTATGTTTTAATAAAAAAAAAAAAAAAAAAAAAGCTAATTAGTATATGGCTGGGGAAGGATAAGTTCAAGGTCATCCTCTGCTACATAGAAAATTCAAAGCTAACGTGGGCTATGAGATCCTGTCTCAAAAAATTGCCAGGAGCTTTTTTCATGGAACAGAGTGGACACCCGCCCTGCTGTCCTTAGGACCCCTGGGAAAGGTGGTTCAGCCCACTGCAGCAGTGTTGTGTGAGCACAGGGTCTGGTAGCCAGAGCGCAGGCACGGAGCTGCACCCTCTGCTCCAGTTCTTCACTGGAGCATCAACTGTCCACAACTTGAGGGAAAGCTAACACCATAAGTATAAGTGACCTTGAAAGAATGCATGAGTCACTAGATGGGACCAAGAGCTAGCACAGCATATCAACATCTGGAGAGAGGGACAGCCTCAGGAACAGCTCTCTGAGAACAGTTAAGTGTGGCCCGGGAAGCAGGCGCCCAAGGCCTAGTCACACAACCCCCCTCTCCAAAACACTGCAAAAAGAAAAGCAAAATCCAGCATGGTGTCCTCTGCCTTTTCATTTTGCCCGTCCCTCCTGTGCTGGGCTGCACAGGCTGGCCCTGGCCAGGCATGAGCACTCCTCCTGCCTCTGCCTCCCAAGGACGAGGGCTGTAGACATGTACAGCGTCCAGCTTGGAGACAAACACCCCGAATTCTAGCATCAGCCCTTTCGGCTACCTGCACTCTAATGGACGTAGATCACCCACCCGAGGTGGGACTCCGTGTCGATGTTCTCAAAGGTGGTGTGCCCTCCGAGCCAGACTCCAGCTCCACTACCCTATCAGGACAGCAGTACACACACAATGATTTTTCTTTCTAAAAAGACTGGTGTGTGTATGTGTGTGTGTCTTATGTGTGGGTGTCTGGGGAGGCCAGAAGGGCTTTGGATCCCTTGGAACTGGGGTTACAGGTTTCGTGAGTCACTGATGTGGGTGCTGGGATGTAAACTCGGGTACTCTGGAGGGGAAACAAGCTTTCTTAACTGCTAAGCCATTTCTCTAGCCCCTACACAAAAGGATTCCTAGGAACAAAGTCAATGACACAGCACCCAGATAAACCTGGAGATGACAATGTATCACTTTAGGGAAAAGGCTGAGCAGGTGACAGAATCATTTACTAGGACAGCTGGATGAAGCAGAACAAAGCCCATGGACATGCACAGGCTGTGCACGTGACTAGAGCTGTGAGACGACACGTTCTAGGCTGAGAAAACAAGGCCAACCAGGGACAATTACCAAAGAGCTAGGCTGGGGCACAGGAGAGGCCTCTTTTCTCTCTTCCTTCTCGTGCTTCTTCAGTAAGTTCGTTCTGTGTGGCCTTCAGCACACAGTGCTCAGACAACACAGACCAGGCTGCAGTTCCTGAAAACAAAACCTCTACAAAGCAGGCTTACCAACGGTTCTCTGCGCCTTGCTGTCTGCAGGGATGGGGCTGACAGCAGGCTCCTGGCTCCAACTCAGGTCTTTCTCATCCTTGCTGAAGACTATCTTTGGTAACTGGGTGCCAGCTTCTGGAGGGGATCTGACCTTGACTCTGTATCCACAGAAGACAGAAAGGAGAGCTCAGAAGAGCGTGCCAGCCATTACTAAACACTGCTGAAGGCCCAGTTTAAGCTCTGTCTTTTTATTTGTCTGTTTCCCAGACAGGGTTTCTCTGTGTAGCCCTGGCTGTCCTGGAACTCATTCTGTATACCAGGCTGGCCTTGAACTCACAGAGATCTGCCTGCCTCTGCCTCCCAGGTGCTAGATTAAAGGCATGTGCCACCACCCTCCAGCTCTGAATCTGGCCACCTTGTCCCATCCTTGCCACACCAGAGATGTAGCTTTTGCTTTCCATAACTCTATGCTGCAGCTGAGGTGCGGAAAGGGTAAAGCACTGGCCAGGCTGGGAGATCCTGCAGGGACAGAGTGCTCACCTAGCCTGCACAGGGCCCAGATCCTGGCCCCAGGCCTGCTGCCCCAAGCTAGGAAGCACCTGAGTGAGGAGCCTGACAGTCTCTAAAGCCAGGGTTTTAGCAAATACATAATTACGTTGTTTCCATATTCCTTAAGGATTCTTAACATGCGCAGAAAACTGGTGAAAGAGATACAGAAGACACAGCACAACAGAATCTACAATATAGTCAGGTAAAGCCCAGAGAACTGTGAGAGGAGCTGAGGATACCATTATTTACTGGCCCAAAAGCCATTTTCTCCTTTCCCAGTCTCTTTGTTTCAAGGATTAACTAATTATATGTTTGTGTGTACAGGTGAGTTTATGTGCACTGTATACAAACGGGATCCTGCAGAGGCCAGAAGAGGGCTTCCAATCCCCTACAGCTGGAGTTGTAGGTGGGTGTGAGACACTGTGGAATGCCGAGAACCACACCTGGGTCCTCTGCAAGGCTAGTGAGTGCTCTTAACCACTGAGCCATCTATCCATCATCCCCTCCTCTTTTTTTTTTTTTTTTTTAAAGACAGAGTCTTACTATATAGCCCTAGCCTGGAACTTACCATGTAAACCAGGCTCATCAAACTCAAAGAGATCTGCTGGCTTCTGCTTCCTGAGGCTGCAATTAAAGGTATGTGTCATCATACCTCGCCCTCCTTTTCCCTTCTTAACAGACCCAATTTTGGCTAGGCCATCCACTCCTGCCTGACAGCACACCTGACCTAAGCCAGTGCATCAGTCAAACCTGCCTCCACTGCTCCTTCCCCTTGGCAGAGAGCACTGGTGATGGCTGGGACAACGCCTGAGGAGTGGACACTGGTAGGCACAGGTTACAGTGTAAGTCAAATGCTGATTTCTGTACCCCCATATTTGGTTGCAATCCTTGTTCTGAGAATCTCCTCTCTCAATGTTCTGTAAACTCTGCTCCCCAATTGTCCCTTGATATGCTAATAAAGCAGCTGATAGCCAATCGATGAGCAGAGAAGAGAATAGGGCTGGACTTCCAGCCAGCCCGGGGAGGAGGAATGAGAAGAGAAATTAGGGGATTGAGCCACAGGATAGGTCCAAGAGAGATCAGTAGAAGGTAGAGATCAGGAAAGCTACAAAGTGCAAGCATCTCTGGGATGTACACTGGAAAGGAAGCATATTAGCTTAGAGGGTTAAGAATAGAGTAATAACTGCTCAGTTATTGTGTTATGAAGCTTATTATTAAACAAAAAGTCTCAATTTTTTGTGTGATAGCCAGGTTTAGAAAGAAACTGAGAAACAGACACACTTTTATAAAAATAATGTTAAGAGGCACTGAGGGTGGGAAAGCAGAGATGAAAGGCACCGAGTCTCTAGCATGAGCAAGCTGCCATTGACCTGCCCTTTCCTGAGCCTGCCTGCCACCAAGGGATTCCAGGTGGGTGAGCCAATCCTGTCTCATTCTTTCTGCCAGGCTCAGTCAGGTCCTTCTCTCCCAGTTGCCAAACATACCATAACCTAGGAGATTGTCAGCCTTCCCAACAGGTGAAATCAGCAGCAACCAGGGGTAGATGTCTTTGAGGCCTAGAGTAGTTCTGTGGCAAAGCGCTTTATTTTTTTTAAGAGACTAAAGAGACTGCCTCCCCGGAAGCTTCCTTTTTTTATTGCTAACTTTGTTCATCTCAAACTAGTCACTCTGAGCTGCTAGTGGCTGGGTCTGAAAACAATCTGGACACAGTATTCTTAGCCTGCAACCCTCTGAAGACTCCCTCAGAAATTATACACACGCCAGGGAGCTAGCTCACTGGGACAAGCTGGTGGCTAACCCTGACGGCCTGACTTCAAGCCCTGAAGCCTGCACACGGAAGAAGAGAACCAGCTCCCACAAACTACTCTCTTGACCACCTCATGTTCTGACTAGTACCCATACAATCAATAAAATGTATGAAAAGAGGGAGAAGTCACATACAAGTTGGTGTGCCTAGGCCATGAAGGTGCTTGGTTTGCAAAGTACTTGCCTCCAAATTATGAGGACATAAACTTGGTCCTCAGAACAAATGCACAAAAGTGGGCATGGTGGTGTGAGCCTGCAATCCCAGTGCTGGGAATTGGAGACAGGAGGATTCCTGAAGTTTACTGGCCAGCTTGTCTAGGTAAATCAGCAAAGAGTCAGGCTCAATGAAAGATTTCATCAAAAAATAAGGTAGAACACTAGGCATGGTGGTATATACCCTTTTCTCTCTTTTGGTTTTTCTAGATAGGGTTTCTCTGTATAGCCTTGGCTGTCCTGGACAAGCTTTGTAGCTCAGGCTGGTGCCTCACTAGATCTGCCTGCCTCTGCCCTCTGAATGCTGGGATTAATAAATTAAAGTGTGCACACCTGTAATCCCAGCACTTAGGAGGCAGTCAGGCAGATCTCTAACTTTGAGGCCATCCTGGTCCACATAATGAGATCCTGTCTCGTGGGGGTAGCAGGGGCGTGTGTGACTGAGGAAGGTACCCAACATCACTTCTACTGCCCTCCCACACAACATACACACACAACATACACACACACACACACACACACATGAAACCCAGGCAGTGATGAGATGGAAATGTACCTAACTTGAAAACACAAGCTCCCCTAATTCATCTAAGTTCCAATGTTTGTACTGAGTTGTCAAAATCCTCATCAACCACCTTTTTTTTTTTTTTTTTTTTTTGGTAAAGTGCAATAGGATTGGAGGCTTTCACCTGTGCTCTGTAGTGGCAGTTCCTCAAGGACACTCTCACAAGAGACACTAGTACTACTGTGAAGCAAGAGAGGACACTGAGCCCTGGGGTTACATGGCCTGAGTGGCAGGAGCTGCTGCCTGGATCCAGCCAGGTTTCTTACCTGCTTCCTCTAATGTGTTCCCCAACTGCAAACTTGGGTGCTGATGCAGTGCTGTCACCAGCTATCCCACAGCCCACCCCATCTCCTGCTCACACTCAGCCGGAGTGCTGACTCAGCAGAAGGCTGCCTGCCTAAGCCTGACCTGAACGCATCCTTCCCTACCATGCTGTACAACTGCCCTCTTCCTTTCCTCTGCTTGGCTGCAGTCATGGCTGGTACTCTGCCTTCCGCCCAGGTGGGCTCTGTCTCTCTCAGCATGTACCTCATGTCCAGCACTCAGCACTCGGTACAGCACTGGCATGTGACAGATGTCGCCTAAGTGGTGGCTGCAGTCAGTACCCTCACTGCACTGAAGGTAAGCAGAGGGGACTACAGAATTACTTACGCACTTCTGGAGATGTCTAAGATGAGAAGAGTGACAGAAGAGATAGACTTTTTTTTTAAAATACAGTAGTTCACATCTTCATCCTGCCAAAGGAAGAACAAGTGTGCATCATAGCACTAACTGTGGTGAGAAAGGCAGACGGGCGGCTCCTGCTCCTTCCAACAGTAAAGCCTAGAAGTTACAGCTACCACCTCCAGAATAGGTGGGCACTGCAGGCCAAAGGGTATCCTGAGCTCCAGTGAGGACACCAGTCAGGCTGTGACCTACAACTCAGCAGACACTTGCAATCCTAGCACCTGTAAGACAGAAGCAGGAGCAGCAGGGATTCAAGGCCAGCCTGGGCTATACTATGGTATGCTCCAGCCCAGGCATAGTGTGCTGGCCCATACCTGCAATCCTAGTACTCGGGAGACTGAGGCAGGAGCACACTCCAAGTTTGAGACTACCCTGGGCTACAGAATGAAACCCTAACACCCCCTACTGTCCCTTAAAAAAAAAAAAAGACAGGCTAGAAAGATGACTCAGTTTTGAAGAGCACTTAAGTACTTATCAAGCTCTTGCAGAGGTCCTGGGTCTGATTCTCAGCACTCGTATCATCACAACTGTCTACGTCAGTTCCAGGGGATCCAGCTCTGTTGACCTCTGACAGCAACAGTCAAGTACGTGGTGCATGGACATGCATGCAGGCAAAATACCAACACACATAATCTAAAAAAAACAACTTACCAGGTAAGAAGAAAAGCCATCGTTCTTGGTCCGATCTAGACTGAATCCGATCTGAGGGCAGTGAAGAAAGGAAACACTAAGTCCCTCACACTGTCCATGCCTTTCTTACCCAAAGAGCAAGAAATTTAAACAACACAGAAAGCATAGTTCCTTAGGCCTAGCTTCTCATAAGTGTGCTCTTATAAGAAGAAAATAGCTGCTCAAGAAAAATCACTAATTATATATTTATTAAAAAATTACAGGGCTGGGGAGACAGCTCAGTGGTCAAGAGTGCTGACTGCTATACTCTTCCAGAGGTCCTAAGTTCAATTCCCAGCAACAATATGGTAGCTCACAACCATCTATAACGGGATACAATTCCTTCTTCTGGTGTGCAGGTGTACATGCTGACAAATCACTAACATACATAAAATAGATAAAGAAACTTTATAAAAAGTTGCAACTTAAGGTTGGGTGTGGCTCAGTGGCAGAGCATTTGCCTAGAGTGTCCCCTGGGCAACATCCCGGCACTGCGCTAACCACAGGAAGTAGGAAACTAAAGCTGATTCCTGTATCATGCTTTGGTATTACCACACTGAACTTTCTCCACATTTTGGCAAAGAGGGAAGGGCCTGAAAGAGTTACCCCTGATCCATGGGAAGACACTTGCCTCATCCTTGTCCATGGCTTCCTCAGGCTCATTCACAGAAAGGCGGCTGACGTTGACCATCATGTACCCATCCTTGAAGAACCCGAAAGTGTTCAGATGGACTTTATGCCTCACATCATCCTACAGAGATTGCAGGTGATTTCTCATTAGTCAGCCTGTTCATCTGCTTGAAAAGCTACATATTCAGTTTCCTGCTGGCCAGTCAAAGTTCCCACAGGTGTGGGAACAGACACAGCTGTCTCAAGGAACCCCTCCATGGGGCTTTGCTGGATCAGGTTGAAGTCTGACATCTCTGGATAGCCATTTATTTTCACTTGGTCTATGATAGTGGACTCCCTCTTCTCATAGAGGCCCTAAAAATTCCCCTCCCCAAACACACACATCTGGGTGACACCAGATCTTGTAAGGAAGGTCATATAGCCCTCATGGAAGATTTCAGGACAGACCCTTTCCTGCTAAGGAAATCAGTTCAGTTAACTATCCCTAAAATACCCCACCCTGCTAATGATCTTAGTCTTCAGCAATGACCTTCAATTGAAGATTTTTTTTCCCCCTACCCACAGGATAATTAATTACTGTGTTCTCCTTCTTGTGACAGGACCATGCTACTGCATGGAAAATGAGGAACTATATCACTACATGTAAATCAAGTATCCCTAACCCTCTGACCCTGGTGAATCAAACACACTCACTCTCAAAACCCCTCCCACTGCCCAAGGTTTATAAATCCCAGATGGATGGTTGCGTGCTCCATGATACTGCCAGACTTCCACCATGGCCACTGAGATTTGTCATTTATTCCCCTTCCAGCCTCTTCTGACCAGGCCTGCCCTCCAGCCCCATGGGCTGGGCCTGGCTCTCACCAGGCTTGTCTTGGCTGCAAGCCTGTCAGGCACAGGCCTTTGCCCTAACCTCTGCGTGCTCAGCCCAGCAGCTTAACCAAGAGCTGTAACACTTCGGTATCACCACAGGCTTTGGAATGCCAGAGTTTCCACTGCCACCAGCGATCTTGTTCTAAAAGAGCTAAACTGTGACACCCAGTGGGAAACCTTTCCAAACCTCAGCCTAGCGTACATGGGCTTCTCTGTGAAGCACTCTAGCCTCTCTTGAGAGAAACAGAACCCCTGTTCTCTGTCTGGAAGCCGAAATCCAGGCCATTGAAGAAAGAATGACACCCTTCAAATGCTGAAAAGGACTCTTGAGAAATTCCACAGATGTAAAAACTTTGCAGAAGGCAATTGTGGAATAATTCCTTTCAGCACACTTGTATGGGCTCTGGGGGCAAACTAATCAGGGTCAACTTGACGTGTGAGTTCCACAGCAAGATGAACCATGGTTTAATCATCCCTGCATTTTCCCTGTGAGAACAGCACCTGGCACTCAAAGCCTCATAGAGGAGGCAAGACACATGGTGCATGCCTTTAATCCCAGCACTAAGGAGGCAGAGGCAGGAGGTGAGTTGGAAGCCAGCCTGGTCTATAAAGCTCCTGGCCAACCAGGGGTACATAGTGAGACCCTGTTTAAAAGAAAAAAAAAGGGGGGGGGGACTTGGACCTGCCTTAAGTTAAGAGTACTCACTGCTCTTCCAGGGGACCTGAGTTCAGCTCCCAGCACCCACATTCAGGGGCTCAGATCCGTCTGTAACTCCAGGGGAGCTTTTGCTTCTGGCCTCTGTGGGCACCTGCATTCATGTGCACTCGCCCACATGCAGATACCCACAGCTACACAGAATGAAGAAGAATTTAAAAATTTAAAGCTATAAAAGAAAAAAAAAATGCTGGAGGAGGGAGGGAGGGAGTGGTGAAGCAAGCACAAATGCACCACTGACCTCAGCTCCTCCCAGACTCCTGTAAATGGTAAATTTTAAAGGCAGTTCATCTGAACCTAAATGATCTGAGTGTGATGGGCCTTCTGGGCAGAAGCTAATGCAGAGGCACTCCCAGGAACAAGTGAAGTGGAGGAGACTCTACTGAGCTCTGCTGAAAGCACAGCCCACAGGGATACATATGACCACCCCTGCCCGCCTCTGTGTCCCAATCTCAAGCAGGACCACACATTCCAGGACCAGGACAGAATATCAGCAAAGCCTCTAACACTGAGTGCCACAGTGCTCTTCATAGCACGTACATTACTGGGAATTATATGGACTGCGTCTTTGACAGGTGGCTCTTTCCCCTTAGAGCTGAATTACCCAGACATCAGAGGCTGTTGGTGGGACCCTCCCCTACAGCTGAAGTTCCCAGGTATCAGAGGCTGTCAATGGGACCTTCTGAGGGATCAACATAAGCCACATCCACATGGCCCAGATTGGCAATGGAATTCTGCCAACAGGAGGATTTTATTTCCTGCCGGCCTGTCTCCCCCTCTTAACTAGGTCTGAGGGTTGGAGCACTGGCCCTCAGCAGTTGTTTAATCCAAACTCTCTCTCTGCCTCCAGATTCCTGCAATGTGCTGGCTCCCTTCTCCCGTCCCTCTTCTATTACCTGATGGTTTCAACTCCCTCTTCCCTTTTTTGGTCCTCTGGGAATTTCCCATAGTGCCAAGAGTTCAGCTAGACATTTAAGGCATGTGTCTAACTCTCACTTCCCAGTGAAACAGAAGACTGAGGCAAACCCACCCTCCTACAGAGAAGTGATCCTCTGCAGGACTCTGAGAACTGCTGAGGACAAAACAGGAAGCGTGAAGCCTCCTGGCCTTTTGGGTGGAATTAGCCCTTCAGACAGTGACCTGAACAGTCCCTGTTCTTCATAGGACACACACGCCCGTTTCCACCGCAGGGGCACAGGAGAGAGACTAATTTAACAATCCTGACAGTGAGGACATGCAGTCTTCCGGGCTGTGTGAGCGCCTGGCTGAGCTGGCATGACTGCAGAGAGCAGGGAGATCCCTACTTACACCACTTCAGGGAATACCTCAGATCCTCAGCAAGGCAAGCCCACTCCCAAAATAAACACAGGGCAAGGATCTGGAGGGGGACGGTCAGGAGGGTCTGCTCCCCGGAGAAAGTGACTTTTCAGGCACTTGAGGGAAAGCAAAGCTTCAGAAAATTCTGAAAGCACTCATAATTTTTTCCTGCTGGCTACTGTGTATATAGTGTGGAAATATATTAAGTTGTACATTAATATATGTTTCAGCATGAATGGAACTTTACATTTTTCTTATATTTTGTTTATTTACTTGTATGTGTATGTACATGTCACAGTACAAAGAGGAAGTCAGAAGACAATTGGTAGGAGTCCAGTCTCCCCTTCCAATACGTGGGGACCAGGGATTGAACTCAAGTCACCATGATTGGTGGCAAATGCCTTTACCTGCGAGGCATTCCACTGGCCCCAAATTTAAACTTTAACGGTATGCTTCTTCTACTTGTCCATCCTGTAGGAAATTTATAGCAGACATAATGGTGCACGCTTTAAGCTCCTGGCATGTGGGAGGCAGAGGCAGGTGGATTTCTATGAGTTCAAGGCCAGCATGCTCTAAAAAGTGAGTTCCAGAACAGCCAGGGCTACACAATGAGAGCTGGTCTTTAAATAAATAAAGACTCACAGATGCTCCATAAAGACTGTGCCTTATGTACTTTTCAGGCACCAGGCACCTGACATGGCCACACACAGCTGTAGCCCAGCACTTGGGAGGCAGAAGCAGGAGGACCAGGAGTTCAAGGGGTGAGTGGTCAGATGGGAGCTCAGCATTCCTGCCTTTGCTCCCTGCTGCTCTCCAGGAAACAGCGGCAAAGCTCCCTGAAACTCACAGTAAAGAGAAAAGGACAGGAAGAGAGAGGGGCTACCCTAGCGTCCCAAGGCTGTCCAACAGCAGAGCAGGCACCTTCAGCAACCACTGCCATCTCCTTTGCACTGGGCCCAGCAGGGCTCTGAAGAGCTCTCGGCAACCCCATGCTGCCTCCCTACAACTCTACAAGGCAGATGCTATTCTGCTCAGGCTACTGATGAAGAAACAGGCCCAGACAGGTAAAGCTTGCTTAGATCACAGGAGAAGCAGAACCGGTGCCCCAGCCCAGGCGGGAACTCCACACCTGCTAGCTTACTCATTGCATGCCTTTCACAAGCAAATAAACAGCGCATCTTTTATCCTGTGTTGAACTAGTCTGCATTACACAGGAGTTGAAAGTGCCCGGTTTGTCCCTGCATACACACGCAGCCCGGCCACTAAGTGGACCAAATCCCAGAGGACCCATCATTTCATCTACAGGTGTCTTAGTGTGCATCTCCAGTGTGGCGTGCTCTCAACCACAGCAAGCTGTGCATCAGGCTAATTCCATAGCATCATCAGCTACGAAAAGTTGAGGTCACCGGAACAAAATTACTCTATTGGATTGAGGATGCAGCTCAGAGGGAAGTGTGTGAGTGAGACGCTAGGCTGGAGCTTAAGTACCTTAATGAACGGAATACAGCACTGTACCTAGATACCCAAACAAGGTCAGTTATTCCGAGTGCGCTGGTCTTGCCTGTCTCTTCACAGGCACTGTGCCAACAGTCCAAACAGTGGACAAGCCCTAGTTTGATGATGAAACAGTTGATTAATGTACCATTTTTTGTTTTTCCTTAAAACGGGGTCTCCCTCAGAGGCCCAGACTAACTTTCAACTCAAAATCCTCTTTCTTCGGGGCTGGAGAAATGGCTCAGTGGTTAAGAGCACTGTCTGCTCTCCCAAAGATCACGAGTTCAATTCCCAGCAACCACATGGTGGCTCACAACCATCTATAATGTGAACTGATTCCGTCTTCTGGCAGGTGAAAATGCAGATAGAACACTCATGTGCATAAATATATTAAAAAAATTATTTTAAAAAAAAATCCTCTTTCTTCACCCTAGCAAATCCACGCCGGGCTCGCCAGTATTCACCACCACACCAAGCCTAGACAGAAAATGCGGCCCTGATTCTGGAGTATGGCAAGTTAGTCTGAACTGCTTGCTTTCTTATTTACAGTAACAAAACTGTGCGTTAAGCTGAAACTTTTATTTTAAAACCGGGTGTGGTGGAGGCACCTTTAACCCCAGCACTGGAGGGGCAGAGAAAGATGAATCTCTTAAGTTTGAGCCACAGCCAGCCAAGGCTACATAGAGACCTACTCTCAAAGAAATATGCGAGGGCCTACACGATGGCTCAGGAGGTAGGGACACCTGTCGCCTGTGAAGCCTGACAACCTGAGTTCAGTTTACAGGACCCACACTGTGAAAGGCAGGGCCAGCTCCCACAGGGGGCCTCCAACGCCCACATGCTCACAAAGCACATGTGCCGCACCCCACATTAGATAATTAAAGTTTTAAAAATAAAAAGTAAATAATTAAAGACAGATGTGGCAATACACACTTGTAATCCCAGCGCTAGGAAGATGGAGAGAAAATGATCACAGGCTGAAGGCCAGCCTGGACTAAACAGACCTTATCTCAAAAGAAAAAAAAAAAAAAGAAAGAAAAGAAAAAAAAATTCCCAGCAGTTGGGGTTTCTGTGAGTTCAAGGCCAACCTGGTCTACATAATGAGTTCCAGGTTAACCAGAGCTATATGGCAAGACCTTGTCTCAAAAAAAATAGGTTGTGCTAGAGAAAGAGACAGACAGAAGTAAATTCTTACTTAAGTAAGTTACACTAAAACTTCAGGCTTACAGAAATAGTTAAACCTGAAAGTTTTAAAAAGACACCAAAAAGCTAATAAACATGCTGACATCCTAAACCTCACCAATTTAAACAAGACGTCACCATTTTACCACTAGGCTGGCAAAAGCCAGGCTGAGCGTGTGCTGTGCTGGGCAGCACATGGGCAGCAGAGCGCTCAGTCCACGGCAGGCTGAGCCAGGTAAAGGAGGACAAGCTCTACCTCCCCACAGGCCGCAGCATCAGATGCCTGCATCCCAGCTGCTCCAGATGACGGCCAGGGAGAAGAGAAAGAGCAAGAGCATTAGTGACAAAATAAGCCCTCGTGTCTCTCTGGAACTCTGTTTTCGTTCTATCATCCCTTTCCTCGCTCATGAAATGGCTAGGTCCTCTTTTAGTTTTTAACTTCTATCACTACAAAAGAAATGGTGGCCCATTTCTATATTCTAGTACTCTGAAAGCTTGAGGCAGGAGGAGCTAGCCTCAACTAGATGAATGCCTAGCTGCCCTGAGATATAAAAACAAAGGAGTCTCTGGAGCTGAGGGTGTCACTCACTTGTCAGAGTGCTTCCATGCACAAGGCCCTGGTTTTGACCTTCAGCACTGCATAAACCAACCACAGTACACACCTAAAACCACATCTCTGGGGAGAAGGCAGAGGAAGGGGATCAGAAGTTCATGGCCACTCTCAGCTATTTAACAGGTTTGAGGCCAGCCTAAGATGCATGAAACCCTGTCTCAAACAAACAGGCAACCCAGTCCTGGCAAGGCTTGGTGATACCTACCTACAATTGTAACTAAGTGTCAGAGGGTGGCAAGTTACAAACTAGCCTGGGCACCAGAAAACAAAAACAAAACAAAGCAAAAGGTGGGGGAAGGAAATAGCTAGCTGTAGGTGGTGGTGTATGCCTGTAACCCCAGCACTCAGGGAGTCAGAAGCAGGCAGACCACTATTGAGTTCCAGGCCAGCCTGGTCTGCAAAGTGCGCCCAGGACAGCCAGGGTTTGTTACACAGAACCCAGCAACAACAATAAACCTACCACCACCAACAACAACAACCAAAACAAAACAAAACAAAAAACCAACCAAACAAACAATATCCCAAACAAACTAGCCTGGGCAAACTGACAAAATCCAGAAGGTTGGCTGGAAGGAAGAAGGAAGGACCCACATGCAGACCCATAAATATCACTTTGTATCAGTTTTTAAATCTGGCTAAACCAATAACGACTTCCATTTTCAGCAACAGTGTATCCGCCGTGGACAATTGTGCACTGTCTGGCCTGTGCCTCTCACACGCGGGTTGTCTGTGCAGGCCTCTAGGCGCTACTAATGTAGCCGTGAAACTTAAGTGCTTAATAGAAACTGCAACTCTTACCTCCCAAGCCTAGGAGAGTCCTGTCCCTACATCCTCACCAACCAGAAGGATGCTGGGCCTCATGGTTCCCAATCAGAGAAAATCAAGCTGCTGGTGACTCAGTTTATATTTTCTGAATGTCTATGCTTATCTGTTAGCTAGCTGCTTCTCTTTAATGACGTATCTTAGTTTATTCATATTAGATTTTTCTTAAAATAGTTTTTTTGTTTTTTAAGATTTATTTTTATAGCCAGGGGCCAGCACTTGGGGAGGCAGAGGCAGGTGGACCTCTGTGAGTTCAAGGCCAGCCTGGTCTACAAAGAGAGTCCAGAATAACCAAGGCTACACAAAGAAACTCTGTCTTGAAAACAAACAAACAAAAAACCCAAAGGTTTATTTTTATTATTCTCTGTGATATCTGTATACATGTATACCCACGAAGTTGCCCTTGAAGGCAGAAGAGTGTCAGATGCCCTGGGAGTTGTGAACCATCCCTCATGCATGTTGGAACCCAGACATGGTGTGGAGGTCAAAAGACAACTCTGTCTTTCCTTCAGTCTTTATAAAAAGGTCTCTGGGGATTGGTTGGGTTTGCATGGCAAGTGTGGTGCCTGCTGCGCCACCTCACCAGCCTGAGCGCTCACCTTTGACCTTATGCTACAGGTTTCTCTTCCAGTCTTTTAATTTTTTTTTAATTGTGTGGTGCATGTTGTCATATACGGGTTTTGTTTTCCTGTCAATCTTTATTGGTAATAGTTATTTAACATGCATGCTTATGTGTGTGTGTGTTTGTACACAGCAAAGCCAGAGGACAACCTCAAGCTTCATCCTCATGAACACCTCTTCCTTCTTTGAGGTAAAGACCTCACTACCGGAAACTTAGAGATTAGACTAGACTGCCTAGCGAGAGGGTCCCTGAGGTACTCTGTCTCTGCTTGCCACTGGGGCTACCATGCCTGCAGCCCTACATACATCTTTACGTGGGTGTAGAGACTGGATTCAGATGCTCAAACTTGTAAGTCCAGCACATCACCATCCATGCTCCTTCGCTAGCCCTCCTGGTAGTAGTTTATAAATAAATAAACAAATAAATAAATAAATGTAAGTATGTGTGTGTGTGTGTGTATATATATATATATATATATATATATATATATATATAAATTCTTCTTTGGGCTGAAGAGAGATGCTACAGCAGCAAAGAGCGCTCACTCTGTGGCCACAAGGCTGGAGCTCAGATCCCATCACCACGTAACAAGTTCTGCATCCCCCAAACACCTGTAACCCCAGCTCTGAGCAGACAAGAGGACTGCTAGGGTTGCAGCGAAACCCCGTCTCAAAGGACTAGATAACAGTGAGGGAGGAGGACGCTCACACCCAGTCTGCCTTTTAACACACACTCAGGCATGCGCACCTGCACGCATATATGCACACGCATATATGCACAAATCAGTTAACTTTAAACAACCCTTAAACCCAAAGTTATTCAATACTCAGGGTTGTTTTCAAAACATTAACGTACATACAATATATTTTTGTGTAAGGCATAGGATAAGCACCCCAAAGTCACTGTGCTAAGACTACTTAGGAGCAGTATCTCCCTGCTTGCCCCCCACCCCGTTCTATGGTCCCACCTCTGCACATGTCACACTCCCATTTAGACACCTCTGCTTACTGTGTGGACCGTCCCTCCTGTCATATGGCTTCAGGACATGGTTTTGAGGAAGGTAAGAGCTCTCCCTCCTTGTGTATATTTCTGCTGGCTGCTTTGGAGCCACTGGTGATTGAGGAGAGGATAGAGAACACAAAGGAAGGCCCAAAAGTGAATAATACCATTTCTTAAGGCGGAAGTAAGAGGTATGAGGAAAACTTCATCCAGTTATACACATATGCAAGAAGGACAGGGACAGCAGCTCTGGAGCGAGAAAGCTGGCCTGCCAATGACTGCGCACTTCCCTCCCAGGGAAAACAGGGGACTGTAAAAAAATCTTAATTCAGAACATGGCTGCTCTGGTAAGGGATCACATCTGAAGACCTTTAAGGAAGGTCTGTTTGATCCTACTAGAATACAGGCACAGTTTTAATCCCAGGAAAAGAGTGGCATACAGATGTGTGAGTTCAAGACCAGCCCGATACAGGGCAAGTTTCAAGTACAGAAAATGCTTAGGTCCAGGCACGGTGGCACACACCTTTAATCCCAGCACTCAGGAGACAGAGGCATGCAGATCTCTGAGTTCTGTTCAGGCAGTTCGGTTGAGTGAGTTGAGAGGCAGTACAGTGGAGTTCGGGGCAGCTCAGTTCGTGGAATTCAGAGGCAATTTTACTGGGAGAATTTTACAGAGAGAGGTTGAAGAGGGAACAAGCTAGACAGAGGTGAGACAGTATGAGCCAGAGAATGAGAAGGAGCCAGAAGATTAGAACAGATTGCTAGAGTTAGTTTGGGGCCAAGCAGAGCAATTCAGTCAGAGGAGAAAAAGAAGCTAGATTGAATAAGTCAGCGTGGAGAGGAGTTTGACCCAGAAGAGCTGAGTTGAACTAGCCAGCCAGAGTTCAGAAAGAACAAGTAGGGTGGAGATTATTGAGCAGTAAGTCTCAGGGGCTGAAAACATTCTAGACCTACATTAGATTGTGTGGAGGCGAGAAGCTTTTAGGACTAGGCCTAGGTTAGCAGACGGCAGCAGTAAGCCTGGGATATGCCAATTACTTCAGGCATGTAAAAGTTACTTTTATAGGGGGCTACTAATGAATTTCAACCACGGTGGAATGGTGTATTAGCTACTCTGCTGTTGCTGTGAAGACATGCCAAGCCCAAGGCAACTTTCAGAAGTTTACTTGGCCTGATGGTTCCAGAGGGATAAGGGCCTATGATGGCGGAGTGGAGGCATGGCAACCTGAACAGGAAGCTAAAGGCTCTTGAACCTCCAGCATGAAACAGAGGAGAGTGGACTAGAAACGGCAGGAGCCTTTTAACTCTTAAAGCTGGTCTCCATTGACACACCTCCTCTAGCAAGGCCACATCTCCTAAGCCTCACCAAACAGCACTACTAACTGGGGACCAAACATTCAAATGCCTAAGACCACAGAGGGCATTTCTTACTAAAACCAAACCAGATAAGATCCAGCTTTTAGAAAGTCACTACACTGACTTAAATAAATAAGTAAAATTTAAAACTCTATGAGCTACAAGAATGCTGGGACACGACTTACAAGACTGACCCAGTCTAGAAGCCATACGGGTAATCCACAGGAAGCAGTAATTGTGGTAATGACACACAAGAAGACTGAGGACTGGGAGCTACTTAGAGCGTCTATAGAACTTGGTGAAATGGCACTCTTCCAGCTTGAGAAAATGAGCAGCCAGTGGTCTAGTTACTAAGAAGGACAAAGCGGAAGAAGCGAAGGCACACAGGTTGGTGGGGGAATGAGGAGAACAGCCCAATTCAACACAGAAAGATGATGGGGCCACGCAAGTCTGTGGCCACACCACCCCAATGTACTGAACTATTTTCAATGAAAGATAAATAAGATACATGGGGCAGCCGGTGCCTGAAGTCCCATAATTGGGAGGGAGAGGCATGAGATCAAGAGCGCAAAGACAAAAATCCCAGCACTTTGTGGGAGGCTCAGGCAGGATGAGCTCTGTGAGTTTGAGGCCAGCGTGGCTTACAAAAAGTAAGTTCCAAGACAGTGGGACTGTTACACAGAAAAACAAAACAACAAAGAAGAAAAAAACCCTTGGATGGCTCAGCAGGTGCCTGCTCTCAAGCCTGATGACCTGAGTTCTATCCCAAGGACACACATGGTGAAAGGAAAACCAACTCCCAAATTTGTCCTCCGACTACCCATACTTGTATGTCATGCGTGCACGAATGCACACATACACAGACAGACCACACCACACAACAAACAAAAACAGTAATAACAAGAAACAACAACCAGGACTGACAGATGGCTCTTCAGAGAAAGCGCTTGCCACAGAGAACCTCAGAAGCCCATGCCAGCTGCCTGGTATACACAGTGAGGAAGAACAAGAGACCCTGTCTTGTGACAAGCAAGGACTAATACTCAAGATTCTTGTACCACATACATGCCGTGTGGTACACGCACTCCCATATGCAAGAACACAGACATCCTATACACACATTAATAAGTAAATGAAGCAAGTGGATAATAGCTCAGTTTTGTTCTCTTTTTTTTCTTTTTAAAATTAATTTATTTTTACTAATTGTGGTTTATTCACTTTGTATCCCAGATGTATCCCCCTCCCTAATTCCCTCCCAATCCCACCCTCCCTCCCTCATCTCCTCCTATACCCCTTCCCAAGTCCACTGATAGGGGAGGTCCTCCTCCCCTTGCCTTCAGTTTCATTCTTTAAACTTTAGAATAACGGGCTACCTCCAGCTCACCTCCAGCTCCTGCTTTGATTTGGTTTTATTTTTGCAATGCTAGCCATTGAACTCAGGGCTTTATGCATGCTAGCCAAGTGTGCCACTGTAAGGCTACATTCTCCAGGCCCTGTTTTATCATGCAAGCTAACTTCACATTAAAAATTCTAATTTTGCTGGGCATTTAAGGCATATGTCCTTAATCCCAGCACTGAGGAGGCAGACGAGGCAGATCTCTGAGTATAAGGCCAGCTTGGTCTACAGTGAGAGTTCCAGGACAGCCTGTCTTGAAAAAAACAACAGCAAAGAATCCTAACTTCTATTTTCTCTGTCTTTTTTTTAACTTGAAAATGTTTATGTGTATGGCTACTTTGCCCGCATGTATGCCTATGCACCACATGCATGCCTGGTGTCTACAGAGGCTAGAAAAGAGCACTGGATCCCCTGGACCTGGAGTTGCAAACATTTGTGAGTTGCCATATGAATGCTGAGAATCAAACCCAGGTCCATTGGAAAGGCAGCCACTGCTCTTAACTGCTGAACCATCTCAAAATCCCTCCAGCATCTTTTTAAAAACAAAACAAAGCAAAAATCCTATCCAGGCATGATGGCCCATAATCCCAGCACCCAGAAGGCTGAGGCACGACAATGGTGATTGTGTGCCCAAACTGGGCTATATAAGGAGAACCTGACTTGAAGAGGGTAGGGAACAGGAAAAGAGAAACGGAAAACTCAGATTTTCTAGAGCACAGTAATTCAGCTGAAAGAGAAAGCCCCTCCAGCAGACACACTGCTGGCCTTTGGGCAGCCGGTTCCCTAACAGGCCCTACGTGACTTTTCGGAGCACCTGAGTTTACCTCTAATAATCAAAACAATGATCACATCCAAAAACTAGGAGAAAGCGCCTCTCAGCGTAAGCACGTGGTCTGGGGCTTTGTATGGATTATGAATTAATTCGCCTGCTTGCTGACACTACGAGCTGACACTCATGTACCCCAAGATGATGTGTGTAACCTTGCCTAAGAAATTATCCATGACTGGCTGGTTAAAAGGCCTAACCCTGGGCAGGGCAGAAGGAGGTAGCCATGGCTAAGGTTTGAGGGCTCTGGGGACAGAAGGATCAGGGAGAGAGAAAAACAGGAAGAGGAGGAGAAAGGAAATAGAAGCCATGATGCGTTATCATGGAGAGAAGCACACAAGTGGCATGGATGGAGGAAGTGGCCTACATGGGAGAATAAGCAAGTATTTATGGAATTATGGACTGGAGGGAGCCTGGATGGGGCGAGGAGGTAAAAGTGGTGTAGAGGGTTCATATCTGCCTTGCCCCAGGTAAAGTAAGGCTATTCTAATATCTCAGTGTCTGTGTCTTTTATTGATTATAATAGCAGGTAAGATAATACTGCCTTAATAATTAGAGGGCAATAATAAGAATTATTAAACCATACTGTTAAATTAACAGCAACATTTAAGTGCCACGGTCCATCTCTCCAATAGAAAAAAACAAACAATAGCATGCATCACATATTGGTTACCGTGTACTAGTGATAGGAGACCCTACCCTCAGAAGATTAATATTTAAAGCTTTGGTTCACTGCACATGCACAGTCTTAAGTGGAATGGACTCAAAGTCTGATGCTTTTTAAGAACAGAGAAAATTTGGACCTGACTTGATACTAAGGATTTTTTGTCCTAATGGCTCCTGGGTTTTGTTTTTAGAGGTGCGTTACATTTTCCAGGGATGCACTGAACACTTACAGATGGTTAACAGGATATCTCTAAGTATGCTCTAAGTTTGTTCTAAGTATGGAGAGACAATGACAAATGCTGTCAACTATGTGGGGGAAGGGAAACCCTCCTATAATCTAGCCACTTTGGAAAATACTTTTAAGAAAGTGTGGCACTTTCTTAAGAATTAAACACAACCATCCCACATGGTCCAGCAATTCCACTCCAGTCCTGGGTGACACCCAGGAGAAACAAAGACATACAGCTTCACAAATCTGCATGGGAATGATGGTGGGAGGGCTATTTACTGTAATAAAAAAGACACAGAGATGGGCATAGGACACACTCCTGTGGTCTTAACACTGGAAAGACCAAGGCAGGAAAACAGAGGGCAGCTAGGCTAGGCAAAAGGTCATCAGCCACAGAGTGCAGTAGTATTCAACAATAAATAACATCAGATTACTGACTAGGTCAGGGAGATGGCTCAGTGGGTAAAACGCTTGCCTCACAGGCAGGAGGATCACCAGGACCCACCTAACGCCAGACATGGTAGCACTCATGTGTAATTCTAGCATGTATGTCTATTAGAGGCAGAAACTGGAGAATTCCCAGAAACTTGCAAGCTAAGCTGACAGATAGAAGAGCAAACAAACAAACATTAATTATCTGCCTCAAACAAGATGGGACACCAATTCTGTCCTCTGACTTCTACATGAACACCTCAATGCACACATACATAAACATATAAACACAGACACACACAGTACATGTTCATACAAAAGATAAAATTACAGCATCATGGTACAACATGAGTAAATCTAAAAGGTATAGGAAGCCAGGGATAAAAGCCTACCTGCTGTGCAACTCCATTTTTCATGAAGTACCTGGCAAGGACAACCCTATGAACGCACAAAGTAGAAGTATGTTTGCTTGGGCATAGAGGTAAAAAGGAGATTGAAAAGTCAGCGTAGGAGATCTCTGGGAAGCAACAGAAATGTGCTATGGCTGGGTAGTAGTGACAATTATAGTAAATAATGAGTAATCACAAACACCTAATAATTAAAATATGACTTTAATGTATAGAAATTACACCTCAAAAAAGTTGCTTTTAAAAAGTACAGAATACAGCTAGGCATGGTGGCACATGCCTTTAATCCCAGTTCTCTGGAAGGCAGAGGCAGGAGCATCTCTGTGAGTTTTGAGGCCAGCCTGGTCTATAAAGTGACTCCAGGACAGCCAAGGCTACACAGGGAAACCCTGTCTCAAAAAGAAAAAAAAAAAAGGTAAGGAATATATAGAAAGGTCAAAGGATAAGAGAGATAGAAAATAAAAAAAGTCCATTTAACGTGAAGGGCCTTTTCTAATTTAGGAAACTAAAAAAGCTGAGAATAGAAAAGTGACATCAGCAGGAGAGGGGCAGGGGCAGTTGCTAACAGCTACTGAAGCCTCGACACAGAAATGGGGTTCATTAGACAACTGTGCCAAACCCCAAGCACTTGCAATTGTCCCGCTAGAAGTTCTTGTAAAGGTCAATGCTATAGAAGTGGCTCAGCAGTTAGAGAATGTACAGCTCTTGTAGAGGACCCGAGTTCAGTTTCCAGCACACAGATGTGACAGCTCACAACTGCCTGTATTCCAACTCCAACCTGCTCTCACATGCCCAACCACACAAACACACACAGATACACATGAAAATAAATGAATCTTTTTTTTTCAAATCAATGCATATTCCTGATATTGGTGATCACTTCATGTTCTTGCCAGCCTGGGTTTCTACACTGATCAGGCCTAGGCTTCCCAACTGTAAGCAAAGCAAGACTGCCTCCTGCTTCTTTCCCAGGCCACCTGCAGGCAAATGTCCTTCCTGAGGCAATAAATTAAGACTGTCTAAGAAAAAAGATTCTAGTATCGATTATAGAATAAGCTTAGGAAACACACTACAAGAGAGAAAACCATCAAGTCATATGGCACAGGAGAGAATCGGCTGCCAAAATACTCTAAGTTTGCTTCACAACAGATAAGGTTGGTATAGAAGGTTGGACTACCCTGGCCACGAAGACTGGCTAAGAAGTATTTCTCAAATGGCACTTTTACACTAGAAATGCTGGACAGGGAACCAGAAGACATGGTCTTAATGTGTCCTGTATAACGGTTTGTTTCTAATTCCTGAGCTTTATGAACTCTGCTACATTATGTACTCAATAAAAACAATCTGCTGTGAAGCTCAAAATGAGAGAACTTAGAAACCAGAGGTTCTTACCCCAGAGTGATTAACCTGCAAACTGGGATCCGCTGATAAACCGCACCAGGATTATGAAGCCCCAGTGGCCTTCAACACGCATTTCTTTGGGGAGAGCTCTACAGCTTTCAGTGAATTTGCAAAAGGAGCCAAGACTGACCTGTACTGATGTGGTTAGAACCACTTTTCTCGAGACCATTTCAATTTACAAACACGAGCTGAGAGCTAAAGTATGCCTGTACGGATCGGGCGAGGTTTCAAACCTAGAGTCTATACTCTTCCCCCACACACTTTCTTTCTTTTTCCAGACAGGGTTTCTGTGTGTAGACCAGACTGGGCTCGAACTCAAGGGACCCGCCTGCCTCTGCCTTCCAAATGCTTGGTTAAAGGCATGCATCACCACACCCGGCTTGTCTGTACTCTTTAAAACTCTACATGCACAGCCTTGACACTTCACGCCTGATGCAACATGTTTTTACAAAGACCGCTGTGTCAGGTCCACAAACTTCTTCTGGGAACCCTGATTATTAGACAGAATACCGGGCTTTGAGTCATAATGATGTAATCTTCTGTTCCCCAGATATATTAACCTGCTGACAGTCATGTGTAAACCTTAGAGAACTTTACACTGTGGGTTACCATAGCGGTCCTTTGTGTTGATTCCAGGCCTGTCATAAACATCTGCCTTAAACAACGACCACAGAGAAAGAAAAAGCCCCACTGCTTAAAACACTCTGGACACTGAGTTTAAATTCTCAGGGTTGTTCTTTCTTTCTTCTTCTTCTTCTTCTTCTTCTTCTTCTTCTTCTTCTTCTTCTTTTTTTTCTTTTTGAAATCAAGGCATGTATTTCAAGAAGGATTTAAATTCCTCTTGAGAACCCTCACTTTGGTCAGTCAATCAGGCACCCTAAAATCGGCAAGGAAACAGGCTAAGGTTCCACACAAGTTCAAAGCGCCAGATCAAGGAGAGCAGAAGGGCGGAATTGGCAAACAGGAGAAACTGGGATTAAAGTTGTGTAAGGGTGAGCAGGGAAAGGAGGTTCCCACCAACGTGGAATCCAGGAAAGCCAGCAGGGATCGCAGGAGCGGCCTCCCGGGCCCTTTGGGATTCGGGCCGCGGCTGGGCCCCTTCCCCACAACCTCAAACCAGCAAGGACCAGACTACCCTAAAGGGCCGCGCAGACTCTTCGCTCAGGACACGAACTTGGAGACCCCGCAGGGCCGAAGTTGGCTCCGCCCGGCGCAGCGGACGTGCCCCGGTCTCCATTCCCTGACCCTGCCCACAGCCCGCCAGTCCTTACTTTGAGCGCCAGGTGGTGGACGCGGCCCAAGCCGGTGTCGACCAGCAGCTCCAGCAGCGCCAGCAGCGGTAGCAGCCGCAGACAGAACGAGCCCGAGCGGCCGAGGGGTACCGGGACAGCCATGTTTGTTCCAGCATCACCAGCTGCTTCCTCTCCCAGCCACTTCCGGGTCAAAGAGCGGCGTCCCGGACGTGCTCTGGAAGGGGGCGCGGCTGCCGCCTCTGAGGCCCCAGAGATCATCTTGCTGGAAAATGCCGCTCTGCGGGACCACTGCGTTACTCTTCAGCTGCCTTCCTCAGGACGGCTTCCGGTGAAGCCCCTGTGAAGACGCTGAAGCGTTTGCCATGACAACCATGGCGGGGCAAGCCCAACCTTTCTGCCGCGCCGGCACTGGGGAGTGAGGGACCTGGACCAAAGGTTGGAACCCGCACTGTCTGCCGCACAGCCCCTGGCAGTTGATGGGCTTGTTGTCGGTGATAATACCTTAGAAATTGCTGTCTTGTGTTAGATCCCTTGCATTATTATCATCCTAGGCCCTTTACACAAACCGCAGGCAAAATAGTTGCAGAGATAGGATTTATTGAGTCCATATGAAGCAACCCACTAGGCATTTTTTTAAAAAACTGTCATTTAATCTTTGGGACAATCTAATCAGATAAGAGGTAGGTGTCATAGTTCTCCGCTGCTCTGCCTAGTCTCTGAGAAATGCTCATTGTGTCCAGGCTGAGCTGGCGATCACATGGAAATTTTGAACTGATAACGTCACTTTGTCTCATGTGATTTCATGCCACCACTAGAGTCTGAGCCTTAATGCTTTCTATTTTAGTGTCTGTGGAAACTTTGTTTCTGGTTCTTGGAACTTCACAGAAGGACTTGATAGTGGGTCCCCGATACCATTGTTTATCAAGGTCTTACAGGAAACAAGCTTATTAAAATTGCTGATAACCAAGTTTGTTTAGTTTTTAGATTCTTGTTTTTAACTGGACACACTAGTAATGTGTGCTTGTGTGTGTGTGTGTGTGTGTGTGTGTAACTATTTAAGCAAAACAGGACATAATAAAACCACTAGGACCCCCTACTACCAGGTAACTACCATTGCACAGATGTGTTGACACCTACGACAGAATCAGATTCCTAAATCTTTTTAACTAGGAACAGGGTATATTTTAAAGGCTTGTTTGTTTACATATACGTCTGTGTGTGTGTGTGTGTGTGTGTGTGTGTGTGTGTGCATGCGTATATGTATATGTGCCATTTGCAGGTACCTGAGGGGACCAGAAGACGGTGTCAGAGCCTCTGGAGCTGGAGTTACAGGCAGTTGTGTTTTGCCTGACATCAGGAGTGCTGGAAACTGGACTCAGGTACTCAAAGAGTAGAAAGTACTCTTGACCCCTGAGCAATGTCTCCAACCCAACATGATAGATCTATAGCTGTAAATACATAGAGATAGGAAGGGAATTCAGCTTATTCTTATTTATGTTGTCTGTATGTATATATGCCATGGAGCAGGTACCCAAAGAGACTAGAAGAAGGCATCAGATCTCCCAAAGCTGGAGTTACAGGTGCTTGTGAGTCACCCAGTGTGCTTGCTGGGGACCCAAAAGCCAGTCCTCTGTGAGTACAAGAGCTCTTACCCGCTGAGCCATCTCTCCAGCCCAATATGTTCAAATTAATGACACAAAGCAGTCAAATTAAAATGTATTTATTTCTTTATTTATTTTTTAATTTAATTTATTTTTTTATTTTTTATTTTATTATTATTATTATTATTATTATTATTTGCTTGGAGCTGGGAGGTGATGGTGCAGGGAGGCAGAGTTAGGCAGACCTCTCAGTTCAAAGCCAGCCAGGGCTACACAGAGAAACCCTGTCTTGAAAAAAAAAAAATCACTTGGTTGGGGCTACCCTGTCTAATAAAAAAAAAAATTATAGGGGATGCTGGAGAGTTGGCTCAGTGGTTAAGAGCACTGTCTGCTCTTCTTACAAAGGTCCTGGGTTCAATTCCCAGCACCCACATGGCAGCTCACAATTGTCTGTAACTCCCTTTCCAAGGGATCTGACACCTTCACTCCAATGTACATAAAATAAAATTTAAAAATAACAAAATTCAAAAAAAAATCATAGGAAGTGCAGAACTGGAAGTGAGATGGGGGCTCCCGGCTGAAGAAGGTCCTAGGTTTGCCTCTGTGTGAACCATCTTCGTAAACTGATAAATCCCCTAGTCCTTCCCTTAACTAAAAAAACCAGTCCAAGTTCAGTTACACCCTCTTCAAAGGCAAAAGTAGAACATGCAGGTGGAGGCTTTAGTTTATCTTAAGGTTGTAGTTTATCTTAAAATACCTTTAAGTTTCATGGGAGGGAAAGGCAGTGATTACTCCTGGTGCCTGGCCTTCCCTTCCCTTGGGTCTTGGGCCATCTCTTATGAGTATGCAATCTTCCACATTTGAACAGGAGTTTCACCTGATCCCACCCCCTTTCAGATAGGGAAACTTGGAACAGGAAACTCTAGAATTAATCTTTTGCAGCCCTACTCAGAGAGATGAGTAATTATTTTCTGAGTGAACGTAATCACTTATGATGATCTATATGCATGAAAGTCTTACGAGGTGTGTATTTTTTTTTTTCAGATCAGGTTTGGTTAGATGAATTAATTCAGAGGTGGTCTGTTTATATAAATGACCCACCAGCAGAGGGTGTCAGAACCCCTGGAGCCGGAAGGTGGTACTGAGCCTCTGGACATAGATGCTGGGAACCAGGTTCAGATCCTCTGTAAGAGCAGTACACACTCAACCACTGAGCCGCCTCTCTAGCCTCAGCTTTCTGATTTTTATAATTTTGTATTTTAAAAAGGTAGCGAGCTTTAACCCTGTGTTAGGGAGCCTGGGGTAAAAGTCTGCTTTTGCGGATGTAGCTTAGTAGCCTGGCATGTGCATGAATGAGATCTTCGGTTTGGTTCCCACACCAGAACATTCCAAAAATCTTGAAAAGAAGAGAATGTGAAAAAACTGATACTTTGTTTTGGGAAGCAAGAAGGTTAAAAACAGTTAAGAAAAAATTTAAAAATTTCTGTGTATGTGTGTCTAAGTATGTGTACGCACACGCACGTGCAGGAGTCTGCAGAGGCCAAGAGGGCATCAGATCCTCT
Organism: Meriones unguiculatus; assembly: GCF_030254825.1. Taxonomy (NCBI): domain Eukaryota; kingdom Metazoa; phylum Chordata; class Mammalia; order Rodentia; family Muridae; genus Meriones; species Meriones unguiculatus. The sequence goes on along the minus strand of NC_083356.1, from coordinate 73,668,097 downwards.
GCAGCTGGAGTTACACATGGTGGTTGGCCACCATTAGTGCTGAGAATGAAACTGGAAAAGCAGCCGGTGCTCTTAACTGTTCTGTTGAGCTATTTCTCCAGCACTACTTACATGATTTTCACTTAAAAAAAAAAAAACTAGTAAGTTCACAGATGACTTTTTAAGTTAAATTTTCCTTTTTGATGTAGTACTGAGGATTGAACCAAAGCTTCATGCATGCTAGACAAGCCCACTGAGCCATATTCCCATCCTATTTTTACTTTTTAAAGTCAGTTCCCAACCGATAATAGTCAGGGCTAGAGAGATAGCTTGGTACTTACTGATGTTGCAGAGGACTCCGATTTGTTTCCTAGAACCCATGTGGTGACTAGCACCAGTTCCACAGGATCCAGTGGCCTCTTCTGGCACCGTCACACTTACATACATGCAGACAAACATACACATAGATATAATAACAATGACAACAACAATAATAATAGCCAGGCATGACAACACATGCCTTTACTTCTAGCGCTCAGGAGGCAGAGGCAGGAGAATCTCTGCAGGCACTGTTTTTTAAACTCTATTTATTTGGGGTTCCTCAAGCCTCTACCTTCCCTTTAACCCCCCAACCCTAGGTAGGAAAGAAAGAAGGTTAGAAGAAAAGGTACATAGATATCTTTAGACTTAGTTCCAGCTGGTTAAGCTTTGGTTCTTTGGGAAAATACCAGTCTCTGTCTTCAGGATGTCTAGCAGTGCAGCAAGTGGCAAACGCTGCAGCAGGATGAACAAGCAGCATCCTTCTCTTCCGTCCATCTCCTCTAAGCCTCTTCCTCTCTCTGGGCTCTGGTATTTATACCTTCCCAGAGTCCTCAGAATTCCACCAACTCCAGCTGGCAAAGACCACACCCCTCCTGAGCCCTATGTGGCAGTTATCAGTTGTGGATAAACTAAGGCAGCCCCATATTCCACACTTGGGATTAAAACAAAAACCCGCTTACATACCATAACTGAGGTTTTGTTTTGGCTTGATTTGGTTTTTTGTTTTATTTGAGACAGGGTTTCTCTGTGTAGCTTTGCCTGTCCTGGACTCGTGTTGTAGACCAAGCTGAACTTGAACTCACAGAGATTCACATGCCTCTGCCTTTTAGAGTGCTGGGATTACAGGCGTTCCTCACCTTGTCCAGCCTGAGTTTTTGAAGAAACGAAAACTTCCACTACAGATCTCTGTGGGTTTGGAACCAGCCTGGTCTACAGAGTGAGTTCTAGTACAGCCAGATCTGTGTATGAGACCTTGTTTCAGGATGATGATGATAATGATGATGATGATGATAATGTGGGCTGGAGAGGTGACTCAGTGGTTAAGAGCACTTGCTGCTCTTCCAGAGGACCCAGGTTCAGTTCTCAGTACTCACATGGTAGCTCACAACCACCATCACCCTAGCTCCAGAGGATTCATTGTCTTCCTCCACTGGTACGCCCCAGCCCCCACACACATAGACATATAGGTAAAAACAACAAAAACCAATAAACAATAAAGTTCAATGTCACTTTTTAGAAGGTGCATCTTTAATTTGACTAGCACTAAAAATCAGAATGTCCAGGTAGCCTCAGTTCCTCTCAGCGCTGGTACAATGACCATTCCAAAGAAGAATTTCTCTTGTGGTTGTATTAAGAGTTTTGCCAGACCTTAAAAGTAAATCTTTAGGGTTCCTTCATTTTTAAACGTGGGAATGGTAACAGAATCTCCATAACCATATAGCAGGCAGACCTGCTCAGTGGGCTGTGAGAATGTCTATCTTCTCATGTTTGGGAACCCTGTGGTCTCTGGTATTTTACAGTCCAGAGGAAGGAGCATGGAAGACCCCTCCTAAAGTCTTTGAAACTTGGTCCAAGGAGTCAGGTGGAATGCTCTTCAAACACTGGGTCCCAGAAAGGCATAACACGTGACTTGTGACTTCTGAGTTTCCAGAGGTCATTTGCGTAACCAGGATGCTGCAACAGCATACCTTGAGTAACAAAACAAGTTCTGCCTGCTTCTCCTTGGCAGCGATTTCCAAGGGGCATTGAGGCAAGGCAGGGACTTGAAAAGCCTGGAGGTCAGCAAGGACACAGCTCCTAGACCCTGGCTTTGAGTCTTGTTCTTGTAACCGCCGGCCTTTCCAGCTTGCAGGATCAGTTCAGGGTCGCCACTGGTAGGAAACAAGTGTCTCAACTCAAATGTGCTGTTTGGATACAGCACTATGGATAATATTTAGCCTGGGCTCGGACAGTGGGAGAAAATAAGACACTTGTCCACTTGTCTTCCCTTTTACCAAAGTGTTTATTACATTTCTGTATGTATGTGCTGGGGGAGGGGCGCATGCCATGGAGAGTGTGTATGGGTCAGAGGATAATATTTAAAAAACTGTTCTCTTTCTGCCATGTGAGTCACAGGGTCAGAACTCAAGGGGCCAGGTTTGGAGGCAGCTCCTTCACCTGCTGAGCTGTCACACCGGTCTGTTTGTCTTTTCAGAGGAGTCCTTTCAGACCCCAAAGCTAACACAGTCAAAGGAACCGGAAGCTCATGGGGCCTGGTAACATCCGTTGGCTCCATCTTCCAGATTGTGTTGGAGAATCTCAGGCATCTCCTGGGACACAGAAGAAACCCTTGAGAGCATCTTCCTGGCAACTGGGAAGATGTTGGTCCAGTGGCCCCAATACACCTTCAGTGGGCTGCAGATGGACAAGAGATGAACCTGAGAACCAGTTTCAACCCGGGGACACTGGATGCAACCTGCTCAGCGTGTGGCAGCCTGAACTTTTTTTTTCAGAGAACCCAGCAATCCGGCATTAAAGTGTACTTGTAGTTTTAAGACTGCACTAGAAAGTTCCTAGTGTTATCCGGTCCTACTTCTTGGCTGCTTCCTGAGCACGTACAGCTGGTTCTCAATGTACCATGGCTTAACCAACAACTGTGGGCTTGCTAGAATACTAAGTGAAATTATTTTTAAACTAAGGTCAGTTCAAGGCCAGCCTTGGCTACTTGGTGAGTTTGAGGTCAGCCTAGACTACATGAAACCCTGTCTTAAAAAAGAACAACAACAACAACAAAAGCCTGGAAGTGGAGGCACACGCCTTTAAGCCCAGCACTGGGGAAGCAGAGGAAGGCAGATCTCTGTGAGTTCAAGGCCAGCTTGGTCTACAGAGTGAGTTCCAGGACTACATAGAGAGACACTGTCTGGAAAACAAAACACTACCACCACCAAAAAGAAACAAAACAGAACACAGTAAACCAGGCTTGATGGTGCACTCTTCTAATCCCAGCACTCAAGAAGAAGATCTAGACCAGCAGATCTCTGTCTAGTCTACATAGGGAGTTCCAAAACAGCCATGGATATACACAATAAAAAAAAAATGGGTTTATTGAGACTTAACTCCATTGTAAGTTGAACTATGGGAAATTTTAAGCTAAAATAGGAGAGAGACTATTCGAAACAAACGAAAGGTCATTGGGAAACTTTAGTGATAGACCACTATCATCTGTCCTGTTTTCCTGGCTTGGGGCTCTAGCTGTAGCAGCAACTTTTGTAAGACACCGCTTCCTTGCTGTGTCACACAGGGTCAAAGGAAACCTGTATCTGCGCCCTCTTTGCTAAGTGCTTTGCAGATACTTTCTTCTAGTATTTGGAAAGGCCATGAGGTCATTGTTCATTGTAAGAGAGGAAACTGAGGTCTGGAGAAGGGAAGCCCTGCAGCAGCTGGCACTGAGCTCTGCAGAGCTGAGCCGCACTACAGTATGTGTTTGCTGGGCATTTCAGCCTCCTGGACGTCTGTGAAACCCCTTTTGTGAATGAGGAAACCGAAGCTCAGAGGCTGTAAGTTGCCAGAAGCCACACACTCAGTAAGGACTGAACACAGGGATCTCCAACAATCATAAAACCCCATCTGCTCCAGAAACCCCAGTCTATCTGCCACTGAAGAGGTACCCCATGTGAGATGTCTATTAATCCTAAACAGGGTTAGAACTGACCAAATCCCTCATAAATTTGCTTCAAACTACTCAGAAATGGTGACTGAAGCAGGAGGATCACCTGGCAAAGTTTTGGGTCTCCTGAGCTACAGATTAAGATCTTGTTTCAGAAAAAAATTCAGTAAAGGCATCAATTTCCCATCAAGCCTGGTTACCTAAATTCAGTTCCTGGAACCCACATTGTGGAAGGAGGAAAACCAATTCCCACAAGTTGTTCCACACACTTGCTGTGTGTCCACACCCACTCATACACAACTAAATTAATAGATCCGTATAATCGCGTTAAAAAGAGAGCAACCAACCAGCCAGAAGCCTGAGCAGATAGTGTCTGAATGTTTGTCCAGATGCCTTCTTTCAGGGCTAACCCCATCCATGCCATCAGATCATTTGAAGACAAAGACAACAACTTTGCGGGTCAAGGTACAGCAGGTGCGTGGCTGTGGTGAGGTCAGCATTTGCATAGGATGAGCACACCCCTGCTTAAAAAAAAAAAATCAATATTGCATTTACGGTTCCTTTTCTGAAGCTTTGGCTCAGGCATTCTCCAGTTGCCTTCCAGACTTAGCCCAGTGAAAGATTCTTTAGGTGTGCTCAGTTACCTGGGCTCCTGCAGCCCCACTATGGCTTTCAGAGGCTCCGTAATGGAACACTTTCTGCTTACTAACATAAAAAGTTTCCTCTTCAGGCCTTTCTCCTGCAGTCCCTTCCACTTCTTTCTCTTTAGGGCACAGGCTGCTTTACCGCCTGGCTAGCCTAATTTTTTGCAAGTGGTCACGCTAGTTTTCTGAAGTTGAGATTAGATCATTTTGTGAACTGGAGAGGAAACAACCAACAAGCAGGAAGATAGACACAGGTGATGATGATGAGCTGGCAGGGTCTTTCGAGGTTACCGGCCCTTTCCAACTTGGAACAAATAAAACCCAGGGCATTGTTGGGGCTGGGGAGATGGCTCAGCGTGGCTAGGAGCACTGGTTGCTCCTCCAGAGGACCTGGGTTTGACTCTCAACACCCGTGGGTGAGTCACAACCACCTGCAGTTCAGTTCCAGGAGATCCGACACCCTGTCTGGCCTCCAAGGGCACCAGACCTGAACGTGGTGCCGGGACATACACGCATACAAACCCCCGCACACACTCAAACGGCAAAGCAAGCCCGGCATTGTTAACACTGTTCACATCTCCAAGCCTTTTCTGCTCGCTGTTAATCTGCCCTGGCCGGGAGGCGGCCAGCCATCCGACTCTTCTATCCAGCTGTCAGGGAGCAAAGAGTGCTCAGGCCTGGGAAATGTGGGAGCTCAATCTTTAAACAGACACAAAGGATGGGGGCAGGGACTTGTGACTGACGAAAGACAGACCGAAATAGTTTTGATAGTTTCAGTGTAACTACCCAGCGAAGGAAGTAGGAGGTCCTGAGGTTTGAAGCGAGGCTCTCAGCTCCACCTCTCCTTCCTTTTTCTTTCTCTCCTTTTACTTTTTAAACAAATGTATTATTTTGTGCCTATTTTTGTTCTTTTGAGACCGGGTCTCACTATGTGGCCCCTGGCCTGGAAGCGACTATGTAACCCAGGCGTTTAACTTGTAGAGATCTACCTGCCTATGCCCCTCACCACACCACTACTGCTGTTGTCATTGCTATTATTATTTATTTTAGTCAAGGTTTTACTTTGAAGTCCAGGTCAGGCTGCTTGGTACCGACGACGATATGGCTCACGTTGGCCTGGAACTTGTAGCAATCCTCCTGCCTCTGAGGTGGCTGAGGCTACATGTACGGGCCACCACCCTTTAAGGAGAATTTAACGTCTTGGAATTAAAAGATGAACAGGTTCAAGAGAGCAGGGAGTAGAGAAACGGTCTGGAAGAGGGTCATGGCTCTGGAGGAAAGGTCTCAGCAATAGTATTGAGAGGAAGAAAAGTGGAAAAAAGGACTTGAGGGATTCTGAGGAGACAGTTGGAAGGCCCCAGGCTCCCGACAGCTTGTGAGAAATGACATTCTGTAGAGCTTTGGAAGAGTTAGTGAGTGATCCTCATTCCGCATCGGACACCCACTGGCCAGTTCACCGTCTTGGTTCCCACCACTAGGCCGGGACTGGTAGACACAGCCTCCTTTCGGCAGCTGGGCCTCTCCTACTACATGCAGGTGACGTTGGTCCAAGACCACCCAGCCAATGAGCACGAAGGCTGGGTTTGAACCCTCCAAATTCTCTGCGGGCCCTTCAGAGACGTCTGCTGTCCTTCAACGAGGTGACAGAGCTTCACTGCCGAGATTCCTGGCTCAACAAATAGAAAAGGGCACAGATTACAATTTGGGGGGCGTACATTTCCGAGTTTCTTCCCTAGCTTCCGGGGTCTGCCCTGTTGCTGTTTTCGACCCTGTGTTCACAGCGCACCGACGTCTCGGTTCCAGGCCCCACTCCCACGCGAGCTGCCGGGCTCCTTGGGCCTCTGCGGCGGCTGAATAAGGAGAAGCTGCTCCGGGAGCCTCTAAGGTGGGCGTCGGTGGCGACAGGGCGAAAGTTCTGAACTGCAAAGCGGCGCTGGGCGCGGCAGATGGAAGGCAGACCGCGACGGAGCGTCGCGATCACGAGCGGCCCAGTCTGCAAGCAGTGAGCGCGGGTCCCGAGAGCGTGGAGAGGTCCCGAGGGGCTCGCCTCCTTCCAGACCCCCGGCAACCCGGTTAAAAGGAGCCTCGGGGCGGGGCGGACGCAGGAGCTGTCAGTCCAGCCCCGCCCCGCCCCGCCCCTCGCCCCGCCCCGCCCCGCCCCGCCCCTCGGCTCCAGTGCGGGGCGGGCGCGCTGCGGCGGTCGCTGCTGCTGCTGCTTCCTCGGGCCATTTTGCTCCGCGCGGAGCGACGAGAGGTGGAGAGCGGGGGCCAGAGGAGGCGCGGGCCGGAGAGGGCGGCGGGCGACGGGCTTTCCGCATCCGCAGGGTCCGGAGGGCCGCAGCGATCGCCGGCGAAGAGGGTCCGGGGCCCCTTCCCGGTCCCTGCACCATGAGCTGGGGCACCGAGCTCTGGGTGAGTGAGGGGCCGGGCCGCGCGGGCGGCCTGGGCGGGTGGCGCAGCGAGGGGCCTCGGCGTGCGTCGTCGCTCAGCGCGGACGGAACGCGGATCGGGTGGCCCCGGCGGCCTGGAGGCGGCCCGGGGCTGGGTCCCGGCTGCCGGAGCGGCAGCCCGCGGGCAGTCCCCGGGGGCGTGGGGCCCGCGCGCTGCGGGGCTGCGTAATTGCGCGCTCCCCTGGCCGGAGCTCTGGGGCCAATCTGTGCTCCGAGGTGCGGGCGGATCCCGCGCTGCTCCCGGGGGCGGGGCGGCCTGGCGGGCGCGGGGTTTGGGGTCTTGGGTTTTGGGGTGCCGGGAGCGAAGGGTGATGTCTTCCCTCTGAAAGTGAGGACTGTAGCCCTGGGGCTACAGCCCTGGGGCTGTTGGGGCGCACTTGTAATTCTTCGGGGGACAGCTCAGATTCTGAATTCAAGGGGGCTGCGGCTCTAGCCGGGCAGACAGCAGTAGGGGAGATCATAGGATACCGGGGAAGAGCGGTTGCGGAGGACCTGTTTCTGTCCTGCTGCCCAGAGAAAACGAAACGGTTTCAAAAGGGGATGGCCTCTCAGGGATCCTTCCTTTGGGGGTGCAGGTGGTTTAGCGAGCCTGTGCTGGAAACCGTCCCACCGAGGGCGGTCAGAGGACGCTGGGGCAGGCAGTCTCCGGGAACGAGAGGCCGTTGGCCGAGGGACAGGGCCTGTTGCCCTGCCTTCCTCTGGACGCAACCTGGGAAAGGCTGGGCATAGGCTGGCGGCGCAGCCGGGTGAAGGTGGGGACGAAGCCGCGGCTACTGCGCCGAAACGCGCCAGTGATGGACTCCACACTGCCCGCTGACTACCTTTCTGAATTCCATTTGTGAAGGGTGTGGAGGAGAAAGTGTGGGGTGATGTTGCCATCCAAGATGAGGCCAAGAAGCGTCGTGTCAAAATAAAACAAGGTTAGGGCAGTTAGAGAAATGCAATGCGTCCTCCTTAATATATATATATATATATTTTTTTTGCCTTAATTGTTTTTACATAACCATTTCTTAGACGACAGCAGCTTCTGTTAGTACCGGAACCCGAGCAGTGGCTCCTGTAAATCGAGATAACTCATTTCATAAACATCCTCTGTCTTAGGGATTCCCATTCATTCAGCTGTCAGTGTCAGGTGGTGTGTGCGCACACCCATTTTGAAAGTAAATTAACACACAATTTGAAGCACTCGTGCAGACCTCCATTAGGCAAAACTGTCCGCCTTTCGGCGCTGTTTTCTGTTTTCCCGCGGTTTAGTTTTTGAGTTGTTGTTAGTAGGTTGGTTGACTTTGAGTGTGTGTGTGTGTGTGTGTGACCTGGGGAGGGGGCACATCAGAAGTCATGGTGAGTGACAGAATAGAAGTGAGGGCATGTGGTCCCCTCACTTGTTCATACAGGATGGAGTCGGAAGGGAGATCCATGGTTCCCGAGTGACTAAGGGAGGTGGACATTTAGCCGTGTTGGTGGCTGTTCTAGCAGCGGGTGATCCAGAAGAGGGCAGGTGGCTGCCGGAAGAACCGACAGCATGGCTGCCCTTCCTTCCTGCGTCTTTTGGGAGTGGAAGACAGGAAGTCAAGCCCAGGAGCCAGCCGTGTGGTTCACACCTGTAATTCCAGCATTGGAGAGGCTGGGGCAGGAGATGTCTGTGAGTTTGCATCCAGACTGGAATACATAGCGAGCGCCAGATCAGCCGGGGCTGCATGGCAAGACCCTGTCTGAAAAAGCAAACCAAAAAGCTGCCAAAGATGTTCCTCCGTGGTAAAATACTTGCCTGGTATTTTACCACAAGGTGCTGGGGACAAACCCAGACTGGAGGTGCAGAGAAAAAACCAGAATGCCTGGGAGATATGTTTAATGGCAAGAGAGATGAAATATTTGGTTTTATTTTATTTGGTAACCTTGTGAGTTTATTTATGGTCGATAACACGTTGGCCAGCCATATTATATACGAAGTATATGACAATGAAAAAAGGGTGGTTTAATTCTTGGTTTTGTTTTTAAGGCATGCTGAGTACAGGCCTTTGCCTTTGGGTAGCTCATAGTTTAATGGAGGGAATGCGTGAGCATGTTATGACACTATCAAGAAAAATTTGCAAACTTCTAATTTTAAGGCAAAAATGTCCATTGTCAGTTATCTTGGCTTTTTGAAAACAGTTTTCAAGAAGGAAAAAGAAAAGAAAGAAAGGAAGGAGATAAAGCCAGCCTGGAGGAATGAAGCAAAGCAGGGCAGAAGAAGCTGGCTGTGTGTCTCGTGGTCAGGAGCTTGGAGATGTGCAGAGGGCCTGGCGGCCAGGCCAGGGCCCTGATTAAGGGTTTTCCTTACATGGTGGCTTTGGGACCTCGCTCATGTGTAATGAGATAATGATGGGGCCCAAAAGCCTCACTTGCCAGAATGATGCTTCTAGATGGAGTGGTGCAGTTTGGTGGCCATGAGTGACTGGTGGCAGGTGGCTGCAGCTCTCGTGGACCTTTAGTGATATTGACAGATTCTACACAGTCCAGGGACTTCAGCAAAAGTCGATCAAGGCTGTAAAAAAACTGGTTTTGAACCCTCATTCTACATGAGAAGCCCTCTGTTAAGCCACATCCTGGTAGGAGTAAGACCCTTTTCTTCTTCCTTCCTTTCTTCCTTCCTTCCTTCCTTCCTTCCTTTCTTCCTTTCTTTCTTTCTTTCTTTCTTTCTTTCTTTCTTCTTTCTTTCTTTCCCACTCTAAAGCAGAAAGCATTCACAGTCTAGGTGAGCTTTGATAATTTGTAAAATGTTATAAGTTATGAGGAAGTTATAAAAGTTGTATTTTTGTATCAAAGGAGTATAATAAAACCAGGCCTACTGGTCAGTTCTGTAATCCCAGCTGGAGGGAGGCTGAGATGGGAGGACTGAAGGCCTCCCTGAGATGGGAGGTTCAAGGCCCGCCTGAGCAACTTCAGGTGAGAGTTTATGTCAAAAATTGAGAACACAGAAAGGGTTGAGCACATAGATCAGTGGTTTGCATAGCACACATGAAGCCTGAGTTCTACCCCAGGTACTGGCACGGGGAGAACGCAAAATAAAATATAAATGGCAGCCTTTAATTTTTTTTTTCAAAAATTTATTTATTTATTTATTTAAAATCTGCTTTTGTTTGAGACAGGGTCTAACTGTAGCCCTGGCTGGCATGGAGCAAACTATGTAGAGGGGCTGGCTTTGAACTCTCAGAGACCCTCCTGTCTCTGCCTCCGCCTTCTTAGATAACAGTTTTTAAAGTGATTAGGTTAAAGCTGAAACTGAGCTCAATGATAGGTTGCTTGCCTAGGTTGTCTGAAGCCCTAGGTTCATCCCCAGTGTGGAAAGAAAAAAAAAAAAAGGAAAGAAAAGAAAAGAAAAAGTCAGTTAATTACAAACTTCAACAATCATCCTGTAACAGGGTTATAATAAATCACTTCTGTAACTATGTAACACTGAATGCACCTCAGGCCTCCACAGTGAGCCACGTTGTACAGGGTGAAGGGCGGCGCTTACCTTCCTGGCAGCACATGCAATATAGGTTTAACCTCTAGGCGGGGACATCAGAACCGCAAGGGCCATCTACGTTTCTACAGAAGATTTATCAAAACAGAGCCGGGGTATAGTGTGTTGGGGTAGCCTGTGACCAGCATGCGTGAGCCCTGAGCAACTTGTTGAGATTGTGTGTGTGTGGTGTGTGTGGTGTGTGTGTGTGTGTGTGTGTGTGTGAGAGAGAGAGAGTGATGTATATAATATATACAATTGTTGACATGTATATGTTTAATATATAATTATACATAATATATATGTGTTCTCTGTATATGTATTCTTAGACGCCCTAAAAAGTAGGCTTTTGTAGAACAGTTTGAGATTCCCAGTAAAAGCGAGTAGGTGATACAGAGATTGTCACCTTCCCCGTACTCCTTGTCCCCAAAGGAACACAGTCGAGCTACATTCCTCTTTCGTCTTCTACACATGTGCTTTGGCACACACACAACCCCCCCCACTCACTCCACATAAACACACACATAGGAGAATTGTTTTTGAAAAGCAGATTCCTCTCGTGGTTCACGGCATGCAGGCCCAGTAGCTCCGGGAGTTATGTTAGGGCACTTTATAATGTGTTAAGGTGTTAAACCAGGCAATACTGATTGTTTTCAACCGGAAGTAGTGAGGATTAACAGTTTCTGGTTGGGAGAGGTGCGAACTCTTTTGCCTTGACTTCTAAATGGTTGTAGACCTTTTCCAGTGCTTCAGAAACTTTTCCTCAGAGTTGTTTGAAGGCCTTTGCCCTTCAAAGGTTTCTGTAGGAGAAACCTCTGAAGATGCATGTGCACAGCAAGGCCGCCAGCAGGGACAGTTGTGACCCCAGCTATGCTGAAGCAGAACAAAAGGGCCTGGGAAGAGAGACTAAGCCTAGCTGAATTCAGTCACCTCTGTTTCTTCCTCTGGACAAGCTTGGCACCCAGGCTTCCTGCCTAGCAGAAGTGAAGCAAAGCCAGCACGCCAGCAACCCGGGGACCATGCAGTCAGCTCTCACTCTGCAGTTTGTGAGTTTGTTCTGAAGCCATGTGTGCACTGTGTTTGGGCTAGGGAGAGCATGCTCTTAAGCATCCTCTGAGGCTCTGCATCCCCCATGCCGACTGTGGGATGCCCTGGAGCTCGGGCCTGCCAAAGCTCCCAAGTCCTACCTCAGCTCACTCTAGCCCTGCCCTGATGCCCTGTTTCCCTGCAGGCACCACTCATGCTTATTCTGTCAGTACCGCCCACACGTAGGAATAAGGCTTTATTTTGATACTGAAAAATTGCACACTCCCAAGAATACACAGATGCCCTGAGAAATTAATCTAATTAGATTTTAGAATGTGGGCGTGAAGTCATCAGGAATTTGTACGGAAATATTTGTTTCCTGTTTCAGTGCCATGAATGCATATGGAGTAGGCTTCTGGTGTGATAGGACATTTTAAAGGCAGCTTCAAACTACAGGGCTCAGGCTGGTCTAGAATTCATGATATAGCCTGAACTTTCCCCCCTAACTCAGATCTCCTGCCTCACCTTAACTGCTGGGATTAAGAGTGTGAGCCACCACACCCAGCAGAATATCCACCTTCTTTCTAGCAAAGGGCATATAAGAGCTTTTACCTTCAAACTGTAACTTGGGACCTGGGTTCAATTCCCAGCACCCACGTGCTGGCTCTCGGCTATCTGTAGCTTCAGTCGTGGGCAGTCCAATTCCCTCTTTTGACCTCTGTGCTCACCAAGCACGAAGGCGCTGCTCAGACATGCACGAAAACAGAATACCCAAAATTTCATGTGTATCATAAAATTTAAAAATGAAAACAAGCAAGCAAACAAACAAACAAAAAATCTGTAACCCTGGCTAGTAAGCCCTTGCTGCCAAGCTTGAGCTGTGTTCCACACTCAGAGCCCACAGAGACTTGACTCCTGCAGGTTGCTTTCCACGTGCTGGCTTCAGCAATGCAGGCGGCCCCTGCACACATGCAAATTAGTGAAAAAAGAAACTGTGACATCGTATCAGCTGAGCGGAGGGCTAGACAGAGGCTTTGGTTAGCCTGTACTACTCTAGTAACTGGAATTGTGGGGGTTTCTGTTTGCTTGGTGGTGGTAGGGTTCTGTTTTTATCGTTTTCATTTCTCTGTGTGGCCCTGGCTGTCCTGGAACTCACTCTGCAGACCAGGCTGGCCTCGAGCTCACAGCGAGCCGCCTGCCTCTGCCTCCTGAGTCTGGGACTACAGGGCAGGCCGCCATCGCCCTGCCTGTTGGCTGGTTGTTCTTGTTCTTCTTCTTCCCCCTCTGCTTCTTCTTCTTTTTCTTTTTTTTTTTTTTCTTTTTCTTTTATGTGCTTATTTATTTTTTGAGACAGGGCCTAAATAATTCAAGCTGGCCTGAACCTGCAATGAAGCTGAGGATGACCTTGAACATCCGAGTACTGAGATTACAGGCAGGCCCTGCCAACTGAGCCACTTACCCAGCCAAGAATTACTTAGTCCAGTACCAACGGTTTTCCGTGTATGCTTGTTTGTATTTCTTTCCTTTCTAAAACTGGCTTCTAAGTGCCTCAACCCTGTAGCCCTTTAACACCCACAACACTGCCCTGTGGCCTTACCCGCTACTGGAGCTAGACTCACCTCATGAGGAAGAGGCGGGCCAAGTATCACTTGTGGCAGCTTTTGGGCAGAAGATGCTGAGATGCTCTCAGGAATGTGCAAGGCCTGTGGGGGTGGGGCAGGGTCAGCCTATGACAGGAAACCATCAAGTCACCTGCAGGCCTCACCCAGTCTCTACAAAGCCATCAGCAAGAGCCAGGTAGCGATGGCCCATTTCGAGGAGGCTTATGCCGCGCAGAAATGGCTACCATCTGCCCCCCAAGAAAAACATGACCTTGGGCCTCATCTGGGTAAGTCCTTGCCTGGGATGTGGTAGATCCTTGCCTGGGATGATAGTTTGTAATCAAGACCTTGACTTGGGCGGATGAGACAAAGCCCAGGGAGGCTGCTTATCACACGTGTCGGATGTGAGTCCATTTGGCAGCCCTTCACTCGTGAGCAGGCTGGAGATTGCGCTTCCTGTGGGTGAAACCACTGACCCAAGATCTTACAGCAGGAAGTAGAGGTTTGTTCTCAGGGTCCTGGCTCCATGGTACTCTGAAATGGTTTTTTAAAATCCACTTATTTTGTGCTGAGGACAAACCCAGGGCCTCTCACATACCAGACAAGCTCTCTACTGTACAAGTGCTAGCGCTTTTCTCTCTCAAAATTTAAGAAAAAAAAATAAAATTTTATTCATTAATTTTTTTATGTGTATATACGGGGTGTGCTTTGCTCCATGGCTGGAGGGAGGCCGCAGGCCAGCTCTCTCCTTCCACTCTGTGGGTTCCTGGAATCAAACTCAGGTCATCAAGCTTGGTGGCAGGCACCCATCTGTGGAGCCATCTCCCCAACCCCAAGAGTAAGGCATGGTGGCTCACTATTATACTCTCAACACTCTCCAGGCTGAGAGTCTCTGTAGTGTCGGTCTGGGCTCAAGAGCAAGACTGCCTTACAAAAACAAACGGAAAACTAATTTTATTGTTTCAGCAGTTTGTTTTATTCTTCTTTCTTTCTCTCTCTTTCTCTTTGCTTGTTTGTTCAAGCATTTTAATATAGAAAATTTCAAATCAACTTAAAGTAGAGAAGATAATATGATGAGCCGCCATAACTGTTCATCACCCAGCCTCAAGAATGGTTGTGTTCTGCCACCCTTTTGTCACTTTGTACCCAGTGTACCCTTGTAGGGTCCCCTGCAGTCTCTCCCGCACACCATGGTGCTTTCTGGCTCTTGGGCCTGCTGAAGAACCAAGCCCAGACCCATATTCTCCCCATTGCTTAAAATCTGACAGTGGAAGAGAGGTAGAATCACTAAGTAGCTCCTGGGCCTTAACGGAGAGCATTGAGCCTCCTCCCCTCTTCTCCAGTTTGCAGATGAGCCTCGGGCTCCTGGTGCCAGGAGTTCTAAGCTAGTATCTGTTTTAGTACCCATCACTCAGGCCTGTTTTCCTTGTCATTGACTTAGGGTTGGGTCCCTAAAACCTGTTTGGTTTTGGTACTGCGCGTTGAACCTAGGGCAGGGCACATATTTGTTAAGTATTCTTCCAAGGCCAGTGGAGATGGCTCAGAGGTTATGACCACAGACTACTCTGCGAGAGGGAGGACCAGGATTTGATTCCCAGCACCCACTTGGTGGCTCCCAGCCACCTGGGACTCCTGCTCCGCTCTTTCAGATTCTGAGGGCACGAACATGCTGCACAGAGGCACAGACAGGCAACACACCTGTGCACATATAATAAAAATAAATCTTAAAAAAAAAAAACTGGATATGGTGGCGCACACCTTTGATCCCAACACTCAGGGAGGCAGAAGCGGGCACAGTGTTGCCGAAGCCAGCCTGGTCTACAAAGCAAGTCCAGCACAGCCAAGACTACACAGAGAAACCCTGTCTCGAAAAACAATAGCAACAACAACAAAAGAATCTTTAAAAACATTTCTCTTCCACAGAGATTTAACACTACCCCTCCCCCCTTTCCTTTCAGTAATATGGCCAGACTGACCTTGAACTCTGTAGCCCAGGCTGGTTTGATGCTTGAATTTTCTGCCCCAGTCTTTCATGCCACGGGGATTACAGGGCTGTGCCCTCAGGCCTGGCTAGTGAAATAGTTGATGCCTCTGTTATGGAGAAGCTGGGCTGGGCTAACTGCTGTGGGCTGCAGAACTGGAAGACGTGGTTGTGAATGAAGCTAGCGGTTGTCATTTATCCAGCAATCCTCTCACTGGTTCTCTCTCTCTCTCCCTCTCTCTCTGCTGTTTGTTTTGTTTTTTTTTTTTTTTGAACAGGGTTTCTCTATGCAGCCTTGGCTATCCTGGATTCACTTTGTAGACCAGGATGGCCTTGAACTCACAGAGATCCACCTGCCTCTGCCTCCCTGAGTGCTGGGGTTCCAGGCGTGCCCCACTGCGCTCAGCTGGTCTTTCTTCTTGTAACGACTGATTGATTTCTATTCATGTGAATGTGTGAGTGCCGGAATGCATGTGTGTGTACCATGTGTGTGCTGGTGCTCCGGGAGGCTGGAGGACAGTGTCAGATGTCCTGCAGCTAGAGCTGCAGGTGGTTGTGCACAGGCTGGTGCAGGCTGGGAACTGACTGCGCTTCTTCTGTGAGAGCAGTGAGCTCTCTGCAGCACTCAGCATCTTTCCAGCCCCAGAACCTGGTTCTCTCCAGTGCTGGGGAAGTCTTCCCAGGAGCACCACATCCCCCAAAGACTTTCTTCTAATTTAAAGAAATTACTTCATATGGGTCTTAGCCAGAGCAGTAGAGAGGCTTTGATTTTATTTTTTTCATTTTTTGGCTAAGAAAGTATGTTTAAGAAGTATTTTTAATTAAATTGTGGGTGATCTGGGTGTCGTATGTAAGGCTTTCAAAGTTTTGGTTTATTTATTTTGTTGTGGGGTATGCAGGTCAGAAGTTGACTTCATATGTCTTTCTCAGTTACTCTTGACTGTTTGTTGTTGTTGTTGTTTGTTTGTTTGTGTCTTGAGCCAAGGTCTTTCACTGAACTTGCAGTGTGCTGTTTCAGCTGGACTGTCTTGACACCTAGGAACTCCCTGTCTCTGACACACCTCTCACTTCTCTCCAGTTCAAGGATTACAGGTGCCCACAGCACAACTGGCTCTTTGCTGTGGGTGATTTGAGCTTCAGTATCCAGGCTTTGCTAACTGGGCCACCACCCTAGTCCCTCAAAGATCTGGTAACAAGATTTTAAACCCTTCCTCTCATCTCCGTGGCAAAAGGAAGCGTGGGCCTTTAAAGGATGCTGGTCCCCTTGGACTTGTATTTATTTATGTACAGCCCAAGCTGTCTGTGGACTCCTGAGCTGGGATGAAATTTCTCTGGGGAGAAATGGTGCGTTGATCATCCTCGGGTTGAGAGAGCACTGGAGAGGGTGGGCTGGCTGACTCTGGCTGGTCCCCTCTGTTCCTGCTTCACCGATCTCTGTGGTGTGGTGACGCCTTCCTTCCCAAGTCACGGGCAAGTGCTTGCTTGAAGGTACCATGCATGCGCCTGTTGAGTGAGAGCCACTGAGTCAGTGGGAACTATAATAAAGGGGAGGGTTATAGGAATTAAAGCCGTGGTCCTGGGGAACAAACTAAGGACTCTCCTGATGCAAGCTCGCTTGATGAAGGCTGGGCATCATGGCACCATGCCTTCTAGTTTTCACATAGACTCTTTGTCCTTTGATTTAAAACTGATTCTTTGTATATGTTAACAATAAAATAAAACAACCTGACGTTACGCTGGGTGTGGTGGGTCATGCCCACAGTTCTGGCTTGTAGGGGGTGGAGTCGGAAGGATCAGAAGTTCAGGGTCATCTCACCTTAGGTTAGTTTGAAGCCAGCCTCAACATGAAACCCTGTCTCAAAAACCAACAAGCAGCCAGGAGCGGTGGTGCAAGCCTGTAACGCCAGCATTCTGGGAGGCAGAGGCAGGTGGATTTCTGTGAGTTCGAGGCCAGCCTGGTCTACAATGTGAATCCAGGACAGCCAGGGCTACACTAAGAAACACTGTCTCATTAAAGAGAGAGGGAGAGAGAGAGAGAGAGAGAGAGAGAGAGAGAGAGAGAGAGAGATCAAACCAAAACAAACAAGCAAAAAACAAAAACCAACAAACACCAAAACAAACTGATTGGGGTGGGGGGGGGCTGCAGGTCATTGTTTTTTGAAGCAGTCCAGTTCTCTGAAGGCCATATCAAAGTGTGATTTTTCTTTTCCGTTAGAGAGAGAAAATGAGCTCTCAAAACACTACCCTGAGGTCCCAGGCATGGCTCAGCAGGTAAGAGCCTTGGCTGCACTGCAGAACCCTGGGGTTTGAGTTCAGCACCCCAGCTCACAGCCATCTGTAAGTCCAGTTCCAGGGGATCCGGACCCTCTTCTGGCCTCTTGGGTACCTGCAAACAGGGGGTGCACATATATACACTCAGGCGCACACATATACACAAAACAAACAAATTGAAAAAAAAACATACTAAGGTTTACTGCATACTTGGGTCTACTAAATATATACATTTAATTTATCCTGGAGGTTAATAGTTCTCTTAGGCTATTTTTACCACTTTTAAAAACAGATTCTTAAGTCACATTCTTTCTCCCCTCACAAAGCTGGGTATTTGCCACTTGAGACATCTAATAAATTATTCTGCATATCAGCTTAGCTCAGGATCCATTTCTTCTCAACAAAGATAACTAAGATTTTAAAATATTTACTTTAGGGAAGATACACGTGGAAATTCCTCTAAGTGTTTAAACAAAGACATTTGGATTGCTTGAGTATGTATGTAAATAGAAATTTCATCATGACTCTGAATTTTTAAAATTACCTTTGTGTGTGTTTGCAAGTGTCTGTGTTCCTGCAAGTGCGCGTGTGCGTGCATACTCGCTTGAGCTTCCTTGACATGGGTTTCATTGACTCTGACCCACCCCACCTCTTAGGCCAGACTGGCTGGCCAGCAGGCTCCTGAGGTTTGTCTGCTGTCTCTGTGGGTACTAATATTCTTACACAGGAAGCAGTGTGCCCACTGAGCTGGTACCCAGCTCATTATTATTTTGGGCTGTCAGAGGGAAATAATGAAATGACCCCACTGTAGACTAGAAACAGAGTGTAGTTAAACTGGCCATGTGTCAGGTTAGAGAAGCAGGTCTGGTGATTATTTCTTCTTTGAGCATCTACTAAGAGTACTAAGATGTGGTTTAGGGTGTGATAGGAAGGTAGACAGGAAATGATGCAGGGCGAGGCCTGGAGAAACCTCTCAGCAGCTTGCTGTCGAGCTGAGGGGCCTGGCTTTGGTTCCCAGAACTCATTTCCTGCAGCTCACAACAGGCACTGGGAACTCTCACGCCCCCTTCTGGCCACTGCAAGCACTGCACACGAATGGTGCGCATACATACATGCAGGCAAGCATTCACACACATAAAATAAAAAGAAACAGGAGGGCATAGCTCAGCTGGGAAAGAGTTACATCCTGGTAGAGTGCTGAAGGGCTAGTCAGTCGTCAAGGAAGTGTGATCAGTCGGGTGGAGACCATACTACCTTTCCAGGAAGAGGAAGTAACAGACAAAAGGCCCAGGAGTGTGGGAGGACACAGGGCTTTCTGTTGAGCCAGGCGTGTGGTGGGGTGTTAGGGGGGGCTGAGAGAGAGGACCATAGCAAAGCCACACGGGGACCTGGCTTCCCATTCAGAGCGTGTGAGCTGCTTTTCAGCTGCGGGTTGCTAGCCAGCCTCCAAGCCTTTCTCCTCACCACTGGAGCACAGAACTCAAGCCCAGATTAGGGAGATGGCCCAATGGGAAGAGTGCTTGCTGCGCTAGCACGGGGACCTGAGTTCACACCCGCAGAACCCATCGTTGAAAGCCAGGTGTGCTTGAACAGGGTAAGGTGTAGGTGACAGGAAGATCGCTGTCACCTGCTGGCCCTCCTGCCTAGCAGCAGGCTTAGTGACAGACACTGTCTTAAGATCAAGAATGATCGCATAGGACATCCCAGGCCCTCCTCTCCCTGCCATGCACATGTG
Source organism: Meriones unguiculatus (assembly GCF_030254825.1). Lineage (NCBI taxonomy): Eukaryota > Metazoa > Chordata > Mammalia > Rodentia > Muridae > Meriones > Meriones unguiculatus. The sequence continues at coordinate 73,648,959 of NC_083356.1, read as the reverse complement.
CCGTGTACACACGTGTGTGTACACCCTACACTCATACAAACGCACACACCCCACCATCGCCTCTTTGCTGTCCGCCTCTGCTCTGTACACAGCCTTGGTCCGGTTGTCACGGCTAGCTCCTCAGCTCTTTCTAGCTAACAGGCTTTGTGTTTTCAGTTTGCCTGGAGGAGACTCACACTAACCAAATTCCCAAGACCGATGAATAGCACAGAATGCAAATGCGAAACCTCACGAGAAGTGCAGACTGGAGCTTCTCGAATGCCGATCTGTGCGCTCCTTCCCCGGAGGCTGAGCTATGTGGAAAACTAGAGTCTATATTGAGTTTCCTGGAGAGCATAAAGTCCAAACAGGATCAGATGAGCTTAATGGCTAGTGACAGCCAGCTGTGGGTCCCCGGGCTTCTCTGGCCTGGGTAGGGTGGAGCTTTTGACAGGGAGAGCTGAGAGCCTCTCCCTAGATGCTACAGATGATTCTCCCCGAGGCTGGCTGCAGCGCTCTTCACTCAGATCCTCTTCACTCAACCTTTATTCAACTCTGCGTCTTCCAGGTTAGATCCAGTCGTCCATCATCTGACCCACTGTAGCATTTCCCAGACTGGAAGAGACGAGAATCTACAGGTTGACCCATTAAAAAGAAAAAAGAAAAGATTACTTTTATTTATTTATTATTTATTTATTTTAGTGTTTTTTTTTTTAAGATTATTTATTATGTATGAGTGCTCTAGTTGCACATACACCTGCAAGCCAGAAGAGGGCACCAGATCTCATAATAGATGGTTGTGAACCACCATGTGGTTGCTGGGAATTGAACTCAGGACCTCTAAAAGAGCAGACACTGCTCTTAACTGCTGAGCCATCTCTCCAGCTCTATTTTTGGTTTTATGAGACAAGGTCTCATTATGTAGCCTTGGCTGGCCTCAAACTTATAGAGAGCCACCTGCCACCAACTCCTGAGTGCTGAAATTAAAGGTGTATAAAACCTCAACTGGCTTGATTTATTTTACTTTTTGTTTGTTTGTTTGGTTGGTTTGGCTTCGTTTAGTTTTTTGAGACAGGGTTTTCCTGTGTAGCTATGACTGTCCTGGCACTCTCTTTGTAGACCAGGCTAGCCCCAAACTCAGAGATCCTCCTGCCTCTGCCACCTTAAAGCTGGGATAAAAGTTATGTGCTGACAGTACCTGGCTGATAAAATATGAAAGTATTCGTGCGCGTTTGCACACACGCACACACACACACACACACACACACAGTCAGCCACTGAGGAACACTACAACCACATGGAAAGCCTTTTCTGTCCCTTGTGGCCTAGGATAGTAGCCCTGATTTACTCAGGTACCTAACTAAGTCCTCATTTCTTGAGTCATTTAAATAGTGCCCGGTAGGCATTGTCCTATGAGAAGAGAAGAGGGTGGGTGACCGACCTGCTAGTAGAAAGCTGGGCATTGCCAAGCGTGATCTTCATTTTTCAGGTGTCAGGAAGACAGGTGCTATAGAGGGTTGGAAGCAGAGAGGAGAGCAGTAGACATCTCACAGCTGCGGTTGAGAGGCATTTGCATCTGGATGTCCAGAAGAACTGCAGGGAGTGGAGATAGAAGCTGTGACCATCCTAAAACAGATTAAGACACAGAGGTCAAAGGTTTCCACAGGCTCTGCCCTCCCAACCACAGCGTCCAACTTGAGATTGTCACTTGGTGAATTGTCACTGTCCTTCAGGACAGCATCCATGGCCTTGCTGGGGTGTGACTTACTGTGTCCCCATGGGAGAATTGTTTAAGCTGGGGGTGGCTTTCAGATGGGTGGCTTCTGGAAATGGTACCAAGGCCATCTGGAAGCTCCAGGAAGGCTGCCCTTCCGAGTCGGAAATGGGAACAGTAAACTCAAGCGGCCATTACAAGTGGGCATTACACTTTGGGTAGCAGTGAAAAATGAATGTCAGGAGAGTTCCACACACAGGCTGTTAGTTTAGACCAGTCCTTTGAAAGCTCCCCACGTGCTGCTTTTGACTTAACGGAGATGAGTCGAGTTTAGAATTATTTAGTTCTTACCTTGGTGACTGGCATTTTTGTTGCACCAGATCTAATATTGTTTAATTTTCCTCTTGACAGATTGTGAAATAAATCTGATTTTGAGAGAACTCACCTCATGTGGCCAACAGATTCTATTTTGCAGAGATGCCAGCAGAACTGCCTCTGTCCCAGGGCTCATGTTACAATGTGACCTACAGACCTCTCCCACTGGGTTCTGCAAGGGGCCTCATATTCCTTCTTCTAGGATGTGGACAGGTCTTCGGGGCTGTTTTACTTACTGATGAGTGTGGTGGAGGTGATACCAAATGATTTCTGAGGCAGGGTTCTAAAAGTGACATCTGCTTTGGCTCGGCTATTTTGGACCACATTTTTGTTGCTTTTTGATTTGGGGATTGTTTTGTTGTGTTTGAAACAAGGCCTCATTGTGTAGCTTTGGCTGTCCTGGGACTCATGAGATCCACCTGCCTCTGCCTTCTAAGTGCTGGGATTGAAGGTGTACATGACCATACCTGGCCACTGTGTGTGTGTGTTGTTGTTGTTTGAGACAAGGTCTTATTGCTAGGATGTATTTTAAAATGCCACATACAACCAGATCTGATAGAAAAGAGATTTATTGGATGGAGGTGGGGAGAGAGAGCAATGGTGGGGTACCCCCAGGAGAGAAACAAAGGCAGAGAGAGAGTGCAAGAGAAGAGTGTGGGTAGGAGTGGCCTGGCCCAAGTAGTGACATAGGTCATTGTCAGGATCCTAAAGGTCCCTAAGGGCAGGCCAGTTGAATTGCCTGCACAACAGAACACCTATTCTGTAGATTAAGCTGGCCTGGAACTCAAGACAGTCCCCCTGCCTCACTCAGGCCCTTTTTTGCTTGGACTGCAGGTGTGAACAGGCTGCCACACCCAGCTAATTGTTGTTGTTACTATTATTGTCATTGTTATTATTACAAGGTTTTTGCAGTGTGTGGTCTTGCTCAACAGCCCGGGTCTGGAGCCAGGTCCCATGGCTTCCCTCCAGTTATGAACTTGCTGAGTCATTTTGGACAAGCCATTTAACCTGGGTTCCTTCCCCTGTTGAATAGGACACAGTGATGCCTGCCCGAAGGGATTGTTGAGAAGGGGAAAGAGTGCTTGGAGCAGTTCTCTAGAGAAGCAAAAACAGATGAGATGAGAAAAATTATATTTATATTTGTGTATCAAAGAAGCCAAGGACAAGTGGCTGAGGTGCCTATTAACATATCAAAGCAGATGGTGGCCAGTCTCCCAGCCCGCATCACTTCTCACTCCACCCCTTCCCTAAACCTTTTCCTCCCCAGGCTGGCTTTGCTTCCCTTCTCCCAGCTTCAATTCCTTCTATAACACAGCTGTGCACTGTCTTGGCCTTTTGGCCATGGCTCCTCTCTTGCTCCTCTTGCTCTTCTCTCAGTCTTCCCTCCCCGCTCCTTCCTTGGTCCTGTTCAGTCTGTTGACCATGCTCAGACTGGACCCTTCCAGATGCCCTTGGCCGTGCTCGCTCTCCCTCATGTCTACAACAAAAGCCCTTCTCAGCAGGGTGTGATCATGTCCTCGTTTTCATTCAGGTTCTAATATCTGTGAAGGAACACTGCAGCAGCAAGATGGTGATCAAGCCCTCACAAAACAGTTTCCCTCTCCCTTTCCTCTTATCTGGCCTGCCACCAGAATGTGCCCGCCCACACTGAGAATGGGTGTTCTTGGTTTAAAAACGAGTAACCCGGAAAAGCCCTCCCAGGAATGAACGGCTGCTTGGGTTTTAGTTGATTCCAGATGCAGTCAAGTTGACAGCTAAGATGAGCCATCACTGGTTATGCCTGACACATCGGGCTATGGCCACCAATGATCCCCTTGTATGTTGCCGGCTTCGATGTTCGGCTCGTGTTTGAATTCTAGTCTAGTCAGCAAACTGCAAGGCTTTTGATCCCTCCCCACGCTGCACTCTAACAGAAGACATTAATTCAGTTCCCATCACCCACATGGTGGCTCACGACGGCCTGTAACTATTCTCAGGATCCAGCACCCTGTTCTGGCCTCTGAGAGCATTTCCCTGCATGTGGCACACACACACACACACACTCCCAAGTAAATAAAATAAACCTTTTAACGTTCTGAGCCCCACTGCCCAAAGCTCCTGATCAGGATGTGTGGTCACACCGTGCGATGAGCCCTCAGTGTGGGTCACGGCAGCTTCTGAGGTTGGAAACGCTTCAGAACTTTGATGTCCAGTTCCCACACTACAACTCAAAGAAACGCCAGGAACGATAATAGGAGGGTTGCAGAGGTCGGATCATTGCCCAGTGGGGCATAAATAGAGACGTTAGACACATTCCTTAGGCTATTAGGCCTCCTGAAGGCATTAGGTGTCCTGGGCGGGGCTCTTCAGTCAAAAATACCCAGGTCTCTTTTGCTGAGTCAAACCTTTTTTTGTTTTGGTTGGAAGATGACTCAGTCAGTTAAAGGCTTGCCTCACGCTAACAGAGGACCTGAGTTTGGATGCCCAGCACCTGTGTAAAAGCTGGGCATCCTGGTGAGTGCCTAGAATCCCAGCGCTTTGGAGACAGGAAGACCCTGGAGGCTTTCTGGCATGTCATCCAGGTTCAATTAGAGGTCTTGTCTGTAAAAATCAGGGCATTATTAAGATGGCTGCCAAGCCTGATGGACTGAGTTCAGTTCCTGGAACCCCACAGTGGAAGGAATAAAGGACTCCCACAAGTGTTCCTTTGCCTTTACGCACACACACAAATAAATAGGCTGGCATTTATTTTTGGGTAATAAGTGGAGCTGGAAGTAGTGGGGCACTACTGCCATTCCAGCACTGGGAGGTTGGGGCAGGAGAATGTGGGCTTGAAGGCCAGCCTTGGTTACATACTTCAAGGCTAGCCTGGGCTACAAGAGAACCTGTCTTGGAAGAAGAGGACAAGTATGAGGAGGAAGAGGAGGACACTACTGAAAGCAGTTGGGCAGGGTAAAGACCGCTTTGGATAACTTTAAGGAGGGCCAGGGGCACAGTGTGTGAAGGGGCCAGTGCCTGTTTCTCGGGTTGCTCTTCCTGTTACTTGGTCATGAAAGAATGACTGAAGCCCTAAGCAGTTAATTGCACGGGAGGGCAGAGAATGGTCTCCTCGACAGTACTCGGTGGGCCTCACCCACTTGTGCCAGTCTATAAAAAGGTTTGCTTACTTAAAATTAAACAATGTTTGTTTGTGGGCTGGACCCCGCCCGCTCATGTGCTTGGAATGAGGGGGCTGCAGGGTAAGCGACTGCAGATGAGGGCCAGGCTAATGCCTATCTGGGGCCCAGGAAGTGAGGCAGGCCTGTCACTTGAGCCACAAGGGTTCAGGGTCAGTCTGAACAACACTGCAAGACCCAGTGCAAAAGCTCTATGCGTTTTGATGCTTTGGTGTGGCAGAGACCACGGTAACCTAAGAGAGTGGAGGCTCTGGCTTGGCACACTGAATGCTTAGTGCTCTGAATTTGGGCTTGTTCTGGGGTCTGATAGCGTGTGATGCCAAAGAGAGAAAGGGACTAAAGGAGATGTAGAACACACTAGGAGCGGTGAATAAAGTGGTAAATATGCAGAATTTTTAAAAAAATAAAAATGACCTATCTGTGCGTTCCTGCCATCCACCAAGAGTGCAATGCCGAGACACCTTTCCGGGTGTGGATGATGGGTGGTGATGAGACCCAACCAGACTCTGCTAGAACACTTCTGAGAAAGTGTCCTTTGAGTGCTGGTTGTACTGGCACGTGCCCGCAGTCCTAGCACTTAAGGCAAGCCTGGTCTACGTAGCCGGCCACAGCCCAGTTAGGCCTGTGCAGCAAGAATCCCTCTCAAAAAGAAATGTCCTTCTTTTGTGTATAATGATGTGACCAGCCAGCTTCCCGCTTCTGCCAGCGTGCCTTGCCTTTCTGGCCATTACTGATTTTCCCTCCGGAAACTTAAGCCAAAATAGACTCCTTCTCATGGTCCAGTATGGTGTGATACGCCTTTTAACCCCGTTGATCACAGCAGCCAAGAGGCGAAGGCGGCTAGATCTGAGTTCAGCACCAGTCTACATAGGGAGGTCCATAGTGAGACCCTGTCGCAGAAACACACAAATGAAAGTCTTTTTCTTCTCTAGGTTGCTTTGGCCAGAGTTAATAATCACAGGAACAGAAAAGGAACCAGTTTAGAGCCTTTTGGTTCCGCTTCCCCAGTAGCAGGAGTCACAGGTCTCTGCCAGCACACCTGTCTGGAACTCACCCCTCTGAAGCAGACAATTCAGTGCTGTTTCCTGTGTTCACAAGCTTGTGCAACAACCGCTTGCTTCTGTTTGGCTCCAGACGCTTCCATCACTCTAGCATGAAGCAGTCATTTCCCACTCCTCAGCCTCAGATCCTGGCAGCCAGCAGGGATGGTTTTAGCTCTCCGTGGGTTTACCTGCTTTTCCTGTTTTATCTAGAGAGATCCATACAACACAGCTGGCTCCACCCTCTTAGCATCTCACTGCCAGGGTTCCCTCAAGTTGTAGCACAGGCCAACACTTCAGTGCTTACTTACCACAGCTGGATAATACCCCGCTGCAGGAGACATCGGGTGGCCTGCCTCCTGGTGTCGGATTCAGCCCCTCTGGTGGGTGTGAAGTGATATCACGCTGTGGTTTGGTTTGCATCTCTGGAGGGGCCCATGGCGTTCAGGCTCTGCACCGCTTGTGTCTGGCTACCTTCTTCAGAGACCTAACCTGCCTGTAGTCTTCACGTCCATAACAGCAAGTAAAAGTAACCTTAACTTGCCTGCTGTGGTGGCACACACCTTTAGTTCCAGCGTTCAGGAGGCAGAGGCAGGCAGATCTCTGTGAGTTCAAGGCCAGCCTGGTCTACAGAGTGAGTTCCAGGACAGCCAGGACTGCACAGAGAAGCCCTGTCTCAAACCAAACCAAACCAGGCTGGCAGTAGTCAGGCCTAGTCGTGCTTGCCCGTAATTCCAGGACCTGGGAGGTGGAGGCTTGAGGATTGGGGGTTCAGGGTTCTCTTCAGCTCCACACCTAGTTTGAGTCCAGCTTAGACTACGTGACATCTTGTTTCAAAAAACAAACAAACAGAAAAGTTAAAGATTAAAAGAAAATAGGGTTGGGATGGGAACTACACTTGCCCAGTGTTTCTGCTACTACAAAAGTAGACGAATGAGGGTTGGCAGGATGGTCATAAAAGACACTTGCTGCCAGGCCTGCTGACTTGAGTTTGAGCCCCTGGACCCACACGATAGAGGAGAGAACCTACTCCCACAAGTTACCCTCCGACCTTCACACAGGCACTGTGATACGTCCACAAACATATAAAATTCAGAAATAAACCAGGCCAGGATGTTCACATTCCTGTCATTCCATCTTGGGAGGTAGACAGAATTCCCAGGGCAAGCTGGCTAATAGATCAGCCAAATCATGTTAAACAGAAAACCCTGGCTCAGTAAAAATAAAATCCAAGTGGGAAGTGATCAGGGGAGACTCCTCATGTTAATCTCTGGTCTCCACTTGCACATATGCACACATAAATGCATATATGAACACACACGAACACACACACACACGCGCGCATGCGAGTGACAGCTTGGCCTGGGGATCTTGCTCGTGGCTGTAATGAAAAGGGCTACTCTGAGGAGCTCCTTTGTCTTCAGAAATGTAAGAGTGAAGGTGGTTGTTTCTGGAGGGAGCTGATCTTCAGCTGGAGGAGGAGTCTGTGGAATTCCTCCCAGATGCTGGAAGGGCTCCCGCCTTGTTTAGTCTCCTTAATGACCAGAGAAGGAATCTTGTTGCTAAACAGGTTGGAAGGGCCTAACAGGTGCTATTTAAGAACAAGTGAAAGGAATTGCTCTCCCTGGGAATGAAGTTCCACCAGATCTAATTGATCTGCTAAAACCAACATTTAGTGGCTTCTAGCCTTCTGCTCACACTTGGGAGATGGGAGGTAAGGTAGTGTCTGGGGTCACAGTGTGTCTGGGTTTGACATTTTTATACCTTACTGTCAATGTGCAGAACTATTCGGTTCTGTTTTAAAACCACTGCAGGCAGACGGACCAGACACACCACTGAGTTTGCCTGTGGTACGGGTCCACAAACATTATTGTGCCTTGAGCTGTGGGAATCTTCAGGGAATCATCTTACACAGCTGTTCTCAGATCCTCCAGTGTGAGGCTTCAAGACATTACTGTCATGATTTTCTCTACCCCAGACCCCTCTCTTCCGAATGTCTAATTCTATCAGAGATAACACTGGAAAAAATAAGCAGTAGTTTGATGTTGCTGTGGGGGTATTTTCTTTGGGTGTCTTGTTGTTTTCTCTGTTTTTTCCTTGCTAGGGATCAAACCTAGGACCTCTTGGAGGCTGGGAAGTGTCCTACCCAACCTGCTTATTGCTTTTCTATTTTTTTCAATTGTTATTATTTTTATCTCATGTTTTTGAGGCAAGGACTCATATAGCCCAACCTAGCTTCAAACCTGCTGGATAGCTACAAATTGCCTTGAACTCCTGCCCCTCCTGCCCCCACCTCACAAGTCCTGGGATTATAGATTTGCAGGTCCTCTGCAAGAGTGAGCAGCCTGGGCTCTGAATTGCAGAGCCATCTCCGTAGCTCAACAGGTCCCTTGTCACCGAGCCCGAATATTTAGAGTCCGTGTGTCTGCATTAGGCTTTCCTTTTTCCTCTCTGCTCTAGCAAATGTTGCCCCTTGAGAATGGCAACACAATTGCTTCAAAATTTCTATTTCTGCCACACTTTCTGGCCTGCACCGACATGAAACTAAAAGCCTGGAGAACTGAGCCGTCCCCCTGACCAGTGGGCACAGAGATTAGGGTGCTCTGCCAGCTCAGCCGGGGTGCGGTCCAGCTGGAGCGGCGAGGTCCCTGCACTCCCCCTGAATGCCTTACCAGATTCACAGGAGGTGAATGCTCGAGGAGTTTGAAATGCTGCCATTTTCTTCAAGTGGCAAGCCGCTTTTAGCCCTTCATCCCTGGGCTACAGGAACACCAGGAGAATACAAACTAAGATAGATGCTGCGTGCCAGCTCGGTTACACTCAGTGCAGCTGCCCTCTGTTAGAGAAACCAGCTCAAACTGCGACCAGATAGGCATGGATTTCCACCTGTCTGTAAGAAAGCAATCAGGGCAAGTGGGGAGGTAGCTCATAAGACCTTGCTCCCCTGGCACACAAAACTCCCTGGCTTCCAATCTCTACCACCGTGTGAAAAGGGCATAAGAGATTAAAAAAAAAAAAGAAGAAAGAACACAGGTACCTATTGATTATGTGGCTCAAGGGGACCTTGAACTCTTGATTGTCCTGTACCTCTTGTGTGTGGGGACTACTGGCATGCTGGCCATGCCTGGTTTATGCGGTGCTGAGGACTGACCTCAGGACTTGGTGGCCAGCCAGCTAGGCAGGCCCTCTACCACGTGAACTACATCGCCAGGCCACAAAGCATCTGCGTTTGTTTTTGTTTGTTTGCTTTTACATTTTATCTTGTGTGTGTAGGAGGAGCGTGCATGACCTTTGTGGGTGCCTGTGGAGGTCAGAAGACAGCATGTGGGAACAGCGCTCTCCGACCCCCTGGGTTTTGGGATTAAACTCAGATCATCAGGCGTGGCAGCAGGTCCCTTTACCTGCTGAGCCATCTTGCTGGTCCCCAAAGTACCATTTGGCTGTATTGTTGCTGTACTGTTGGCATGGGAATGGACGCCGGGGACAGAGTCACTCCATCGGGGTGGTTTGTGTCGCACCAGGCCTTGATTCACAGGGCTTCCCCTCTTAGTATTCAGATTGGGAACTTCGCTGAAAACCACAAGCCAGCCTGCCGTGCCGCTCCCTGAATCTCGAGAACAGTGGGGTTTTTTTGTTTTCTGTTTTTCAATCTCTCGAGGTCTTGTGAAAACAGCTCCATGTTTGCGTAGATAAAGTCAGCATTGTGCCCATCCAACCACTTGAAAATCCTGAGGTTTCTTCGGTCTGGCAGGCTAGCCCTTCAGAGATCAAAATGAACAACAAACTAAGCCGGTGGGATAGCTGATTTCCTTCCAGTCAGAGCCAGCCAAGTCTAAATTTATAAGGCAGATTCGGTCTCCAGATGGAGCAGCCGTAGTGATCTGTTTGGAAACTTCACTCAGGGATTTGTGCTAAACAGCAAAGCAAATTACGAAATGGGCCATAAAAAATTATTTATTGAGATGGGGTCTCACTATGTAACCTTGACTGTCGGGAACTACTTTATAGACCAGGCTGGGTTTGAATTTACAGAGATCCACCTGCCTCTGCCTCCTGAGTGCTGTGATTAAAAAGGTGTCTCCAAAACCAGGCAGAGGTAGCACATGCCTTTAATCCAAGCACTTGGGAGGCAGAGGCAGGCAGAGCTCTGGGTTTGAAGCCAGCCTGGTTACATAGTAAGTTCCAGGACAGCCAGAGAAACCCTGTCTCAAGGGGGAAAAAAAAGTATATATGCAAACACTTAGCCAGCACAAGTTCTCTGGCAAGAGATTGGGAAGGCCACTGCTGGAGAGTTTTATTTGGTTAGTTTTTAGGGTTTTTTTTTTTTTTTTTGTAAGGTACTGGGGATTGAACCCACATCCAAAGCAAGCTATCTACCACTGAGTTTTAGCCCAAGGTTTGGAGAATTTAAAAAAAAAAACTTTTGTACATGACTTTGGGAATTAGAATGCTCCTGATGGCATGATTAAATAATAATAATAATAATAATAATAACAATAATAATAAATAAAAATAATAAATAATAATTGTTAGGAAATGTGCAAATGTGGAGGTTACATGCGGGTTCACAGATCACACCACGAGATCGTTCCACGTGGGAGGTTTATTAGGGAAAGGGGGAAGGGGTCGCAGGGAGACGAGGCAGAGAAGGGGGGGCTCCTGTTCTCTTTATAGGGTGATCCAGAGCATGCGCGGGTGGTTCCAGGTGGTCAGCAGGTGGTCTGGGTGTCTTTCCAAATGCCCGATAACCGGTCTGTCAGGCCCCAGGGGCTGCCTGTAGAAGTGCCTGCTTGCTGATCCCAACAATAATAATGCTTGATGATTTACGTGCATGGGTTTGGTGCATGTACATGTGTGTGCGGTGCTGGGGATTGGAACCTTTTCTTTGCCTGTGTTCAGCAAATACTTTACTGCCGAGCTACCTTGCCTGTTTGTTTGTTTGTTTGTTTTGGACACAGGATTTGACATGTAGCCCAGGCTCGGGTAGAGTTTTTTTTTTTTTTTTTTTTTTGGTAGCTCCATGAGAGCAGCACCCTTTCATGTTGACAGTGCCGTCTTCTTGTAGAGCCTCCTCTTCGGGCTCATCTCCCCAGTTCCTGGACTTTATTTTCATAATAGGTCGTGCTTCATGGTACTTCTTCAGGTGCTTTAAAAAAATAAGCCATGACTCAAGTCCATATGGTACTAAGTAGGTGACCCCCCCCAAAGATGTCTGCTGAAGCTTTGGCTCTCTTACAGAAGAGCGAAATAGTGTGGGGGACCCTTCCTGGGCCGAGCCCGAAAGGCCACCAAGCATTTAGTCTGTGTATCAAAAAATCGTACTTGCCTTAGCCTGTTTGGTCTGCTGTCGTCAAAAGCCATAAATTGGGTGACTTGTGAGCACCATTTACTCCTCCCAGTTCTGGAGGCTGCAAAGGTCCAAGGTCAGAGGCCCACAGACATATGGTGTCTAGTAAGCGACCACTTCCTGGCACGCAGATGCACGCAGGGGTTGAAGGGAGCTGTCAGGGGGCTGCTGGTACCCGGCCCCTAATCTGCCTCTGTTCATGTCATGAAGGCTCCTCCTGGACTGGATTGGATTTCAATCATGGATTTGGGCCACATGAAACATTCAGTCTAGAGCAATCATATATAAAATTTCAAATCAAACCATCTAGAATACTTTTTAAAAAGTGTGTGTGTATGGGTGGTCATGCCTATATCACCACACACAAATGTGGAGGTCAAAGGACAACTTGCTGCCCTCAGTTTTCTCCTTCTACCATGTGGGGCCAGGATTCAAACTCAGGTTGTCAGACTCGGTGCCAAGAACCATTACCTGCTGAGCCATCTTTCTGTTCCTACATAAAAACAACAACAAAAAACATTTATTAAAAATGTAACACTCTTAATTACCTTAACATATAAAGAGCTTCTGCAGAACAATACAGTAAGAACAAAGTTTCTGGCAGAAAAATGAGCAGTTATTAAGTACAGCATAGTTACAAAAAGAAATTCCAGACAAAGGTTGAGGCTTCTGAGGAGTTAGATGAAGGAGTTGGGGGCCCAGAGGGGGGGGGTCGTGCACACCTTTAATCCCAGAGGCAGAGGCAGGTGGGTCTCTGAGAGTTTGAGGCCAGCCTGTTCTACAAAGTAAGTTCCAGGCTAGCAAAGACTACATAGTGAAACTCTGTTTACACACACACATACACACACACACACACACACACACACACACACACACACACCTTCAGAGAGATGGGGGGGGAGAGATAGATGGCTGTTTCAGCATAGAGAGAAAACAGTCTGTGCTGGCTGGTTTTACATCAGTATGACACAGGCTAGAGTCATCAGAGAGGGGAACCCCAATTGAGACAACGCCTCCATAAGATCGGGCTGTGGACAAGCCTGTAGGGCATTTTCTTAATTAGTGATTGATGGGGGAGGGCGCAGCCCATTGTGGGTGGTGCCATCCTTGGGCTGGTGGTCCTGGGTTCTATAAGAAAGCAGGCAGAGCAAGCCATGGCTCCTGCCTCCAGGTTCCCGCCCTGCTTGAGTTCCTGCCCTGACTTCCTTCGATGATGCACAGTGGGGTGGAAGGGTGAGCTGAACAAACCCTTTCCTCCGCAGTTGCTTTGGCTGTGAGGTTTCATCACAGCGATAGTGGCCCTGACTAAAACACAGCCTGTGTTGCTGATTGTTACCTTTTATATGCTTGTAATTTCCATGAACATTTGATTGACAGGGAGCTAAATTATCTACACTATTGGCTTCTAGACAATAGTGATCCTGAACTTTATTTTTCCCTCCTTTTTTCCTTTCTTCTTTTAAAGATTTTTTATTTATTTGTCCTTTTTCCTTGACAGGGTCTCACTGCAGCCCAGGCTCAATTCAAACCTATGGTGATCCACTATGCCCAACTACTCCTGGATTTATTTTTAATTTTTTTTTCTTTCTGTAAGTGTGAAAGCTTGTATGCAGTCGATAAATAATCCATATATGGGCATTACTTGGTGCCATTTTCTGAAGAACGACTTAGATTTTTTTTTTTATGGGGATGAAATAGGAAGTGTATCAATCAAAGAAAAAGTCATAGTTCAATACTTTGTGACAGGCTCTTGCAATTGATGTCAGTGATTCTTTCCACAATGTTTTATCTTCATTTTCATAACTAGTTGGCAGAGGTTCAGGTAGTCCTTATGTTTCTCTTATCTTGAAGATTTTCCCATCAACCTCATTACAGATAAGCTCATAAATATTTACAGACTTAAGTATTTCTGGTGTATTGCAAAGCAATGTATGAAAATATGTCTGTGTATAGAATCCTTTTCACAAGCCAGACCCCTGTGAGGCCAGTGCTTGTGAGGCAGAAGCAAGCAGACCTCTGTGAGTCTGAGGCCAGCCTAGTCTAAAGAGACTTTTTCCCCTCAAAACAAACACACCTTTTAATATTGTTTATTTACTTATTTATTTGTTTTGGTTTTTTGGGACAGGGTTTCCCTGTGTAGTCTTGATTGTCCTGGACTCACTTTGTAGACCAGGCTGTCCTTGATCTCACAAAGATCTGCCTGCCTCTGCCTCCCCAAGTGCTGGGATTAAAGGTGTGTGCCACCACTGCCCAGCTTTTTTATTATTATTATGTTTATTTATTGTGTGTATATACGCATACAAGCTCATGTATGTGTGTTTGCATGGCCCACAATTAGGTTCCCTGAAGTTTGTGATTTTGTAAGCACCCCGATGTTAAGACGTCTTCCTTAGTCGCTCTCAAACTTCTTTTATGAGACAGACGATCTCAGCAAAGCTGGAACTTGTTAATGACTGTGGCTGGCCAAGAGATCCACCCGTCTCTTCCTCTCAGGCGCCAGGCTTCCGAGCGAGGCTTCTGATACGGGTTGTGCTAACTCGGGTCCTCGTATCTGTGAGGCACCACTTGGCCCCTGGAGCCCTCTCCCCAGTCCCTTGCTTCCTTTTACGCCTATGCAAGTATGCGCCCCTGTACGTGCACGTGGGAGCCCTCAGGTGTCAGGAGAGGGTGTCGGGGCCTGTGGAGTTACAGGCAGTTGTGAGCTGCCACATAGTGCTGGAAACTGGACTCCAGTCCTCTGAAGAAGCGGAAAATGCTCCTACAGGGGAGCCGTCTCTCCAGCCTACTGTGGGCTCTTCGTTCGTTTTCTTTTGAGAGGAGGGCTCAGGCATCCCAGCTTGCTCTCAAGGTTGCCTTGTAAAAGAGTGACCTTGAACTCCGTTCTTCCAGCCTCCGCCTCCCTAGTGCTGAGATGATTACGGGGTGCAATACCTGGCTCAGATTCTTAATTGTCTGAGGGCTTCATTCACATGCGAGCCTCCCTCATTAGCGTGGTGTAAGCTGTGATGCAATGCAGGCTTCAGTGCGTTTGTAGGTAGCAGAACGTTTGCACGTTTGTTGGGCTAGCTGGACCAGTGGCTTTTCTTTCTCAGGACACCACTCTCCCTCAGAGACAAGCTCTTTTGTGTGTGGCAGCCATTTTCTCACTGAATGAGGAGCAACTGGTAGTATTTGTTGCAAATTATAACATTCTGGCTTCCATGTAAAAAAAAGAAAATTAGAATTTGAGGAAATCTGTATTTCCACTGTGAGCCTCACAGCTTCCAAATGTTTAAATACCCAGAAAAGAGGAGACAGAAAATAATGAGACAAAAGCAATTTAAATTTTTTTTTTTTTTTTATGGTGGAGAAACTTTGATGTCGAGATTTAAAAGGTCTACATGTACCAAGGGGAGAAAAGTATTTCCTAAGTGAAAAATCTAGTGCAGTTGCTGTCATATATATAAAACACTGACCAAAAGCAACTTGGGAAAGAAAGTGTTTATTCGGCTTCTAGGTTCTAGCCTATCATTGAGGGAAGACAGGGAAGGAACCTGCAGGCAGGAACTGTGGCAGACCTTGCTGACTTACTCAGCTGCCCTTCTTATGCAGGCCAGGCCCTCCTGCCTCGGGAGAGCACTGCCTCCCTAGTGGGGCAGGCCGGCCCTCCTATGTCACTTAGTAATTTAAGTTAAAAGCCCCACAAACAGGCCCTTAGGCCAGTTTGATGGAGGTGACTCCTCAGTTGGAGCCTCCCTGTCCTTCCCTGGGGTGTCACAGCTGAGGCTAACTGTGACACCAGAGAATAACACACAGCCATGCACACACAGGTCAAAGTACCGTTTGCAATGTAAATTGGACTGGTGGGTTTCACTGTAGCTGTCCAAGATCGTTTGCTGTGATGGCTGCAAATACTATGTGGCCCCTGGTCTTTGAGAAGCTACTGGTGTGGTAGCCAAGGAGGAGATCCAGTTATCTGCTAAGGCCACTGAACTACTCTTCTTAGGGCTGAGGATGTGGGTCAAAGTAGAGTGAGTGCCCAGTACGCCAAGGCCATAGTCTACCCACAGCATGCCCCGCCCCCCCCACGCCGCCTCCACCCCTGGGGCAAGGGGGCGGGGCAGCGGCAGTGGAAAGGGCAGGCGGGGGCGGGGTTTTTGCTGCCTGAGTAGTGTCACCTAGTCAGGAATGGCTGAGGACTGGAACAGAGAAGCAGCCTGCCTTCTGTGAAGCCACTCTTCCCACTAGTGAGTTTTGTTCAGAAAACTCCAG
Source organism: Meriones unguiculatus (assembly GCF_030254825.1). Taxonomy (NCBI): domain Eukaryota; kingdom Metazoa; phylum Chordata; class Mammalia; order Rodentia; family Muridae; genus Meriones; species Meriones unguiculatus. The sequence goes on along the minus strand of NC_083356.1, from coordinate 73,633,098 downwards.
TTCTTGAGCAGAAAAATAACGCTGTTTGCATAAACATGCGAAGTACTTGTGATTGCTGCATAAGCGAATCAATAGATTTTTAAGGATCTCTTTAATCTCACATAAAATAAATATTAATAAATACAATCCACTTAAAGGCTTCTTGCTTGGGGTACATTTTAAGAGGGCAAAGGGCTCGCATGCCACTCTGTGCATATGAGAGCCAGAGGGCATCTTGTGGGGGTCAGTTCTCTTCCACCGCGTGGGTCCTGGAGAGCAAACTCAGGCTTGGAGGTGAGTGCCTTTATCTCCTGAGCCAGCACAGTTTGTTTTGAGACATGGTTGGCCTTTGATGCATGGTGATCTTTCTGTTGTGGCCTGTCAGGTGCTGGGTGGCAGGCTGAGCCACCCGGCCACACGTTAGGAAGGAATACATTCTTGATAACATCTCCATCCTTACTGGACCCTGGGATAAATTTTTTTCTAAGGACCGTTTATACTGTTTGCTCACAAAGGAGTCCTTTTGAGGTCTGGAATTTCTTCCCATTAAATTTTCCACATTCTAGTCAAGAGTGTAAGTGGGCCGATTGGTTTTTCATCTGTTTTGAATTTTCCTCTGGCTGCCTTGTCCTGTGATAGTAGCAGCAGGGTGTGGTCCCTTCAGGGATGCCTTAATATCGCCTACGGAGGACGATGCTTGGAGGCTGCAGGCACTCTTTCACTCTTTACTCTTGAGGATCTTCTGTCCTGTTTGAGTCCTGGGCTTTGAGGGAGGGCTTTTTAGTACAGTTTGCAAAAAATGGTATTGGTAACTGATTATTTAAAGAAAAAAACCATTGTGAGGTCTAGGGTGTAGCTCAGCTAACAGACTGCCTGCTAGCATGCACAAAGCCCTGGGTTTGATTGCTGGTGCCAGCTTGGTTATGTATGCCTGCAATTCCATTGTGTGGGAGGTAGAGGCAGGCAGATCAGAAGTTCAGGGTCATCTTGGCTACATGGGGAGTTTGAGGCCAGCCTGGGCTACATAATACCCTGTCTCAAAACTAAAGCCAAAAAAACAAAAACAAAAAAATACCACATTATTGGTCAGTGAAATTTAAGGGGGACTCAGTTCCTTGCGGATGGGGTTTCTTTTTGCTTGTTTGTTTGCAAGAACTTTGGGATTTCTACCCTTTCTGCAGAGAATGGCAGGCAGATTGTCGATAGGACAAGGTGAAATCCAAGAGCAGAAGCGAGAGCTTTCAGAGGTGATGGCGCTGTAGAGAGAACTCAAGGGGAAGAGGGGAGGGAAGAGGTTTCTTTTTTTTCAGTGATGAGGCTGGAATCTTGAGCATCACTTTCTACCACTGAGCTGCAGTCCCAGCTCCTAATATATGTTAATATCAGTATATGGGTATAAAGATACATAGATAGATAGATAGATAGATAGATAGATAGATAGATAGATAGATAGGAGAGAGAAAGAGAGAGAGGAATATGATATATTGGAGGTGTGTGTGTGTGTGTAGTAAGCCCCAGGGATCCCTTTGGTCTCCACCTATCCGTGCCTTGGGCACTGTGACATGGATGTTATAGGTCAGACTTGGGTATTCATACTTTCAAGGCAATTATGTTACCCACAGAACCATCACCCAGCTCTTATTTATAAGCAAATCTGATCGATTTGAAACTAGATCAAGAAAGGATCCCTGACCGGCAGAGTGCTTTGGAGAACTCTTAGCAAGTGCTGCTCATTAATACCATCACTTGAGTTGTTTGTGTATTTGCTTTCTCCAGCTGTTTACAGAGAGCTGCCGCCTTGTTTACCCTGCTCATTTGCTCAACAAGCCTCCTCTGTAGAGATACCATAAATAAATAACCTTCTGAGCACTGGCTCTTAAACTGGAATCTGGGAGGGCTGTGGGATAGAGTGAGGACTAAAAAGAGCTGAGAATTTTAAGTCTTTGTCCCTTGTTTTTTATGACAACATTTTAAAAGATTGCTGGTAAGGATGGATTTTAAAAACCAAAACGAAAAAAAACAAAACAAAACAGGGGTTGTCTTCAGTGAGAGTCATTTTAGAGGCAGAAGACTCCAGTGTCCTAAATTGATGCTAATTTGTTCTGTGCACCTGCCTGGAAGCAAGACAAAGGCAGTTCAGCTAGATATGGAGACTGTAATCCGTTCATCTCAGCAGTAACTGTCAGCTTGACACAGTGTCACCTGGGAAGAGAGTCTCAGTTGAGGGAATGCCCCCGACAAGATTGGCTGGTGGGCATGATTATGGATGCTTGTCTTGATGGTTGGCAGAGTTAGAAGGGTCTGGCCCACTGTGGGTAGCACCATTCCCTAGGCAGGTGGTTCCAGACCGTATAAGAAAGCTAGCCAAACATGAGTCTCTGAGAAAGCTGGCAAGCAGCATTCCTCCTTGGTTTTGTTTCAAGTTCCTCCTTGAATTCCTGCCTTGACTTCCTTCAGTGATAGGTTATGACCTGGAGTGCCAGCTGAATCCTACACTTTCTCTAGTCCGCTACCTCTGGTCAGGGTGTTTTAGCACAGCAACAGGAAGGAAATGAGGACACATGACTCTGAGAGACTCAAGGTTGATACAAAAAGCGAGCTGAAAACACAGCTCAGCTCCAGCGTTCAACAATGCTGTGCTGTGTTTGAAAAGGTTGATTCACACACAAGGAATCAGAAGACAAGAGGAAGCTTTTAGAAGGGGTGACTGTGTATTTGTGGGGTAGATGGTGGGGATGATTGGTCGCATGGGTTACACTTACCTTCAGACTCTTTAGGTTATATACGTTAAGTGTGTGTAGCTTTTGTTGTTGAGCGTCTCACTATATTGCCCCTGTTGGCCTTGAACTCCTGGGTTCATGTGGTCCTCCTGTCTCAGCTCTAAAGATGTATAGCCTCTTTAAAAAGAAAATTTTATTGTTTGTTTATTTATTTATTTTGGGGTAGGTGGGGTTGAGACGCAGTTTCGTTGTGTAGTCTTGGCTGTCCTGGAACTATAGGCCAGGCTGGCCTTGAACTCACAGAGATGCACCTACCTCTGCCTCCCGAGTGCTGGGATCAAAGGCTTATGCCACCATGCCTGTAGAAGATTTTATTTTTCATTATTATTTATATGTGTATGTTCAGGAGTATGGGGTTGGGCGCGTAAGTACAGTGCCTGTGGAGGTCAGAAGCCTCAGATCCCCTGGAGTTGAAGTTACACGGGGCAAAGTGGATGCTGAGAGTCCTTAACCACTGGGCCATCTCAGAGATGGCACTTATTTGGACCAGGCTGTTTTCAAATTTGCTCTGTAGCCGAGGACAACCTTAAGCTTCTGATCCTCCTGCCTCCGCTTTCTGAGTGCCGCGGTTGCAAGCGTGTGCTGCCACACACAAGTTTGTCCGGGGCCAGAGGTAGAACCCTAGGGCTTCATGTGCACAAGACAAGCACTCCACAAACTGAGCCCAGCCCCAAGGCTGGAAGGAACAGCTGCAGTGTGTCATTTATGCATTCACTCCCTACCTTGCCTGTCTTAGTGAAATGAGGCCAGGATCTGGGCACACTAGGCACCCGGGCAGAGCCGTTGGCCGGTGTCACTGAAGTCCTGTGGCTGGCCAGAGCCTCGCCCCCTCTGAGGTTCCCTCTGAGGCAGCAGCACGCCTCCCATCTGACCTGGCTCAGGACGCTTCCTGGGATGCTCTAATGCATTCCCTGGCTCCTTTCCACCGCCCTGGCTCTCTCCCACAGCTCTCAGGCTCCACTTCCTGGGCCGGTCCTCCCTGCTGCTCCTGTGTAGTGCTGCCCGCCCTCTGGCACTCCGATCTGTGGCTGGCGCTTCAGACCCGTCCATTCCCTGACATCCTGTGAGCTCAGTCCATCTGTGCTTACAGGCTCTGCTAGGCACACCAAACCCTCGATTCGCATGGCCAAGCTGCACTGAGTCTTCCTCCCTGTGTGGACTGTTACTTTACGCACAGGAAGCAGAACCAAGTCCCTCCCCTTTGCTCTAGTCTCCCTCAGAGTCTGCAGCCGACCTGTCAGTAGCATTTGCCAAGTGTCTCCAAAATGGCTTCCTCTGGCTCTCGTTTTCAGACTCCCAGGATAGTCTCCTGGCCTCAATGGCTTCCTCCGGCTCTCATTTTCAGACTCCAGGATAGTCTCCTGGCTCCTATCTCCCGTGACTCCATACAGATCTGTGGTCCTGCAAGAGCAGAGTGTGCCTCCTAGAGAGTCCAAGCCCCTTCAGCGTGCATCGAAGGCCTTGGACGATCTGACCCTCCACTGTCTCCAGTTTCATCACCTCTGCCATGCCCTGCTGCCCTCCCACCCTCACCTGCCCGGGCTGTCTTTACAGCTGTGCATCAGTGGCTGGCACACCTACCTGCCTTGCTCTTCAAAGCAGAAACACCCAGCTGCCGTACAGGTGTGGTCTAATTCTGCTCAGTTTTGGTTCCCTAGGTCCAACCAGTTTGTGGCACATAGTATATAGCAAAGTCCATATTGAGATATTTTTGCTCATTTGAAAAAGCCAAATTTCTTACCCAGGGTCCTCTTTGCTTAGCTTCTTTGGGTGTATAGATTTTAGTATGTTTCTTCTATATTCTATGTCTAATATCCACTTATAAGTGAGTATATACTATGTATGTCTTTCTACTTCTGGGATACCTCACTCAAGATGATACTTTCTAGTTCCCACCCTTTGCCTGCAAATTTCATGATTTCCTGTTATTTTAATTGTTGAGTAATATTCCATTTTGTAAATGTACCACAATTTCTGCATCTATTCATCAGTTGAGGGACATCTGGGTTGTTTCCAGCTTCTGGCTATTATGAATAAAGCTGCTATGAACATGGTTGAGCAAATGTCTTTGTTGTGTACTTGAGCATCTTTTGGATGTATGCCTAGAAGGGTATAGCTGGATCTTGAGGTAGTGCTATTCCTAATTGTCTGAGAAAGCACCAGATTGATTTCCAGAGTGCTTGTACACGTTTGCACTCCCTCCAGTAATGGAGGAGGGCTCCCCTTTCTCCACATCCCTTCCAGCAGATGATCAATCCTCATTCAGAAGGCAAACAGGATGGACATCGGAAGAGGGAGAAAACAGGGAACAACAGGACAGGAGCCTACCACAGAGGGTCTCTGAAAGACTCTGCCCAGCAGGGTATCAAAGCAGAGGCTAAGACTCATAGTCAAACATTGGGTAGAATGCAGGGAATCTTATGAAAGAAGAGGGAGATAGAAAGACCTGGAGGGGACAGAAACTCCACAAGGAGAGCAACAGAGCCAAAATATCTGGGCCCAGGGGTCTTTTCTGAGACTGATAGTCTAACCAAGGACCATGCATGGAGATAACCTAGAACCCCTGCACAGCTATAGCCCATGGCAGCTCAGTCTCCAAGTGGGTACCCCAGTAATGGGAACAGAGACTGTCTCTGACATGAACTCAGTGGCTGGCTCTTTGATCACCTCCCAGGGGCGGGGGGGGGGGGGGGAAGGGGCAGCCTCAGAGGAAGACAATGCAGCCAGCTCTGTTGAGACCTGATAGATTAGGGTCAGATGGAAGGGGAGGAGGACCTCCCCTATCAGTGGACTCGGGGCAGGGCATGGTAGGAGAAGAGGGAAGAAAGGTGAGATTGGGAGGGGAGGAGAGAGGGGGCCACAGCTGGGATACAAAATGAACAAATTATAATTAAAAAATTAATTAGTTTAAAAAAGAAAAAGCCATATTTCATAACTCTTTCCCTACCTCTTCCTTTCTCCAAAGTCAAGCAGCTGGTTCTTTCTTAAAAAAAGGGGGTGGGGGTGGGGGATGTGGTGGTGCACAGCTTTAATCCCAGAATCTCTGAGGCAGAGGCAGGTGGATCTCTGTGAGTTCCAGGTCAGCCAGGGCTATAGAGTGAGACCCTGTCTCAACACAAAGGAGGGTGGGTGCTGTAGAGATGGCTCAGTGGTTAAGAGCACTGTCTGCTCTTCCAAATGGACCCAGGTTCAGTTCCCAGCAGCCACATGGCAGCTCACAACTGTCTGTAACTCCAGTTCCAAGGGATCTGACATCTTTACTCCAATGTACATAAAATAAAATTTAAAAAATAATAATAAAAAAAATAAGGAGAGGGCATGGCTCAGCAGTCAAAAGCACTAGCTACTTTTTCAAAGGACCAGAGTTCAATTCCTAGCCCCATATAACCGTTCATTACTGCCTGTACCTCCAGATCCAGGGATCGGGACCTTCTGGTTTGCATGGTACCAGGCACACACATGGTGTAGTCACACACACAGGCAAAGCACCCGTGTACATAAAGCAAATATAAGAAATTCTTTTTTATTTTATTGTGTATGTGTGTGCACTTGTATGTGAAGGTAGGGAGTCTAGAAGGCTCTCTGATCCCCAGGAGCTAGAGTCACACCTGTGGGCTGTCTCCTGTGGGTGCTGGGAAACAAACTCCGGCCCTCTGCAAGAGCAGCAGTTGCCCTCTCTGCTCTAGAGTGTGTGTGTGTGTGTGTGTGTGTGTGTGTGTGTGTGTGTGTGTATGTGTTTCACCTGTCAGGTTTTGGCATCTGAGACCTTTTCCTTTGTAATGGAACATTAATTATATATAGAAGTCATGTGTCTGAAAGGAAGAGAGAGCAGGGGGTGAACGGGTCACAGAGTCTAACTGTGGACCATGCTCAAACCAAATTTGGTAATGTTGATGTAAAGCTCTCAACAGAAAAGCCCCGAGTGTCATGGAAAATGTTCGAGCCACTCTCCTGGACCGGTGGATGATGGAGAGGGCTGTTCCCTGGAACTGGTAGCCATAGAAAGAGACAATAAACTTCCCCTTCTCTCTCTTTTCAAACAGGATCAGTTTGACAACTTAGAAAAACACACTCAGTGGGGAATCGATATTCTTGAGAAATACATCAAGTTTGTGAAGGAGAGGACTGAGATTGAGCTCAACTATGCCAAGCAACTCAGGTAAGGCGGCCCACAAAGATGGCTGTGGTGCTGTGTTTCATTTCTCTTCTCAGTAAATTTTTTCTTTACATGTATTTATTTGTAGGGCAGGGGAGTGTGTGCCAGGCTGTGTGTGGAAGTCTGAATGCAACCCAAGGAGTTGGTTTTCGCTCCTTCCATGGTGTGGGTCCTAGGGATTGAACTCTTATCATCAGGCTTCATGGCAAACCTCCCCCCCATCTCACCAGCCAGAAGCAACAGATACAAGCATGATTTCTATTCTCATTTCACTGTGTGTGTGTGAGAGAGATCTTTTCTTGTAATGTCATTGGAAATAGCTGTTTTTAATATAGAAAATTAATATTTATAAGACAACATTTTAAAAACGTACTTCTTTTTGTTTGTTCAGTTTTTCTGTTTGAGACAAGGTCTCGTGTAACCTAGGCTAGCCTTGAACTCACTCTTAGAGGAGGCTGGCCCTTAGCTCCTGGCTCTCCTCCCTCTACCTCCTGAATGCTGAGATTATAGGTGTTGTGTGCCACCACTCTGGACTCAAGTCCCTCCCTGCCTTTAGGTGCTGTGTTTTGGTGTGTTTTCATTTCCTGTACTGTATTCTGGTTCATTTTGCAGTGCTTCCTATTGAAGCCAGGGTCTGACTCCCACCCTCACGCCATCCTACCCCTCACCCCCATCACCCTGTCCTCTGCACCTGGCCTCCTGTGTATAGAGAGGCACACGGATCCCACGTGGAGGGCCCTGGACTAGCCCGCACTCCCCGGGATCTGTGGAGCCTGCTGAGTCTCCTGTGGATGTGGGCCTTTGCTATGATCCTTGGCTATGATCCTTGGCTCCACATTGGTTGAGAGGTTCGCCCGCACTGTGGTCTGCACACTGCACTGCAACGTGCTTTCATTGCTGTTTAACGTTGTGCCGTGTGGGTTTTCACAGCTCCTCTCTTCTGTCACTCAGCAAGCCCTGGTTCCCACCCGCGCTGGCGTGACCGGCAACTGGTGTGTGCTACTTTGTGGGTTGTTCTGTCTTCCACCCATCTCAACCCCTTTTCTTCTTCCCTTTCAAGCCCCTAACACCGATAGGAGAGAAAAAAGGATAGAGAGGAAAGAGGGAGATGCTATCTTTAGAGTACTTCCTGCTGATTAGGGCCATTGTGCTCCTTGGGGCAAGTTGATCTTCAGAGTCAGAATAATTTCCTCTTCCTCCTCCTCGCCCCCCTCCTCCTCCCTCCTCCTCCCCTTACCCCCCATTCCCCCTCTGCTAGAGTGCTAGGTAAATCGTAGTCCTTTACTATGAAGCAGCTCCACATCCCCACACCTGAGACTAAAATGAAAACATAAGCCCAGAGCGGTGGTCCATGCCTGTAATCCCAGCAGAGGTCAAAGGCTGGTTGTGAGTTCAAGGCCAGCCTGGTCTACAAAGTGACTTCAGGACAGCCAGGGCTACTCAAAAAAAAAAAAAGAAAGAAAGAAAGAACAGAAAAAAGATGTATTTAAAGAAACCAAAATTCTCCCTGCATGCTGGTCCCTTTTTTTTTTTTTCTTTTAAGTTTTACTTATTTATTTACTGTATGTGTGGAGGAGGTAGACATGCCACTGCTAGCATCATGTGAGGTCAAAGGCTGCCTTCAGTGAGTGGGCTCTCCCCACCATGTCAGTTTCCAGTTTGCAGGCTTGGCACCTTTACTCTGAGCCATGTCACCAGCGCAGCACCCAGGCCCTGGTGCGTATCTGAGCCCTTCTCTTTCCTCACTGTGGGATCAGGGCCGTGATCACAGAGTGAACCTCTGCCTGGCTGTAGAAGTACCTGAGCCGGTTAGTGTTTGCACACCTTCACTCTCCAGCAGTGTGAGTGGTCCTGTTGTAGAGCAGATTTTAGGATCCTGGAGGCTCCCACAGGCCAGTCCCAGCTGCTTGTCCCCAACACACCAGTTAGAGAGACAAGTCGGAGTCAAACACAGGGAAAGATTTACTCATTGAGGCCTCCAAGGCCGTCTGTGGGTCCCGGAGGGTTGTTTCAACGGAAAGCAGGAGTGTGCTGGGCTAAGCAGGCCTGGCCCGCCACTGCGCCGCCCGTGTCTGAGCTCCAGTGTGCCCTGCAGTGGGAGGATGAGTTGTCAGATGTCTCAATACCAGTCAGCTTGTGTGTGTGTCAAGTGTGTGTGAGTGAGTGTGATGTGTATGTGAAATGAGTGTGAACTGTGAATAGGGGTGTGGAGTTTGTGTGTGTGTGTGTGTGTGTGTGTGTGTGTATGTGTGTGTGGAATGTGTGTCTGTGTGTGTGCATACCTGCATGCTGAAGCATAAATGGAGTTGGTTCTTTCCACCTTTCTGCATGCTCCAGGGTTCAAACTCAGGTCCCCAGGCCTATGCAGCAAGCACCATTACCCACTGAACCATCTTGCTGGCCCAGTCCACCCCAGCTTCAGCTTTTTTAGCTGGCTTCTTGAACACCAACATGAAATTCTTCAGGAAATCATAGTTCCTTGGAACCCGCTGTCTGAAAGGCACAAGGGTCTTGCACAATGCTCCCTCTCCCGGCAGGAAGCTCACACGCTTTCCAATCCTTTAAGGTTATCAGAGGGATTCGTTTGAAGCAAAAGCTAGTATCGAATCGCTGAGAGAAGGCTGGGGACGAGGCTTGCCTACTCGCGTGGAGCTCTGGCTTCCATCCCCAGCACCGTGTAACCTGGGTGTGGCGGTGGAGGCGGGAGGATCAGGAGTTCAAAGTTACCCTCGGCTGATTTAGGATGCCACGGGGCCGTGGTTTTTGCCTGAGTAAGCACCTCAGCATTAGCACTGGAACACTCTTTGCATGACGCATTTTGCTTTCATTGAGTAGCTGGAATACAGAAACCAAGAAAGTATGTTTCCTCCTGGCCGGGTCCAGATCGGTTTCTTGAACCCTGTCTAGGTCTCGGCAGCAAATGGCTGCCTCACACTGGCTCGTCCTGATACATTGCCAGCCACATGAAAGTGAGTTACATTGCCTGGCTGAGCACCGGAGGCAGGGCCAGGTGGATCTCTGTGGGTTTGAGGCTACTGGAAGGACTGATGTCCAGAGAGGGAAAGGGAAGAGGGAGAGAGAATAGATGGGCTACACCACAACTTAGTCAGGCTTACTTTATTTTGTGCCTTTTGTTTCCTTATGGTGCCTCCGTCCCCTGTTGCCTTGTGCTGTGGAGGCCTGTCTACAACTCTGGTGGACATGGAAGTGGTCCTTTGTCCTCCTTGGAGGCATCCTTTTCTCCTGGAGACCAAGTGACAGTCTCTTGGGTCCCTCTGGCCTCGCTGAGTTTATCTTTGCCCTTAGCATTGCTGTGCCCAGCATCCAGCTCTGTTTGTTTCTGCTCTTAGCCTGTGCTCTCTCCTTGACCACAGCTGTATCTGGCCTTAGCACCCATGGATGTAGCAATCACTCCCAGATGTGTGTCTCCAGCTGTCCCTCTCTCCCAGACTCCAGAAGTAGCTTACCTAAACTCTCACAAGCATTTCTAAACGACGCCTGTCTGTATCCTGCAGCTGCAACTCCTGACGCCGTTTCCACCTCTTCACCTCTCCTGTGAGTGCATGGCCCCTCCTGCCTTAGGACAGAGGCCCCAGAGCTCTGCACACCAAACCGTCAGGACACACGTTCCGCTCAACTCTCCATGCCAACCCAGGGCCCAGCCACTTCTGGTTGGCTGTATGCCGCCTCTGGGTCCAGGTCAGCGTGGTCTCCTGCCTGGATTGTTGCCAGTCGAGTGGGATTGCCATCCCACCGTCTGCTGGCTCTCTCTGAAGCAGCCACATTAGTTCCTCAGCAATCCCCCATTTCCTTCTGATTAAATTTCCAAAGTTCTCCCTGCAAATGCCTGAAAACTTTCCATGCCTAGGCTCTTCCCAGGTCATGCCTTTGTCCTTCAAACATGGTTGCCATATGGCCTTGGTGAGAAAGTTTGGGGCCAGTCAGAACATTCTCCTCACGGGCAACTTTGCGTTTTCTGAGCAAATCTGTGCAGTGTGGCCAGGCACCCAAGCTCTGCCTAGGTCCTTGGCATGCTTTTCTGTTATGTTCCTGTTTTGGCCCTGTGGTTATCTTGCTCCTTTCTTGTCAAATTTGATAAAGCCTGGTGTGTTTATCATTTGCCACTGCTGTGTTTCTTTAGCCCAAAGTTCATTTCCTGAGTCTGGTATTGCTCTTCTTGTTCCGCTCCACTTTTTTTTTTTGTGTGTGTGTGTGTGTGTGTTAAGTTTTTTTGTTTTAAGTTTTTCTCTACTGTAGAATGCGCCACAGGGATTTGAGTTGCTTGTTTTTGTGTGTATGTGTTTTCTCCAGGCTGGGTTTTCCTCCTTCTCTCTGTCCTCCCTCTTCCCCACTCCCTTCTGACTGCACCTGACAAATCTTTTCACCCTGGATGTGCTTGACTTGGGTGGTTTGATGAATTGGCTGAGCTCATCTCTCGGTCCCCAGTGCTGTGGGGTGATCCTGTGCCTGCTTCACTTCACAACATTAGGACTTGGGGCGCATTGTTCTCTGGGATCAACTGTCTAATGTGAGCAGTGAGAACTTCTGCCTTTCTAAAGTTGATGGGTTAACTCCTCTCATCATTGTGACCACATGCCTGCATTTTAAGGAAGGAAGGATTTGTTTCGCCCACAGTTTTAGGGGCCCACAGTCCATCATGGTGGCAGGAGTTTTACGATTACCTGTTACAGGGTTGGAGGGGATGAGGTTGAAAGTCTTCTAGCTGCTTCCCGGCATACCCATCGCACGAGTGACGTTTAGAGCCAATGGCCCTGGTGTGACTGTCCCTTGTGATACTCCCATCTTTTTGTTCAGAGTCTCTCTGAGGCTGAAGAGTTGAGAGCACTGCCTGGAGGCTGCCTCTGACCTGGGGGTTCTGACCTGTTGTCTCTTCTGAAACTCTTGGCTGTGGGCTCAGGTGTTCAGAAGAACGGGCCTTGCTCCTATGGACTCCTTAGGTTTCTGAGAATTTCCACACGCGTGCAGCTTGAGACGTGCGGTGTGGAGGAGGAGTAGCCCACACTTGCCCATGTCCTTGGAGTCTACAGATGGAAGGGACAGCATGGACATTGTCAGGGCAGGTCCCCCGTCCCTGAGCGTCCCTCTCTGTTCAGCTTGCTTCTGTTGAACCGACTCAGGGCACTGCCCTTACTTCCCTTCATGTGGCCATTTTGGTGGAATCAGGGTTCATTCTAAATTGCCTTCTTTGAACTGACTCCAGAGTCCAGGAAGCCCTTGAACTCGGGATCCACCGGCCTTGGCCCCAGCCTCATAAGTAGCCAGGATTACAGGCCTGTGCCTCCAGCCAGGCTCCTGGCCACCTTCTATTTGGTGCCTTTTGTTTGTTGGGAACGCACCCTTCACCTTCTGCCACCCTGATCCAGATCTCCTGTGGTAACTGTTCAGGAAAATAAAAGAACAGACCCAAACATTCCTGGGCTCCGCCCTGGGCGTTCTGGTTCAGAGCACCTGGAAAGGGGCCCAAGTATCTGATTTAAAAGTACCCCTGTGGCTCATGGGGTTGGCCAGCTCTGAGCCAGCAGCCTCAGAAACTCAGATTTTCCTCTTCCCTGCTAGTTAGTCTACCCCAAATGCTGGTTGCATATAGAGAACATACTGGGTTCCTCCTCAGGTCCGTAAATGGAAAGGTGGTGTTTTGAGAGCTTCCCTGCATGCTTGTTTCTTTTTCTTTTTGTTTTTGTTTAATGCTTAATACAAAACCAGAAAGCTTGTCCCCAGGGCAAGAGGTTGGGAAGGGTTTGTGGAGAAAGAACCAGGACTAGAAGCTAAAAAGAAAATGTGGATGGGTTTCCTTATCTATCCATCTATCTATCTATCTATCTATCTATCTATCTATCTATCTATCCATCCATCCATCTCTCTATCTTTCCTTCCTTTCTCCTTCCTTCCTTCCTTCCTTCCTTCCTTCCTTCCTTCCTTCCTTCCTTCCTCCCTCCCTCCTTTCCCTCCCTCCTCCCTCCCTTCCTGTCTATCTGCCTACCTGTCTATCTATTAATCTATCTAGCCAGGTTTCTTTGTGTTTTTTTCTGGCTGTCCTGGAACTCCTTCTGTAGACCAGGCTGGACTCAAACTTGCAGAGACCCACCTAAAGGTTTACTTCACCACCACCTGGCAATTTTTTTTTTAAACCACAGTCTGAGAATTTTTATGTGAGCTGTGAACTTAGAAGTGGTGTTTTCAATTTGTAAGTTATGATTAACAAAAAAGAATGGTTACTATTTAAAACTGTACACTAAAAATACCTGGAAGGTAGCCCCAGGGCCCTTCAGTGCTCCCTGCTCCCATACTGGGAAGAATCTGTTGCTGAACTCAGCCCCCTCACTCCGCGTCGTCCCCTCTGGCTCTGGAGTCACCTTGGTTGACTACATTACTGACCAAATGTCTTTTGGGATGACGTGAGTCTCCTTTTTTGTCTTTTTTCCCTTTAGTGCACACCCTTACAGAAAATGTTGCTTTTTAAATATGTGTTTATTAGGTCAGTCTGCTACATTCATACCACCTTTCTGTACGCGAGTACTCTGTGTGTTTAGGTGTGTGTACACCCTGTCACTTGTTGGAGTGATACTTTTTAAACACTTTATTTGTTACTGTATAGGATGTGTAGTTAGGGAGTGAACGCTATAGTGCAGAGGTCAGAGGACAACTTTCGTGGAATCGGTTCTTTTCTTCCACCATGTGGGTCTTGGCGAATCAAACTCAGGTCGTCAGGCTTGGCAGCCAGCCGCCTTCACCCTCTGGACCATCGTGCTGGCCCCACAAACGGGCTTTAGTTGTGCGACTTTATGGGTTTAAAAAAAAAAAAACAAAACCAAACTAGTAAAGTCTTTTATCGCTGGTTTTTCTGTTTATTTCCAAATAAGGTGACGTGTCTTCATTTTCATCTTAGGAACCTTTCGAAGAAATACCAGCCCAAGAAGAACTCGAAGGAAGAAGAAGAATACAAGTATGTCCGTTGCTGGTGGAGGTGTGGTGAGATGGGTGTGGGTGGTGCCTGTGAAGGGACGGGAGAGAACTGCGTCTTCTCGTGTTGGTCCTTTCCCACCTTCCCCTCTGTGTCCGTTTGGAACTTGGGGAAGATGAGGAGAACGCTTCCTTAACCTTGACCCTGAGCCCGGGGGCCCACTCCAGACTGTGTCCTCTAAACCAAGTAGGGAAGGTTTTAGGAGGTCCTGCAAGCACCCCTCCCAACGCTGGGACCCCTCAGTACAGTTCCTCATGTTGTGGTGACCACAACCATAAAGTTCATTTCTTTTTGCTTCAGAACTGTACGTTTTGCTACTGTTATGAGTTGTTAGGCAAATATCTGATTTGTGACCCCTGTAAAAGAATCATTCAGCCCCCCCCCCAGGGGTCTTGACCCACAGATTGAGAAGCACTGGCGCAGAGCCTGGGCTCCCTTCTGTAGCATCAAAAGCCCTACCTCACCTGTTCATCCATCCAAGAACCGTGTCTGTGTCAGTCAGCAGTGACGGTCATTGTGCGTGGTGGGAGCTTTGTCTTTGATGTAGGTCCAGAGGCCTGGAGTACTTAGTGGAAAAGGGTGCGTGAGTTTGGACTGTGGACTGATGAACAGTGCCAGAGAGTGTATTTCACAGAGCACCTGTGTCCACGTTTGGGCTGTAATTAATTCTGAGCTGTTGTGTAATGAACCAGCAAGATCCTCTGGGAGGCGGATGCAGAGCGGACTGGTTTTAATTAGTATTTCCTCGAGTAAAGCATGTGAGGATGGAGGGGGGCTTGTCTGAGAAGGAGCCGCTGTGCTCTGTCCCCAGGTACACCGCATGTAAAGCGTTTCTTTCCACCCTGAATGAGATGAATGACTACGCGGGGCAGCACGAGGTCATCTCCGAGAACATGACATCACAGATCACGGTGGACCTGATGCGCTACGTGCAGGAGCTGAAGCAGGAGCGGAAATCGGTAATGTGTATTGGGATGTCTTCCCCCAAAACTTGGACCAAAGGCAGGGGTGTTCTCCCATTTGAGAACTACAGGGGTGTGGGGCAGAGGCAGAAACTTCTCTTCACATTCAATGGCCCACTATGCTACGCAGTGATTTCTAGGCCTTCAAGGCTGCACAGTGAGACCCTGACCTAACAAACAAAAACAAAAAGGAGCCCAGGCATGGCACTGCACCCCTTAAACACTTGAGCAGTAGAGGAAGCAGGTGGATCTCTGAATTCAAGGCCAGCCTGCTTTACAAAATGCGTTCCAGACCAGCCAGGTAACATAATGAGACCATGTTTCAAACACCAGCAGGCTGGAGAGAGCGTGCATTGGTCGAGAGAACTAGCTGCTCTTGTAGAGGATTCAGGTTTGATTCCCAGCACCCACATGGTGACTCATGACCATCTGTAACTCCAAACTCCAAGGTATCCAAGGCCCTCTTCTGACTTCCTTGGGTATAAAGCACAAATGTGGTACAAATACATACATGCAGGCAAAATACTCCTACACATAACAATAAATATAAAACAAACAAAACTAGAACCAGCCATGAATGGTATACGTTGAAGGTAGAGGCTAGCGGAAATTCAAGAGCAACATTGTATGTGTCTGTCTATCTGTGTGTTTGCATGAGTTCACTTAATCACCTGTCATGATGTGCGCTTAGAGCTCAGAAGACAACATATAAGAGTTGATTTCTTTACCTGCTGAGCCATCTCACTTGTGCCTGCAGCCGGTGTCTTGTCGGTGAGACTCAAAGGGCTTATTTATTAGGTCTCCTAGCACATGGAATTAGCTGGGCCAAGTGTCCACATCTCCAAGGTTGGAGCCATAAGCTTGACAACATTCTCTGCTAGACCAGCCATTAAGGAAGGTGTTTTATTTATTTGTTTGGTTTTTATTATTTTGTTGTTGCTGTTTTTCAAGATAAGAGTTTCTCTGGATAGCCCTGGCTGTCCTGGAACTTGCTCATGTACCAGGCTGGCCTCGAACTCAGTTACCCACCTGCAAGTGCTGGGATTAAAAGCGTGCACCACCATGCCTGGCAAGGTATTTTATTTTGTGAAACAGCTAGGAAACGGTTAGACAGAACCCTGGGGCTCAGAACAAAACATTACCATCTAGTATAAAGATAAAATAAATACATGGACTCTGGAAACAGCCTTGGCCAGCTGCCCTGCTTTTGAACTTGCCTTGACCTTTGTGAAGGTTTCTTTCCTCTTCCTGTTTAGGGCTCTGCCTGTGTGCTGGCCACTGACACCTCTCTACCCACAGGATTTAGCATCTTAGCCAGCTTCCCAAACAGAAACTGCTTTCACCTTTTCAGCAAGTACCGGTTCTGTTCTAGGAGTGAGGGAAAGGATGGGTAGGGCCTGAGGGCTGTGCCCTTCCCCATCCTTCTCCTCCTGCTGTGTGGTCCATGGCTAGGTTCATTGGCCTCTGGCCTCAGGGCCTTATGTACTGGTTTTTCTCCCTCAGAAAGCCTTTTTCCAGGTTCTTCAGGAATGTTTCCTTCCCAGAGAGAACTTTCTCATCTGCCTCACTTAAAATTACAGAGTTCTTCCGGCCCCTCCCCCTTTACCTTCCCTTGCTTTGCAATATTTTTTTGTTTTGTTTTGTTGAGACAGAATCTTTCTATATAACCCTGGCTGTTGTGGAACTCACTCTGTAGACCAGGCTGGCTTCAAACTCACAGAGATCTTCCTGCCTCTAGAGAGTGCTAGGATTAAAGGTGTGTGCCACCATGTCCGACAGCTTTGCAGTGTTTTTTTTTTTTTTAAGAGAGAGACAGATAGACAAAGTGGGAGTCAGTCTGTTTGTACGAGTACCTCATGTGTGCAGATGTCCTCTGAGGCAGAAGAAGGCATCCGATCCCCTAGACCTGGAGCTAACAGCTGTTGTGAGCCACCCAGCATGGGTGCTGGGACTAGTCTGTCCTCTTCGAGAGCAGCCAGCACTCCTAACCTCCGAGCTATCTCTCTAATACCTTGCATCATTCTTGTTGGGTAGCGCTTTACAGGGTCTAGATTTGCGGGGGAAGTTGGGGAAGCACTCGGGACAGAACCAGGGCTGTGTGCATGCCAATCACACACTTGCTCACTAACCCCTGCCCTGGCAGCTGCTGGCTTGCTGGTCTTTCTCCCACCTCACATTTAAAAAAAAAAAGTCTGCTCCTCCAGGACTAGGACGTCCTTGCCTACCTCATATGGTCCAGCATTGCAGAAGGCAGGCCCACAGAAGATGCAGAGAAAGGGTGGCGATAGCTGGGAAATAACAGATGTGCCCCAGGGCTGGGAGTGTAGTGCAATGGAGAGCGTTTTTCTAGAGTAAGGGAGCAGGGGTGTGGCTCAGTGTTGTAGACTTGCCTCTTATATACAGAGCACTGGGTTCCAGGCCCCGCGCGCGCGCGCGCGCGCGCGCACACACACACACATACACACACACACACAGTGTTAATGTCTACTTAGTTCTAAGTTTATAGATAAGGACCTTTATATGCCTTTGCTATCTTGTAAATGGATTATCTTATTTACTCATTGTTAATTATCTTTTTATAATCTGTTATATTATCTCTTAAATCATGTGCCTTAATATTTTTTTAAAATTTATTTATTTTAACCCTGGTGGTAGAGGTGCATGCCTTTAATCCCAGCACAGAGGAGGCAGAGGCAGATGGACTTCTGAGTTTGAGGCCAGCCTAGTCTACAGAATGAATTCCAAAACAGCCAGGGCTACACATAGAAACCCCGTCTTGAAAACAAAAAAAATTTTTTTAATATGTATGTGTGTTTTGCATACTTGTGTGCCTGGTGCCCAAAGAGGTTAGTTAGAAGAGCAAGACCAGCCTGGTCTATAGAGCGAGTTGTAGGATAGCCAAGGATACACAGAGAAACCCTGTCCCAGAAAAACAAAACAGAAACGGAAGGAAGGAAGGAAGGAAGGAAGGAAGGAAGGAAGGAAGGAAGGAAGGAAGGAAGGAAGGAAGATGAGGGTATTGGGTCCCCTGGAACAGACAGAAGTCATAGGCTAAGCCTCCATGTGGGTTCTGTGATCTGAGCTGGCTTCTCTGTAACCAGCACTCTTAACCACTGAACTATCCTTTTGCTTTTAAGGAGTGTCACCAGTCAGGGCCTGGGAGTCAGCTGTCCTGTCAGGACCATCTGCGATCTGCAAACACCACTCTGTTTGTTGAAGCATTCTGTAATTAAACTAGACTGACAGTTAAGAACATTGTGAAATCTTTAGAAATACTGGAAAGAATGTCTGTCAACAAATACATATTTGTGGTATGTTCATAGGCGGCTTTGCGAAGCCATCTCTTCTTTCCTATAACTTGGTTACCATTATTTTGAAGGACTGTATAGCTCAGTGCGGTAACACAGGTCCTTAATCCCAGCATTAAGGCTGAGGCAGGAGGACTACAAATTAGAGAATGGAACTGGCCAGCTAGCAAGACACTGCTCAAAAAATAAAAATGTGTGTGTGTGTGTGTGTGTGTGTGTGCGCGCGTGTGTGCATGTGTGTGCGTGTGCATGCGCGTTCTGTAGATAAGGCCTTAGCCCTCAAGCCTGATGACCTGAGTTTGAGCCTGGAGATTCACATTGTATAAGGAGAATACTGAGTCCTGCAAGTTGTCCTCTGACCTCCACACACAAATGTGTCCATACATACAAAGATATAAGATACATTTTAAAAATAAGATAAGAAGTTAGTAGTGGTGGTACATGTCTGTAATCCCAGAACTCAGGGAGGCAGAGGCAGGCGGATCACTATGAGTTCAAGACCAGCCTGGTCTACAAAGTGAGTCCAGGACTGCCAAGGCTATACAGAGAAATGCTGTCTTGAAAAAAGGAAGGGAGGAAGGGAGGAAGGGAGGAAGGGAGGAAGGAAGGAAGGAAGGAAGGAAGGAAGGAAGGAAGGAAGGAAGGAAGGAAAGAAGGAAGGAAGGAAAGAATTAAAAAAGGCGATGTGATGGAGCATACTTGGGAGGTAGAGGCAAGGAAATCATAGACCTAAGATCTTCCTCAGCTATACAGTGAGTTTTTGGCCAGTGTGGGCTGCAAGAGATCCTGGCCCAAAAACAGCCTGAGTGGTGGCACACACCTTTAGTTCCAGCACTTGGGAGCCAGAGGCAAGTGAATCTCTGAGTTTGAGGCCAGTCTGATCTACGTAGCAAGTTCTAAGACATCCAGGGCTACTTAACTGAGATCTCGTTTCAAAACAAAAAATCACAGACACAACAAAAAGCTTGGAGGCCTGTGTCCTGTGGGTGTGTCGATACACTGATGGTCTGGAAGATTGGTTAGCCTGCATTCACGTCCTGGAGAACAGTGGCTAATCCTGCCCGGTTGGAGGTCTGTGACGTCAGCATGGGAGCTGGAAGCACGGGGAGGTGGTATGGGTCTGTTGGGTCTGCGGGGTCCTGCTGGAGGTGTTACCCAGGCAGCCTGGACCTCAGTGCTAAGCGAGGCTGCATGCGTGCCTTTATTTCATGCGTGCCTTTATTTCATGCGTGGTTTTCTAGCTTGCCCACACAGCCACCAGCACATCTGCCGACCCCTGCCTGTACACCTTCCACTCCAGGCATTTCTGCCCAACGGTATCATTTCCCAGTTTCTGCTGAGGTCAGAACAAGACCCCAAGACACTTGGGTCTGTCTTAGAGGCAGGACAGTGCTGATCTGTGGAGTCTGTTTTCTCCTCCCGTTCTTACGTAGGTTATGGGGTTTGAACTCAGGTCTGTAAAGCGAGCACCTTTTAGCCATCTCACTGTTCTGTCCTACTTTGTATGCTCAGTTCTCTCTGGAAAATGCATTGTTTTCATAATCGGATTTTTAGTGGATGTTCCAGTCATTCATTCACAAATGAATTTACAGCTACGTAAACACTACGAGCTGCAAGTCAGCCCCATTTGTTTATTGTTTAAGTGCTTTTTATTGTTTTGTTGATCTGTAGTCTTACTGGTTTTGACTGGTTTAGATTAAACAATTCCACAATCAGCTCTTTTTAGCTCTTTGTTTTGAGACAGGGTTTTGCTTTGTTCGAGGCTATCCTGGAATCCACCATGTAGCTGAAGCTGGTTTTGAAGAACTCAGGCCTCCACAGGGGCGGCAAGCTTGCCCCACTGGGCCTGGGCTAGCTCTTTCCTTTGTGTGGGAGGTGAGATTAGCTTCCCATCCCTACCCAGGTCCTAGAAGTCAGATGAGCAGGGGTGCTTTCCCATCCTGGGTTATGGTCTTCAGTCAGGCTCTTATCTCCCGCCAGATTGACAGTCGCCAGCAGTGTCACAAATCAGTTTCCAGCATCACTGAGACCTGGACTGGCTTATCTGAGGTCCAGGGTGTTGAGTAGGTGACAGATAGCGCCACTGAAGACTTTTGTATGGTGAAAGGACTCAATGGAGTTTTAGAGGCTGGCCCGGCCCCGCATTTGTGTCCGTCTGAGGTCCAGCACAGCAGAACCCACTGATCGTATAGGAGGAATGTGTAGAGCTGTGTGGCTCCCACTGAGGAGCCCAGGTGGTCTTGCCAGCCGAGGCCTGAGCAGCAGGCCCAGTTCTCTCTGCAGCTGGAAACAGCTGGAAACTTTGCTTCACTAATCGGCGGGCACCCAGCATCGCCTTTCATCAGTAACTGTCTAGGAAGCTGTAGAGGAAACAATCGTCGATGCCCTTAGCGGCTCTGGAAGGTTTCACAGGCCTCCGCAGATGCCTGCCGACTGGTCGGTTTGTTTTGAGACAGGGTCTTTTAGTTTATAGTCCAGGCTGGCCCTGGAGTCACTATATAGCTAACGATGCTCCTATTCCTCCTGCCTGAAACTCCCGAGAGCCGGCATGGTAAACTCGCCCCATTTATAGGAGCTGGGGATGGAACCCAGGCCCACCAAGCTGTATCCGTGGCGTGGACCGAAGAAATTTAAGCTTCTTTGTTCATGGGGCAACAGGCTTCCTTCCTCGACAGGGTGTTTGTTTTCTTCTTGATTTTATGTGCTTGAAGTACAACCAAGACTTTCTTTTCTCTCTCTCCTTCCCTTCATCTTTTTCTCTCCCTCCCTCCCTTTCCTCTCCCTCTCTGACAATACTGGGGATTGAACCTAGGACCTCAGGCATGCTAGAGCTAGAGCTAGAGCCCTCACCCTCCATCTCTTATCTATCCAGTCCTTGCGGGTCAATAAATGTTCTGAGCTTTGATTTTTTTTCTTCACTCATCATCCCTGTCTGCCCAGGACCCCGCATGCCATCATCTGTCACATAGAGGAGGGCACTGTGTCTTCTCGCTCAAGCTCTCTGCTTCCATGCTGGCCCTGGAGTCAATGAACCCACTGCTTAGTTCACCGTCTTAGTCACTGCCAGGACTGTCCCCAATCCCACTTGTTCCTCATCCGATTCTTCCTGTACTCAGCACTTGCCTGTCTTTTCCATAATGCCAATCCAAGAGTGCCACTATCCTTCTCATGGTTCTGGCAGTCATGAGAAGCATCCAAGGCCAAGGCCCAATCATCTTTTTTTTCTTTCACTCAATCTCAGATATGGCACCTCAGAGTACGGACAAGCTGCTCATCCTTCAAAGATGCTGTGGAGGAGGGTCCTTTGTGGTTCAGCCTTGATTCCTTAGCGTCTGCTCCAGGGGCATCCCAGACTGCCCTTCTCCGATGTCCTCTCACCGCGTTCCCTCACGCTGTCCTGGATGTAATGGGTTTCACTGGCATTCTTGTATCTTGCTGCATGCCTCATACCTGGATCGTCGCC
Organism: Meriones unguiculatus; assembly: GCF_030254825.1. Classification (NCBI taxonomy): domain Eukaryota; kingdom Metazoa; phylum Chordata; class Mammalia; order Rodentia; family Muridae; genus Meriones; species Meriones unguiculatus. Next base: position 73,611,468 of record NC_083356.1, on the reverse strand, counting down.
ACGTGCACTTGGGCCTGCACATATCCCCTGATGGGTGGTGGAATTAGACAAGACCTTTTTAGCCGTGGTGGGGCCACTGGAGGCTTCTTTTCACCTGGCACTTCCTTCAACGCATCACGGAGGTCCCTTGCTTTGATTTGGAAGCAACAGCTTTGTACTCTCGGAAGAGATAGGCTGAAGTCCTTAGAGTCTGTGAGGGTGTGTGAGTTGGTCCTTGTGTCTCTGGTCACCTAGATTCTACGAGGTTAGAGCTTTAAGGAATGTGAACACAGGATGACTTGGCCCAGGAGATTAAACACATCGTGCGGGTGCTGGGTGTGGAGGTTTCTGGGTGGCACATCTCTCCAGAAAACAAGGGAGAACCAAGGACAAAAGGGCAACTAGAGAGTCAAGGCCAGGAAACCCAGCCTCATCCGCTGGCCCAGGCCAACCTGCACCCTGTTTGCTCCCTAGGCCATGCCTTGTCAGTCAGTGCTGCGGGAGGGAAGGCAGAGGGTGTGAAGGTAGCCTTCAAGAGACCTGAAACGCCCTTTCAGAAAGGACTTTTAACAGGGATTCCTGAGCATAGTGCCTGGGAAACAAAAGCAGAACGCGTGGCCGTCACCGTCTTGTGTTTTCCTTGTAGGGTTTAGGAGTACAGAACACCAGGTGGGCGGGTGATCGCCTTCCACACGGTGTCATCACACTTGATCAGCCCGTAGCACGCAGATTTATACTCAGATCCCCAAGGGAGGCAGGGTGGTGAGCCAGGGCTGTCTGTGCACGCTCGCCCTGCCAGCTAGGGAGGCTGAGGCACGCTGGGGGAAGGGAGGAGGGAGGCAGAAAGGCCAGCCAGACTACATGGCCGAGCCCTGTCTGAGGACCCTGAGTCAGGGTTGGGGTGACCCAGGCAGCATTCGCCACCCATGCCTGCTGAGGGCCCCTTCTGCCTTTGCCCTTTTAAAGTCTCTGTGTCCTCTTGTTTCCATCTGTGGAGACTGAGCTGTGTTTAAAATTCCAGACGTGTGAGACCGCTGCCAACGCAGCGTGTTTTCTTTCAGTTTTCCTGTTTTGTGTTTGAAGTGGCTGTTTCCACAACAGCGTTCCGTTCGGCTCTCTTAACTGACCCTGGGCGGCTAGAGGCGGCCACACTGCCTCACCTGCAGGACAGCGAAGTCGCCGCAGACGCTGTCATCTCTATTTCCCTTGAAGCTGATTTTTGCTTTCCCTTGGGTTCCAGTCGCCTTTTTGTTTGTTTTCTGCGGGGTTTTGTTGTCTTTGACACTGTCTTTGTGTGAACGTCCTGATTGGCCTGGTACTCACTATGTAAGTAGCCAAGGGCGGCCTCAAAAAGCAGTCTCCTGCCTCAGCTCCTGTCCTGCCTACCCCAGTGCTGTGGTAATTAAAAATGGCTATCGGGCTATATAATGTTTATTTTAAGCCTTAAGATTATCACGGTGGTATTATTTAACGCGCTACCACAAATAATGACATAGACACCTGATAGATTTTAAAATTTCCTTATTTACCTTGGGCCGGGCAGATATTTCACTTTCACTGTCTAAATAACCTCACCATCCACCACCCAGCCCCCATCAATGCCATCCACCTTGATCCTCCTCATCGGGGCTATCTTCCATCCATAATCTTACAAATACTTGCTTTTATTCTTCCTCTGGGCCTTTTCACACCATTGCTGGAGTCCTTCCTCTTGGCCCATGTGATTTTTTTCTCCATACTCACCCATCATTGCGTCCTCTTTCCTCCTCTCTTCCCTTCCCATCCGTCTGTTTCCCAAGATTCTCTCTAGAACCCAAAGTCTGGAAACCTTAGCCACGCCTACCCCATTCTGCCCTGCCCAGGTATAGGCTGTTTAATCAACCAATCGAGTATAATGACTTAGGCAGGTTCACACAGGATAGGTTTAACCGGATCTTGAGGGACAGCATCAGACCACCCTCCAACACTCCACCTCACCCCACTCCCAAGGGTCAGGATTTCAGACTCATGCTACAAAGTCCAGCTTTTTTCTTTTTTCTTTTTTTCCTTTTAATAGCATCTTGCTATGTAGCCCTAGCTATCCATCTCTCTATATAGACCAGGCTGGCCTTGAGGCCACCTGCCTCTGTCTCTGCCTCCCAAATGCTGGGATTAAAGGGTGTGCTACCCTGCCAAATTCAGGTTTTTCTTTTTCTCCTTCCTTTTCTCCCTCTTTCTCTCTTTCTCTCTCTCTCTCTCTCTCTCTCTCTCTCTCTCTCTTCTTTCTCTCTTTCTTCCTATTTTTTAATCTCCTATGAACATGTGGTGGCCAGAAGTCAATTTTGGGTGTCTTTCCTATTGCTCACCACCTTATTTTTTCTGAGACAGGGTCCCTCACTGAATTTGGAGCTGGACAGTTGGCTAGGCTGGCTGGCCAGTGAGCCCAGGGCTTCTGTCCCTGCCTGTCTGGTGCTGGCATTACCGATGCCCGCTGCCGCGCTCAGCTTTCTAAGCGGTGCTGGGCATCTAAACGCAGGTCCTCACGCTGGCACAGCAAACACCTTATCTACTGAGCAGCAGGATTCCTCGAAGGGTGTTTCTTCTATAGAGACTCAAGTAGAACTCCAAACCGAACTGAGGGTGCAGTAGTGCACGCCTCTAATCCCAGCCCTCAGGAGACATCAGCGGTGGGTCTCCATGAGTTAGGGTCCGCCTGGCCTCCAGAGTAAGTTCCAGGATATTCAGGGCTTCAGAGAAAAAAACCCTGAAATGAAAACAAATACTTTTAGCTGACTACTTCAGATACCATTTGGCTTTTCTCTCTCTCTTTCTCTTTCTTTCTTTCTTTCTTTCTTTCTTTCTTTCTTTCTTTCTTTCTTTCTTTCTTCTTTCCTTTTCTTCTCCCCTTTTCTGTCTATTATTGTGTTTTTAAAAGAGACCCAAAGCATCTTATTACAGGGAGAGTAACTAGCATTCCTCTAGGTCCCCAGAGATGGCATTTCCTGTCCCTTTTCTGACAGGAGGGAAGAGCAGTGACTTCATCCCAGGCTCCCAAAGCAGCCCTTATGTCTTTGTCCTGGGAACAATCCCTCTTTATTCAGAGCGGTGAGGGCACGATTTTCTGACACACTTCCTCACTGTCCTGAGGAGAAGCGCCCTGCCATTGTTTGTTCGTAAACAACAAATGCATTTGGCAAATCTGCTTATTTGTTTAAGTTTTCTAACTGTTCAAACCACTGTTTTCCCTCCAAGGAGCCAGCTGGAGCTGGTGACCTCTGCCAAGGTCAGTCATGTGCAGAGCCATGAGGAGGGCGCGGGTCTCCTTGGGCGTGGAGGGCCACCCTGCAGAAGAAAGACTGGAAGGAATATCACCGGGCACCGCAGTCTGGGTGCCTGGTTAATTATGGGGGAGGGGGAGAAGGGGCAAGGGTTGAGGTGCCTTCTTGGTACACAGCCACCAGCTACCAGCCATGTAAGGTACAAAGCAAATGTGTGTGCTTCTCGCACACTCACATAAAAGACAGCCAGAGAACATCCTCTCTGGGTTTTTAGCTAGAATTACCCAAAATGTGAATTCTTTTAAAATACTTCATATTAATTTTATTCTATGTGCATTGGTGTGAGGGTGTCAGACCGAGTTACAGACAGCTGTGAGCTGCCATGTGGGTGCTGGAAATTGAACCCTGGTCCTGTGGGAGAGCAGCCAGTGCTGAGCCAGCTCTCCAGCCCATGAGCTGTTTTTTGGTTTTTCTTTTAAAGACATTTCTCTTTTAAGACAGAGTCTCACTATGTAGCCCAGGCTGGCGTGAAATGCACAGAGATCCATCTGCTTCTGCCTCCCTAGCCCTAGGATTAAATTAAAGCCACCACAGCTGGCTATTTTTATTACTTTTAACTTGTGTGTGCCAGTGCGCATGGGGCCCGGAAGAAGGTGTTGGACCCTCTGTGGAGCTGGGGTTCAGGGAGTTGTGAGCCTCCTGCCATGAGTGCTAGGCACTGGACTGAGCCATCTCTGCAGTCTCAGCTTTTCACTTTTCATATCTGTATGTTCATTTTATTCTTCTTTGGGTGTGTATGTGTTGGGGTGCTGCTGTGAGTTGAGCCCAATTAAGCAAGCACTTTACCACTAAACGTAATCTCCAGCCCTCTTTTTACTTTTTATCTTGAGACAGGTTGTACTAAGTTGCCTGGGTAGGCCTTGACCTCCATCATCTTCCTGCCTCAGCCTAGGGAGTTAGGGGTTACGTTCCTATACCACCTCTTGGCTCCATCTTTGAATCTTGAAGTCACCGGGACCTTTTAGCAAAACATGAGAAGCCGGGGGCAGCCATCCTCTCTAGGGAGAAGGCCCCAGGTGGGGAACTTTGGGAGCCCAAGGTGCCTCTTCGACAGGGCTGGGTTTGAAATGGACTTTTATTTTCTTCCTGACTGCCTCTCTCTTCCCCTGAGGATGCCCTTCCCCCTTCCTTCTGGCTTCCACTCCTTCCTTTTTACAGAGCTGTGCATACTTCCTGTCTGTCCTCCCCAGCAGGGCTTTCTACACCCTGCAATCAGCAAGCTGCCTGGTTCTTCCTCTGCCTTGCCCCTGGCGTCTTCACTCTAAGCCTTAGGCTTTGCCTTCTCCCCTCTCTCACGCTCTGTATGTCCATTATGAGATTAAAAAGTGAAGGCCCAAGGGACATGACCTTTGAGTCTGTAGAGAACAAAACCTGAAGGATGGGTGGGGACTGGAGTGATGGTTTCCCAGGTAAGAGCATCTGCAGAGGTCCTGGTTTTGGAAAGATCACAACCATCTATATAACTCTGGTCTTGGGGCTTATTCTTCAGACCCCCTCCATACCAAGCATGCACATGATATACAAAATGCTCAGACACATATGATTAAGATTAAAAAAAAAAAAAAAAACTTTAATCTTAAAAAAAAATTGCAGGATGGTCAGAACTGAGCTGCAGAAGAAGTCAGAACGGTGGCACTTGCCCTCTGGATAGACAAGAATGCATCCCCTTATAACGGTTCACTGTTCTGGAAAAAGGCTGGTCTTGCCCCTCCTCCAATCTTCTCTGGCACTTGGTTGTCCCCGGACTCTGATGTGTTGTAGGCGTAAGGAAAGGGGTTTTTTGGCAGAATCCCAGAAGAGGACCTAAGGGACCTGGTACTTTCTGATAGTCCCCCTGCTACCCAGCTTTACCTCGTCAGTCAGGAAGCAAGCGGGTCGTCAGACTGGCTAACGAGGGAAGGTTTATTAAAAGGAACATTTAGGGGTGGAGGAGATGGCTCAGTGGGTTAACTATTTGCTATAGAAACATGAGCACCTGAGTCTGAATTCCTAGCACCACGTAAAACCCCAGTGCGGTGGTGCACACCTGTGACCCAGTAATGGAAAGCAGAAGTGGGCAGACCCCAGGAGGTCAGCGGCCAGCCAGTCTAGCAGAACCAGTAAGCTCCTGGTCCACAGAGAGAGAAGTGAGGCGGGAAATGGTGGAGGAAGACACTTTAACCCCTGGCCTGCACAGGACACACGCACAGATGCACAGAAGGGCATTTGCCAGGACAGCCAGCTGGGGAACTGCTGCTGCCCCTTGTCTCCAGAGTCAAGGGTGAACCCTGCAGGAGCTCAGAGTTTACTGTGACCTTGGTCCAGAGACTTAGCCAAACGAGCAGCCTCGCTGACTGGGCAGCTTCAGGCAGCAAATCTAAGCAGACCCAGAGGGCAGAGCCCTTTACCCGGCACAGGCCCTGCGGCCTCTGGCCATGCAGACAAGGTCCACTGATCCCATTGGTGTCTGGTGGAAGTATGTTAAAGGGAACTGGTGGTTTTTGGATGCTAAGTGAGAGAGATGTCATTTCCTCTCTCTAGCCGTATCATTTTCTTTTCCAGAGCGTTCATCCTTGGCAGTCACCCAGCTTTGACTACCCACCTTACGACAAGTCCTCTCTAGTGGAGGTTCCATGCTAACCCTTCCCAGCTCTCAGGCCCCAGGCCACATTGGACCAGACTCTGGAACCTTCTAGAAATATTAGCCTTAAAACTGTCCGTCTATTTACCCTCCTCACACTGTGGCTTCCCTTCTTTCCTTCTTCTGAAACTCTGGACTTACGGAAAGTTTTTATTTGTTGGGCATGTGTGTCGCGGTGTGCCATTGGAGGTTGGAGGACAGCTTTGTGGATTTGGTTTCTCCTTCTGCCTTGTGGGAGAGACCCTGCTAAGCTCTCAGGACCCCGGACCCGGGACATGTGTGCACACTTGAACAGCACATTAATGGAGGTCAGAGGACAGCTTTGGAAATTGGTTTTCTCCTTCCACTATGTGGGACCCCAAACTGAACTCTGGGTATCATTCTTGGTGGTAAGCACTTTTATCCACTGAGCTATCTCAGAGACCCAGGATCACATCTGATCCTGACCCCCCAGTGGCTTGACTAATCAAAGACAAACATGGTGGCTGGTGGTGGGGCCAGGGGTAGAGTGCTTGTGTTGTAGAGCAGGGGTCAAAGTTCTCCTCCCTGCATTGTCACCAGGCAACAGCTTTCATTCTGGTGTCTTTCCTTCACATCATCCAGGTTCAGACCCATCCATAGTCTTCTGTTCCCTCAGACCCTGAGCTGCCAGTGTCCCTCTCTAAGCCCCTCTCCTCCCCTTCTCCTAGCAGCTTGCCTGACCCAGCTTTCTGTGATCTCTGGAAGGTAATACTAGTCACATGCCCACCACAAGACCTTTCTGGTTTCAAAGATTCTCTGGCTGGTGAGGTGGCTCAGCTGATAAAGTTCAGTCCCCAGGGATCCACACGTTGGAAAGAGACAACCAATTCCGACAAGTCATCCTCTGTCCTCCGAGTGTGCTGTCCTCCACAACCACACATTTCACATGCCCACCTAAACACAATAATAATAAAATGTTTTTGAAGCTTCTAAGATACAAAGTCCGTTTGCACAAAGCTCACAGCAGTGTTTGTAGAACAACATCCATAGCCTCCCTAAACTAGGAACAGAGCAGATGTCTACCAACCAGTGAGCGGCTACCTCAATGTGGCACCTCCGTTCAGTGGAATATTATGCAGCCAGAAGAAAGGATTGGTGAAAAGATACATACTACAACAGGAAGAACCTTGAGAGTATCCTTGCATGTGAATAGGAAGAAATATTGCCATCCTGCCAATCACAGAAGTCCTCAGTCTACGGGGTTCCATTATGTGACAGAGCCAACACAGACAGATTCACAGGGGTACAGGGGTGATTTCCCAACTCAATAGAGGCTGGGGGAGACAGCTAAGAAGTACAATTTTTCATTTGTGGGAGGTGAAAAATATAACATGTGAATTCACCAATGCTCAGAGGATGACCCCAGTGATTGGTGTTAAGTTTTTCCTTTAAGACAGGGTCTCATTATGCAGCCTTGACTGGCCTCAAACATCCACCTGCCTCTGCCTTTCAAGTGCTGGGATTAGAGGTGTGTGCCTCATCTGCCGGTGTGATGCCTGTCTCAGTAAGACATTCCTGTTTTTGCAAGCCGCGTACAATTTCACATTCAATATCGCTGTGCCTACAACTTAAAAAGGAACTCTGCAGCCACTCTTGTTTCCATTTCCCCTTAACTTGTTTATTGTTTAAACTTTGGCTGTTTTTTGAGATCAGGGTCTCACTCTAGTCTGGCTTGAACTCATGGCAATCCTCCTGCATCAGCCACACTCGTCCTGGATTACAGGCATGAGCCCTTCGATTTCTTGGGACTGTGCAGACTAGGTGGTCAGTGTTTGTTGGCTTTGCAGGGCCTCACACATACTAGGTGGACACACTTCCACTGACTCACACCTCCAGCCCAGACCTATTGGCTACTTAAGGGGCTGGAGAGATGGCTCAGCAGTTAAAAGCAGTTGCTGCCTTTGCAGATGATTTAGTTCCCAGCACCCACACGGTGGCTCACAAGCATCTGCAACTCTAGCCCCAGGGCATCTGATATCTGATGCCCTCTCCTGGCCTCTGTGGGCACTACACACACACACACACACACACACACACACACACACACACACACGGAAAACAGGCACACATATAAAAAGAAACATACATCTTTAAAGCTGTTTAAGCAGATGGGAGGTTTTTGCAGGAGGAGGGTTGGTGCTGACCCCTGCTCTGTTTTCTGCTTCACAGAACTTCCACGATGGACGGAAGGCTCAGCAGCACATAGAGACCTGCTGGAAGCAGCTGGAGTCGGTAAGCAGGAAGCCGGCAGCTAGACCACTGTCCCCCCAGACCAGCTCACCTGGAATGGCTCACTAGGAAAAACACCGAAGCATAGACCACTAAGGAGTCGTCTTTCTAGATTTTTCTCATTTGTATTTCACTTAGTTTACTCCCATGGCCAGCAAAGTGCTGTGCTAGAAATGCTGGAGGAGGGCTGGAGAGATACCTCAGTGGGTAAAGCATGTGCCGTGGGAGCATGAGGCCCTGAGTTTGGATCCCCAGCACTACTTAAAAAGCTGGGTGCAATGGCACATGCCTATAATCCCAGCATTAGGGAGGTAGAGACAGGAGGGGCTCAGGTGCTCTCTGACCAGCCAGACAGCACAGCATCTCAGCAAGCTCCAGGCTTAGTGAGAAGCTGTCTCAGAAAGCAGGGTGGGTGAGCTGGAGAGATAATGGCTCAACAGTCACAAACATCAACACTCTTGCAGAGGGCCTGGGGTGGTTCCCAGCACCCACTGGGTGTCTCACAGCCACCTGTAATTCCACTCCTGCGGATCCAATAACTCTGGCTCTGCAGGTGCCTGCACTGTACTGATACACACACAACCACACACCATCAAAATGACAATAAATCTTTAACATTTGCAAATGGTGTGGAGAGTGATTGAGGAAGGCACCCGATGTTGACCTCTTCATAGACCGGCACTCACATGTGCACACAGCAGCTCATTGAAACGTGCTTCGGTAGAGGCAGATGAATCCTAGGCAGAGAACAGACGGGGATGGCTGTAAGGGGGACAGATGCTGAAGTCACTTCTGGAGATGATGAGGCGTAATGGATGGTCTGGGGAGAATGCCCTCGGGGTGGCAGGGTGGGTGGGTGACCAGCAGGCGTGGCTGTGCTCTGTCCGCAGAGTAAGAGGCGGTTTGAACGGGACTGCAAGGAGGCCGACCGTGCCCAGCAGTACTTCGAGAAGATGGACGCTGACATCAATGTGACCAAGGCCGACGTAGAGAAGGTGAGGGGACCCCGTCTCACTTCCCCGGAGCGTGTTTCCTAGGCCGACACTGAGAGGCTGGGCCTCAGCTTCCCCTTTCTGACATAACCACAGGAGGGTACTTGATGGGAGGAACAACGGTTTCATTTTGTGTCATAACCATGGCGACCAGGAGTCTACACTGGGGGGAAAAACCAGGGTTGAGGTGATGAGCCTAGTAGCCAATGAGGAAAATGGGGCAACCTGGTCACGTCACAACAGGAGTGGCTCAGAAGGCCATGCTCGAAGGCCATGTCTCAGAAGCTGAAGCAGCCATCTCAGCCCATGGGGGAGAGCCCGGCAGCCCCAGGCTTCCAGAAAGGCCTAACCCTCTGCCCAGCTGCGGCACGGTTCATTCAGGCTGATCCCCAGGAGGCTGGGGTGAGGGGGGCATTTGGAAGTCTGCGGGAGCGCTCCTCTCTGGTGGTTCAGACATAAAGTGTGCCTTGTCCTCCCAGGCCAGTGTGTGTTTTTTCCCTAGAAGCCCCATTTTCTTTTTATGAAAGTCATCAAGATAATATAAACACAATTATACCATTAAATAGTGGCATTCATTCACGGTGCCCAGGGCCATTGGGGCACCACAGTCTGCGCTTTTCTTTGGAAAAGCTCTGCTTTTTCATGGTGCCATTCGGTTCTGCCCGAGGAGTTTGAAATGCCTTGAGTGAGGAAATGTTGCAAATAGAAGGAGGGGTATATGGTTATGTATTTTTAAAAATTACTTAATATACTGAAATGCACATTCTTAACATCACGAAGGCAGGCTTTTATGTTACCAAAAGACATATATTTTTTTTAAGCGACCAGGCTTACCATAAATTTTTAACTAGCCGTATTTAAAGTGTTGCTTAAATTTTTCTTTAAGTTACAGTCTTTTATTTATGTGTGGGTGTCAGTAGCACTCATATGCCGTGGGCACTGAGGGGGCTCCACCATGTGGGCCTAGAAATCACCAACTTTTACGGCAGACAGCCCCTCCTCAGACCTTAAAAACGGTACCTAGTTGGGAGGGCTGCTTTCAAGACTGCTACTTCCAGCACTTGCGAGTAGAGGCAGGAGATCAAGGTCATCCTTGGCTGCACAGTGGGCTTGATGTCACTGTAGGATAATTGAGACTCTCTTGAAAAATTGAAAAATACGGCTGGTGGTGCATGCCTGTGATCCCAGCGCTTGGGAAGGCAGAGGAGGGCCAGTTGCTGTGAGTTCAAGGCCAGCCTAGTCTACAAAGCAAGTCCAGGACAGCCAAAGCTACACAGAGAAACCCTGTGTACAAACAACAAAAAAAAAAAACAAAAAATATGGGCTGGAGAGATGGCCTAGTGGTTGAGAGTGCTGCCTGCTCTCCCAGGAGGCCGGGGTAGGAGTCTCAGCACCCAGGTGGTAGCCTGCCGTCCTTTGTAATTCTAGTTCCAGGAGATCCGGCGCCCTCTTCTGGCCTCTCTAAGCACTGCATGCGTGCGATGCACAGACATAAAGTAAAAATAGGTAAATCTTAAAAAAAATACATGGAACTGGAGAGGTGACTCAGTGGATAATAGGGCATAGTGCTCCTGCAGAGGACCCAGGTTCAGTTCCCAGCACCCACCTCAGGTGGGTCACAACTCTGTAACTCCAGCTCCGGGGCCTCCCATGCCTCTGGCCTCTGTGGGCACCTTCATCCATGTGCCAAATAGACTCACACACAATTAAAAAGAAAATAAATATATTTCTGGTTAAAAAAGATGAAAGATAAAGAGATTTTTTTTTAAATAAATAAAAACAAGGTGGGTGGCAAATGCCTTTAGGTGGATCTCTGTGAGTTCCAGGCCAGCCTGGTCTACACAGAGAGACCAATGTGTATAGATATAGACAGAAACTAATCCTAAGCAATAATTAAAACTAAGCTGACGGAAGTCTGTTTGAAAACTCTAGATTAAATGTAGTCAACTTCCTTACTCTTACTCTCCTCTTGCTCTCCCCTCTCTCTGTAGGGGCACCCCTCCCCCCACTATGTCTGTCTGTCTCTCTGTCTCTCTCTCCTTCTAACTCTCTCTCCATCCAATAAACCTCACTGGATTAAAAAAAAAATGTAGTCAACTCAGTTTATGAGTCATGTGTGTGTCCATATGTGGCACAAATGTACACGCTCATATTTTATGTGTATGAGTGTTTTGCTTGCATATGGGTCTGTGAGCCTGGCGGAGGTCAAAAGAAGGCATCCAATTCCCTGGAACTGGAGTTACAGGCGGTTGTGAGCTACCACGTAGGTGCTGGGAATTGAATCTTGGTCCTCTGTGAGAGTAGCCAGGGCTCTTAGCCACTGAGCGCCTCTCTAACCTCATCAGCCCTGCTTCTGAGACCTTAATTCACAGATGTCTGGAACATGGTTACATGTCAGTACCAGAGCCCAGAGCCTCCCATGGTGACCCAAAACATAGCTTTCCGTCAGCAGCCAGTACTGGCTGTCGTATTCTACTTCCCCCATCTTTGTGCCTTTTGTTTATTTTTCTTATCTTCCTCTGCAGTCTGCGACCTCCTTGTACAGAGAGCAATAGTCATTGTGGGTTTATCTTCTTGATTATGGAGAGTGCTTCAGGTTTTTTTCCACTAAGGTTGTGGCGGCATAGGCCTAAAATCCTAGCACTTGGGAGGTGGTGTGAGGATTGCTGCAGGTTCAGGGCCAGCTAGGGCTACAGGAAACCTTGACTGAAAACAAAAAGAAAGGGGAGAGAAGGGAAATGAAAGTCTAAGGTTGATTTTAACATGTCTTTTTATTATTAAAAGAATTGTCATTTTTTTCTTGTTTTGCCAATATATCTTTATGCTATTTTATGCTTATGGACATTTACCTGAATGTATGTTTGTGTCCCACATGTGTACAGAGACCAGGGGAGGGTGTTGGATCCCCTGGAGCTGGAATTACAGGCAGCATAGATGCTGATGAACTCGGATCCTCTGCAAACGGAAACGGCTCTTAACTTCTGAGCCATCTCTCCGGTCCGTGACTCAGTGTCTTATTGTCCGCTTCTTTTTCGATCCTGGTGGGTTTTTATTTCCACTGAACCTGGAGCTTGCCTCCGCTGCCTTCCAGCAAGGCCCTGGCTCTGCCTGTCTCCACCCTGCCCAGCACTGAGGATACAGGTGAATGCCACTGTGCCTGTGGCTGTTGTTGTTAGTGTTATTTGTTTGTCGTTTCTAGTGCTGAGAATGCACACTCTCACGTTAGGCATCAGACACTTCACTGACGGAGCCAGCTCCGCACCCCCAGCTTGGGCTGTTTGGCCTTACTGCCAAGTTGAATTGCTACCTCCATATTTCCACTGATTTATCTTTCCCTACAGGAAGCATCTTTTTTTTTTTCTCTGAAAGTACTATAGCTGCCCTCCCCAGAAATGTGGGAGCCACAGACATCAAAGTGCAAACACTGATGTCTAAACACTGACTGTTTTAAGTCCTTTTGCTCTGAAGGTGACCTGAAACCGGCTGTCCACTGCAGGCTATGTGGAGACGTGAAGTCAGCTTTTCTCACTGAATTCCCCATTGCTCTCTTTGTTTTGTTTTTGGAAACTGGTTTCCCTACATAGTCTAAGCTTGCCACCCCCCTGCCCCAACCTCCCAAACACTGACATTTCAGAGATGTATGGCCACACCCACTTTCCATTGCTAACTTCTGAGTGTCTTTGACTCAACACAGATGTCTCTCCCCACAGTTTCCACAAATGATTAAGTGGCCTGATTGTATTTGACTCAGCTCGCCTTCCTGTTCCTAGCAGCCAGCCGTACAGTTTCTAGAACTCCACGAACTGTCTCCCAGAATGCATTTGTCTAGACTCTGGGTTGTGTGTGATGGCCCAGGGGGTGTGTTGTATAAACTTGCATGAATTTCTGGGTCTGGGTATGAGCTGAATCTCCTTTTCTTTCACTGTCCCTTCTGCTGTGTCTCTGAGTCAAGACTGTCATAGTACCTCAAATTTCCTGCTCACCATAGGACACTTTTGCCTGTGGCTAGGAGCCTGGTAATTCCCTGGGAGGGTTTTTTTCTCTGGGCAGGAGAGTGTATTTAGATGTTACCTAGATACTGTGTTCCTCAGAGGCAGGGTGACGAAGGAAGCTGTCCTTCAGCCTCGACTCTGCAGAGATGCAGCTATCCAGGAGTCTGGGCTCAACTGCTTCAGGTGGTTCTGTTGCTTCATCTGGTTAGACCAGCGTATGTTGGAATGCATTTTCTGGTTTTAGTGAAAACAGCTCTTATCCTTCCTCCAACACAAACCCTCAAGCTTCCTCTTGGGGCTTCGGAGATGGCTCAGTGGGTGAAGGGCTGGCATGAGGATCCAAGTTCAGATCTCCAGCCCCCATGTAAAAGCCAGGCGTGGTAGTGCATGCCCGAATCCTAGCCCTTGGGAAGCAGAGACCCATGGATCCTGAGGACTGACCAGCAGAAAGCCACTAAGCAAGACAAGGCGTGGCAGCCAGGCCCCTTAGGCCTTGATCCTACCCCAGAGATAAGAGGGCTTGATACTTGTTTTGTAGCTTTGGTTTTGTATTTTGGCTTTTTGAGACAGGGTCTCCATATGGAGACAAGGCTGGTGGGAACAAGTGCCAGGATGACGGTTTATTCCGTGCTGAGTGGAATACAGCGGCCCTGTGCAGGACAGGCAAGCGAGCACCCTGCCACCAGGGCTACACACGTAGACCTGCTTGTTTTTCAGGAAATTAGCAAGTTGATGGGATCTCTGGTATTTGAAGTGTTTGAATCTATTCCTGGTCCTTTGTCCCTGAGTGTCATAGGGGCTTGACAGGACCACACCATCTCAGCCTTTAAGGGACTTGCCTTCTGTGGCCTTACTGGCTTTTCCCATTGACAACCCTGGAATGACTTTCAGGGTCACTGTGACAACTGCCCCAGAAACAAACCGTGCTGGCTAAACATGGCAGGGCCTCATCCTGGAGTTCTGACAGAGCCATGGTTTGCCAGCCTGGTAGGGGATGAGAGGAGAAGGTTGTCAAAATGTAAACTAATGTTTCCCAACAGAGAGTGCACTGTTTTCTAAACACTCTTGTTAAAGTCAAGTCCATCCGAGGCCTGGGTGAATAACCCCATCCTGTCATGTGGCTGCTGTCCTTATGTAACTTCTACATGCAAGCTAGGGCACTGTCTAACAGAAACTTCAGTCAGTGGCTGCAAGCAGCTGCTGAAATGGAAAATGGCAGTTGAGTTAGGTTGGTTTGCTTGTTTTTACAGACTTCAGTACTGTTGTGTGTGTGTGTGTCCGTGTGTCCGTCCCAGTGCTCAGAGGACATCAACTCCAGGAGCTGGTTCTCCCTTTCCACCATTTGGTTTGCCGAGAATAGAAGTCAGGTCGGCAGGTACTGCCTCCTCAGCCTCTTTTTCTTGGAGGTGTGGCTCTTCCATGGCTCCGGTTTAGTTAGTTTCTTCGCCACAGAAAGTTTGTGTGGCCGCTTCTCTTCACACTCCAAGAGGGGTGACTAGTCAGGACTCCCTAGAAACCATGTGAGTTCACCTTCTCTCTGGGTTTCTTTTTGTCTTTCTTTTTCTTTGTTGGTGGTGGGTATTTTTGGGTTTTTTTGTTTGTTTGTTTGTTTGGTTTGTTTTTGTTTTTTTTTGAGACAGGGTTTCTCTGTGTAGCCCTGGCTATCCTTGAACTCACTTTGTAGAGCAGGCTGGCCTCCAACTCAGAGAGGTCTGGCTGCCTCTGTCTCCTAACTGCTGAGAGTAAAGGCTTTCGCCACCACCTCCCTGGTGACCTCTCTGGTTTAATCGTGAGGCCTTTTGTTACATAACTCAATTTAAGAAACTACCTAAAAGCTAAATTATTAGCAGGCATGGTGGTGCTCACCTTTAATCCAGTACTTGGGAGGCAGAGACAGTCGGATCTCCATGAGTTCGAGGCCAGCCTGGTCTAGCACATTCCAGGCCAGGCAGGAAAAACAAAAGTTAAATGACACTAGAATTCTCAATATCAATGCCTAAGAGCAGACCCGTTTCTGTGGGTCTTAACATCTCATTTTCTATGGTGATATGGTTCCTAAAAGTTTTGGGGGTGGGACATTAGGGCTGTAGTCCTAGCACTCAGGACGGTTCCCATCTAGTGTGGGCAGCACAGCAAATTCCAGGGCAGCAGAGGACACCAAGGAAGGCTTTCAAATCACCTCTCCCCAAAGCAAGGACAATAAAAAAGTAAAAGTGCTAGAGTTTGAGTCTCTTCATTTGAAGCCGTTGCAGAGCGGGCGGTCCTGAGTCATGAAGGGAGGAAGAGGCGGGGGAATTCTGAGAGGTGGGTTCTGGGCATCCATCACGTTTTTTCCCCAGAGCCAATTCGGGTTTTCACAGTCAGCTGTTTGTTTATTTAGTTATCCATGGTGGGTGGGGGTGAGCATGCCAGTGGAGGTCTAAGGGCAACTTGCAGGTGTCAGGTCTTTCCTTTCCCCTTGTGGTCCTGGGGATGAACTCAGGTCATCAGGCTTGGCAGCAAGCACCTTCACCCTCTGAGCCATCTTGCCCACTCCTGATTTCAGATTTTTGTTTTGAATTTTGGAGACAGAGTCTCACTATGTAGCCCCAGCTGACCCTGAACTCACTGTGTAGACTGTTCCAGTTTTCCTTTTATTGCCTTGGTAAACACCACAACCAAAAGCAGCGTGGGGAGGACGAGGGTTAATTCGTCTTACAGTTCATCACGAAGGAAAGTCAGGACAAGCACTGAAGCGGGAGTAGAGGCAGGAAGGTAAGCTGCTTACCAGGTGCTTCCCGTGGCTTGCTCAGCCTGCTCTCTTGTGCAGCCAGGACTTTCTTTCTAGGGTGACATGGCCTGAAGTGAGCTAGGTTCTCTCATATCAGTCATCAACTAAAAAATGTTCTAGAGCCAGGTGCAGTGGTGCACACCTTTAACCAGCACTCCGGAGGCAGAGGCTGGTGGATCTCTGAGTTCGAGGCCAGAATGTTCTACAGAGAGAGTCCAGAACAGCCAAGGCTACACATCGAACAAAAACAAACAAACAAAAACAAATCAAAACAAACAAAAATAGAAAGGAAAAGAAAAAAGAATGTTTCGGTAACTGCAGCTCTATGGGATCTGACACCCAATTCTGGCTTTCTCAGGTAACTACAGAATTCACACACTCACTCATCTATACACACACACACACACACACACACACACTTAAAAAAAATGAAAATAAAATATTTTAGAAGTTGATATACTATGTATGTGGGTTAAACATTTATTATTTTTAAATTATGTGTGTGTGTTTTAATGTGTCTTAGATTATATGATAGACCGTTCTAAAGAGAGATTAAGATTGAAGCCAGGAACTTTTGCCATCCTTAAGCAAGAGGGCATTTTGTTCACACGATTGATAGCTGTCTCAAGACCACCAGAGTGTGCAGCCTGGGCCATTTGCCACCCTGAGAACACAGTCCGGGCGCCTGAAGCTGGGGGCAGGGAGTGATCTGCTGAGACTGGAGCCAGCTGGGGGGGATGGGGAGAAAGTGTGTCTCCAGGCCACACCTCCTTTAGCACATAGCCACATCTGGAATGACACAGCTGCCTGCTTCCTCTGCTGTCACTGGAGCCACCGAGTTGACTTCTTTATCGAATGTGTAAGCTTCTTTCTTGCTTGCCCCCAGTTTTCCTTTTAGACAAAAATGTCTGACTGGTTCTCTGAAGGGATCCCTTAGAAATCAGAGGGCTGTGGAAGGCAAGTTCCTTAAAGGCAGCAGTGGTCTGGTCCTGTCAGTACCTGGGACACCCACAGCGCGCTAGCAGTCTATAAGACAATTAAAAAAAAAAAAAGAGGTGAAAAGGGGAAGGAAGTGGTCGGCACAAATGCAGAAAATACATTTTGCAACTGCAGCTTCATCATGGAACCTAAAAAGGGTTCAAAAACACTTTGCTTCCCCCCCCCTTCTGAGATAGGGCTTCCCTGTAGTCCTGGCTATCCTGGAACTCAATCTGTAGACCAGGCTGGCCTCAGACTCAGAGATCTGCCTTCCTCTGCCTCTGGAACGCTGTGACTAAAGGTGTGTGCTGCTACCACCCAGCAATGTTTGTTTTTTTTTTTTTTTAATTTTTATTTTATGTACATTCATGTTCTACCTGCACGTCTGTCTGTGTGAGGGTGTCAGACCCCCTGAAATTGGAATTACAGACAGTTGTGAGCTGCCATGTGGGTGCTGGGAATTGAACCGTGATCCTTTGGAAGAGTGGCCAGTGCTCTTAACTGCTGAGGCATCTCTCCAGCCTCAACACTTTGCTTTCTTGAGATAGGGTCTCACTGTCTAGACTAGGCTACTCCCAAACTTCCGGAATGACCTGCCTCTGCTTCCCAAGTTCCCGAGACACACCCAGCTAACATGCTTTTCACTTAAAACAAAAGAAATGTGTAGAAAGTTAAAAGGAAAAACTTGATGTGGACAAGTCTTTTATAAGTGGATCCATCTTCAAAGACGCTATAAAAGATACTTTGTTATTCTATGTTTGTTGCTAGTGTATATATAATCAGGGATGGGGGTGTGGAGTCTGTATTTCCTTCTGAGAACAAACTCACAGCTTGTAAGTTAATGTGCAAAAATACCCAGTGGAACCCGAAGCGCCTGAGCCTTATGTGGAGGTAGGAAGTGGTGCGGGGAATGTGTCCCTGCCTTACGAGTGGAAAGACAGCCGACAATTTCCTCTATCTCTGCGGTTCCCTGCCCAGTGAGTATGATTGTACTCCCCAGGGCTCGCAGACATATCAGGGGCTGTGATGAATGGCACATGGCGGGGTTGCAGCTCACAGGTCCGCACTGTAGCTGTGATCCTAAGTCTGCCTTGGACTACACAAGGCTCCCACTCCTCGGTTCTGCTAGACGGTTGTTATTGTTGTTAGTGTGTATTGTGTGTTTGTGTGTGCGGGTATGTACACTTTTGTGCCCCATGATATGTGTGCCCTGGTTCTCACATGGAGGTCAGAGGGCAACATTTGCACGTCGATCCTCTCCACTATGAATTTTGCAGATCAAAACCAGGTCATCAAGCATACAAGCATTTTAACCACGGAGCTATGTCACCAGTCCTGCTTGCTTGCTTGCTTGCTTGCTTGCTTGCTTTCTCTCTCTGTTTCTTTCTCTCTTTCTTTCTTTTGAGAGAACATTTTGCTACGTAGCCCAGGCTGGCCTCAAGCTCACAGTCCTTCTGCTCCAGCCCAGCAAATGCAATCAGAGACTCGTGGCCACTGTGCGTGGCTTTATCATGCTGCTAATCAAATGCTATATGAGGCCTCAAAAAGTGTTCCAGCATTCTAGGCATTCAGCAGAGTACTTGTGGGTGAGGAACGCATAGCACCGATTGGATCATAATAGATGCTTTCATGAGGGCTCCAATTAGGACAGAAGATACGAAGAACAGGAGGTGGTCGGATGTGGAATAGCAAACATTCCATGAGAATCATATGGCCTGTTAGTTTCATCATCACTGTGACCAAAGGCCTGGCAGAAACAGCTAAAGGAAAGAAAGACTGGGTGCATGGTTCCAGAAGTTTCTTTGCCCCAGCAGGCTAAGCATGCTGGAAAGGAATGGTTCGCATCACAGAAGCCAGCAAAAAGAGCTGGAAAGAGGGCAGGACAAGTCAGGCTCTGTAGAGACAGGTGTCTGGTGACCTGCTTCCTCCAGCCAGGCCTCACCTTATACAGCCCACCCTCGCCCTTAATCTGTGGGAGGTTTAATCCACTGGCTGTGTCAGAGGCCTCAGCTCCCCCTCTGTGGACAAGCCCTTGAAGACTCACCCAGAGGTGCCCCACTGACCTGACCTCCTGTCAGTCCAACAAGTTTATGCTCAAGATTGACCCTCAAAGCCAGGCATGGAATAGTGGTGTGAGAGATGGCTCAGCAGGTAAAGGCATTTGCCACCAAACTGACGACCTGAGTTCAGTCTCAGGGGACCAACATGGTGGAAAAAGAGAACTAACTCTCGCAAGTTGTCTTCTGACCCCCACGTGTGCGATATGACACACACACTTGTCACTTGTGAAGGGGTAGGCCTGAAGAGGTAACTGTGGCTTGAACAGGAAGGATGGGAGGCGTTGAAAAGTTAGCCTGTGGAGAACTCCCCCTGCTCTATGGAAGGCGCACTGCCTGTGTTGCCCTGCAAGAGGGTCAGGGGATCTGGAGCAATGACACAGGGGCACTGAACCGTCTCAGAAGCCGCTGCAGGGTGATGGTGGCCTGCTGAGGTTCTCTGAAGCCTCCTTCCTGAAAAGCATGCACTGAAAATATGTTGGTCTTGGTCTTGCCCAGAATCATCCTACAAATGCGAAGGGTAGGGCCGAGAATGTGTAGGCGGCTGGTAGCCTCCATGGGCACTGTAGGTATTGGCGGGGGGGGGGGGGGTGTCTGTGCTTCATGGTCAGCATTTTTGCCAGGTGACCATGCGGCTCTACCACTGCATGGCACTGAATAAACTCCTTAAAAAGCAGGAAGCAGAAGTGAGTAGATGGGTAGGCTGACCAAAGGCAACAGGCAGAAATCAGTACAAGGCTTCAGTGTGAAGACCCAGTACACTGAGGTGTGAACTAGCCTGGACTAGGGAGCCTAAGTCCCATCTAAAGGAACAGCTGTGATTCGCATAGCTGTAGCCATCTGCTAATGCTGGAGAGGATGCAGGCTCCCAGGTATTACTTCTGACACTCCTGTCTGAATTAAATGTCCTTCATGGATGACAAATGGCTTATTTCTTTTTCTATTTGGAGTCTGAGTGGTTCCTCCTACCCCATGTCTTCATTTCATGGGCACGCTGATGTGATAGTTTAGCTAGGTATTAAATTATAGCTTGACTTTTTTCTCTCTTCACATGTTGAAGCTATCATGCTCTTGTCAGCCATTTCATACTCTTTTAGGAACTTGTCATCTACTTTATTGCATTCCTCTGAGAAGACCTGGCTTTATTCTCTAGCGACTAAGACCTCCTATTTGTTTTGAATACTCTGTAGCATGGTTGTGGTATTTCAAAACTCAGTTTTTGTTTTTAATTTCCTCAGCTTAGGGGTCCTTGAGTATTTGTTTGTTTTATAAATGCAAGGAAACTTTAGGCATTAAAGCTTCAAAAGCTGCCAGGTGTGGTGGCATACGCCATTGCTCCCAGCACCCAGAGGCAGAGAGGCAGGTGGATCTCTGTGACTTTGTGTCTTGGAAAAAAGCAAGTTCCAGGACAGCTAGTACTGTTACATAGAGAAACCCTGTCTTGGGTGGGTGGTGGGGGGAGAATGACACTGTCTTGGGGGGAGAGAGAGAGAAAAGAATGCCAAGGCTGAGATGGTTCAGTGGTTAGAGCACTTATTGCTCTTCCAGATGTCCCAGGTTTGGTTCCCAGGGCTCACATGTGGCTCACATCTACCTTTAAATCCAGTTCCAGAGGATCCAAAGCCCCTTTCTAGTCTCCTCAGGCACACCACACACTTGCTGCACACATGTACACTCATACATATATGCATGAAATCATCAATAAAAAATCTTTTAAGCAGCTGGGTGTGGCACATGCCTGTAATCTAGCACTCTGTGAGGCAGAAGTAGGAGGATCTGTGAGTTCAAGGCCACCCTGTTCTACAAAGTGAGTACAGGACAGCCAGGGCTGTTACATAGAGAAACCCTGTCTCAAAAAACAAAAACAAAAAAATCTTTGAAAAAGAATGCTCAAGCCCACAAATTAGTATAAAAGTTTTCTGGCAGAAACAATACACACCCTTGCTAAGGTGACATTTCCATAGTCCTGCTTCTCCAAAAGAAAAGCAATCACTACCGAAGATATTCACTCAGGAAAGATTAGAAACCTATCAGGGAATAGGCCACCATGAGATCCAGTATCACAGAGAACAGTTACCACAAGAACCTGGATTATCAGAATATCTGAGAGAAATAAAATAAGATGATGCAAAAAGCAAAAAATGAAAATAAAAAGTAACAGAAGTCACATTAGTAAGATGTTACCAGCGAAGGTCTGCAGAACCAGTGAAACTTCTAGAAATTAAAAAAATAGTTGCAGAAATTAGAAAACTCAACAAAGAACTAATAGAATAAATAAAAATTACACAAACGTTCACATAGGGATAAACACAGTGGGACCAGAGAGGTGGGTTAGTGATGGCTCAACAGCATCACTAACTAGGTCAACAGCGGCCACCAGGCAAGTTCAGATTAACTTCAGGAATGGAAGCAAAGGGCAAGAGCAATTGTTCAGGCGGTGGCAGGCATCGGGAACAGAGTTCAATCCCAGAACACACTGTTTGCTTTTTGTTTGTTTGTTTTGAAAAAAAGAAAAAGCTTCGCTCAGGGAGGCAGAGGCAGGTGGGTTTCTGTGAGTTTGAGGCTAGCCTGGTCTACAAAGCGGGTCTAGGACAGCCAAGGCTACGCAGAGAAAGAAACCCTGTCTCTAGAAACCAACAAAAAGAAAAGAAAGAAAAAAAAAAACCACACAAACCTGAGTGTGGTAGCTTTCGTTTATAACCCCAGCACTGGGGAGGTGAGGACAGGTGGGTCTTAGCCTAATTGGGGAGTTGAGGGCTAGGGACAGACTGTCAGGGAGGAAAGGGTGGGGTGATGGAGGGAGGGGAAGGATGGAAAGGGAAGGGAAAGGAAAAGTAGACGGTGCACCAGGACAACACTCTGGGCTCCATGTTGAATAGCTTTACACCTGCACATGTACACTCCCCCAATGCACGCGCGCGCGCACACACACGCACACACACACACACACACACACACACACACACACACACACTCAGGCACGCACCAAAAAGGAAAATAAACGGAAACATGGCCATCTTGTTTCTGTGTATAACAGGACTGTGTTGGAGCCTCCTTTAGAGTGTTTCTTTTCTAAAGGTGCATTTACAAGCCATTTAGAGTGTCTCTGTAGTGACCTGAGAGACAAGTGCAGCGTTGTGTGAACCCTGGCAGCAGAGACTGGCAGGGCCCAAGGCCTTCCTCTTTTCCGGGGTGTCAGAACCTCTGTGAGCCCTGGGTGGAGTTGCTTGCTGGGGAAAGGTACAATCATTTCATCCTGGAGCGGAGGCAGGTGATCTCTGTGCGTTCGAGGCCAGCCTGTCTCCGTGGAGAGATCCAGGCTAACCAGGGCTACATAGTGAGACATCCAGTTCAGACAGCCCATAATATAACACTCCAGGCTGCTGCAGTGGGATTGTAGAAACCAGGAGGCTCTGGTCCCATCCAAGCGGCAGTGACTCATCGGTCGCTGCCCGAGTGAGCTCAGGCGGGGACTGTTTCCGCAGCCTCCTCTCTGGACCTGAGATGGGCCGGTCCACAGGGCCTGCTGCCTCCTGCTTTTCCCCTTCAGTTAACAGATACTTTGAATTCTACTTAGGGTGACTGGGGTAGGGAGCAACAGAAAGCCTTTTATAGCCCTGTTTAGCAAGTGAATGGCCGCCGGATGGAGATCCTGCTCTCATTTGCTATCCTTCTGTTTTGAGCTTTTTTTTTTTCCTTCTTCTATTTCAATGACTGTGCACCAGAGTAACCCGCAACCCTGGGGCTTGAAAACTGTAAGACTGGGGAAGAAAAAAAAAAGAGAGAGAAAAAAGAAAACCTTCAGGAAATTGATGGAATAGTTCAGGCATATTTCTTTGGTTAACTTATTTTGAAGTTTTTCTGTTTTGTGTTTTCGCTGCCCTTATAATTTATCCCAGACAGACTGAATTGTTTTGGCAAGCCTAGAAGTTTCCAACAACAGCTCCCAGCATCTGAATAGAAATTGTCAAATGCACTCTTAGTTTTGAAGTTGAAAATGTATTCTAGATGCAACCCTTTGCTGGAAAAGTCCAACAATGCCACTTATGCCAGGACAAAGGCTGGCTTCATCTCCTTTCTCCCTGCACCTCCCCCTCCATTAGCTTCACAGAGCCCACTCTCAGAGGCCAGCCTGCCTCTCCAGCCTCTTGCTCTTCCAGCAATCAGTGCTAGAATTTACATCATTTACTCATCATTAGAAGAAGATATTCCTTAATGATGCGGTTAAGCTATTAATATTGTTTCATGCTCTGAGGTACACCCCACCCCCCACCTTGGCCCCAAGACAGGGTTTCCCTGTGTAACCCTGGCTGTCCCGGACTCACTCTGTAGACAGAGATCCACCTTCCTCTGCCTCTGAGCGCTGGGATTGAAGGTGTGCACCACCATCGCCAGCTTGTGGTACAGCTTTTCACCACAAGTGAGGTAGTAGGTTCAGCCTGCAGTTGAGGGTGCAGACTTCAGGGGCTGGCGAGGTGGCGCAGCAGTTAAGATCACCCGCTGCTCTTGCAGAGGAACCAAGGTCATTTCCTGGCACCCACATCAGGAGGCTCACAACTATCTGTAACTCCAATGCCAGGGCATCTGACATCCTCTTTCTGGCCTCCACAGACACCTGCACTCACTTGCTCACTCTACACACACACACACACACACACACACACACACACACACACACACACACTTAAAGATAAAACTTCAAAGCATACAGTTTTGAAGCCTTTAAAACATTATATAAAGCCATAAAGCTTTCATTTCTTTTCATTAAATATTCTTTTCATCATTTATTATTGTTGCTAATTGGAGAGAAGGTCTCACCGTGCGTCCCTGGTTGGCTTGGAACTAACTCACCATGTAGGCCAGGCTCCCCTCAGACTCAGAGATTCTGTTGTTTCTGCTTTGTGAGTGCTGAGATTGAAGTTGTGTGCCATCGCACCTGTGTCTGTTTATGTCCTGGAGTGGAGACTGATCCTAACATTTGTGTGTGCCAAGCAGGCACTGAGCCACATCCCAGCTAGACTAGGATAACTAGTCTCTGGTTATCCTTTCAGATTACTAGATGTTGAGCAATGCCAGTGCACTAGCTGGCTCTTGTATCACAGAGTCTCACAGTCTTAGCCTCCCGAATGCTGGGATTACAGGAGTGCTCCGCTTTATGCCTGGCTTGCAGGCCACCTCTTGTTAAGATTTAAAAGGATTTCGAGGCTGGAGAGGCAACTGAGTCCCCACAGGGCTTGCTAGCAGCCAGCATGGCTCTGGGTTGCAGAAAACAGCATGGTGCTGGCTTATGCTGACGGTACAAGCTGGCAGCCTCCGCCTGGGGAAGATGGAGTCAGGATGACCTTTAAGGTCAGCCTCAGCCACACAAGGAGCTGGGGGCAGCCTAGGCTGCCCCCCCAAAAGAAAAACAAGTAAATAAGCAGTTGAATCAATAAAATGGTTTCTCAGATGTGCTCACAGAGGTAGAGGTTGCTTGCGGGCCAGAGGCCAGGCGAGAGTCATTCTGGCTGCCCCTACATGTTGGGAAGCCTTGAGACGGCTCATGTTGTTGGTCAGGGTTTCCTGGGATCCTCAGTGGGTTTGTATCTTTTAATGTTAAAGTGTCCAAAAAACAGGTAATGCCATGCAATGTTATTAATACCCTATTACATTATTAATATCTGGTGGTCTGTATGTCCTGTTTTCTTTCCTGGCTGCCATCAGGCTCCCGGCAGGTGGGATGGGCAGGAATGTTTATAAACTACACAGACTGAGCCGGTGTGGTGGCACATACCTTTTGTTCCAGCGCTTGAGAGGCAGAAGCGGGTAGATCTCTGAGTTCAAGGCCAGCCTGGTCTACAGAGTTCCAGGACAGTCAGGGCTACACAAAAATCCCGTCTCACAAAAACAAAATCAAAACAACAACAACAACACCTACACAAACTATAAATTTGATGTTGGACATGGTGGTGCTTGTCTGTAATTACAGCACTCAGGAGACTGAGATTGGAGGATTGCTGTGAATTTGAGGCCAGGCTGGGCTGATACATAGGGTATTCCAGGCCAGCTTGAGCGAACTACAATATGCAATCCTGGCACAACGAAACAAAACAGACAGACGAGAAAAAAGCCTGGTAAGCTTAAATTATTTTCAGCAAAACAGATTTGTTGTTGTTGTTGTTGTTTTGGTCATTCCAAGAAAAAGAGTGCAGGGTGGAGAAGCACTAAATAACCCAGGCTATTAAATTCTCAGTTTACCTTTCTCTTGGCACAAAGAGTTCAGGGAGGGCCCAGAATCCAGAGGCCTGCTGGGTTCTCCAGCACCTCCCCTGCAGGGAGAGCAGGCCCATCTGCCAGGCCCAGGGGCAGGCTGCCAGGCCCCGAGCAGCCCTTGTGGATGCACCATGGTGTCCTCATTGGGGCGGTGCCCTCACCCAGGCAGGGGAATGAAGGGCAGCGCGAGGCCCTCTTCTTCGCCTGTGAGCACAGCCGAGGAACTCCTGGGCAATGGTGCAGGAAAACACTGAGAAGCCACAGCTCCCGAAACGCAGTGCTGTGCAGACCACTGGGAATCCTAAGATGGTCGCCATCGCTTTCCCCAGCCCCCAAACTCTTAGTAATAAAAGATAAGATTTTTATGAAATTTTTTTGTTTGTTTGAGTTTTATTGTTGTTGTAGTTGTTATGATTGTTTTTTGTTTTGCTTTGTCTTATGGTTTTTTTTTTTTCAAGACAGGGTTTCTCTGTGTAGCCGGCACTGTCCTGGAACTTGCTCTGTAGACCAGGCTAGCCTCAAAGTCAAAGATCTGCCTGCCTCTACCACCACCCGGCTGGATTTTTAGAAATTTTTTTAAAGATCTATTTATTTTTGCTTTATGTGGATGAGTGTTTTGCCTACATATGTGTAGGCCGTAGAAGCCAAAAGAGAGCACTGAAGCGCCTGGAACTGGAGTTAGTGGTAGCTGTGAGGTACCAGGTCAGATGTTGGGAACTCTGCAAGAGCAGCAAATGTTCATAACTGATAAACAGTTGCAACAATTGCTACAACCCTGGACTTTTTGGCAATGAGAAAGAAAAATAGGACTTTCCCAAAGATGTGAGGTCTGCGCTGTTGAGTAGTTCCTGATTGGAGCCTGGTGGCCTGTTGTGGTGGCACCCACCTTTAATACCAGCACTCAGCGGGCCAGCCTGGTCTACAGGGTGAGTTCCAGGACAGCCGGCGCTACACAGAGAAACCCAGCAATAATAATAATAACAATAATAATAGCAGGGCCTAGCATGTGACTCGTGCCTTTAATTCTAGCATTGAGGAAGCAGAGGCAGGCTGATCTCTATGAGTTTAAGGCCAGCTACGCCTACAGGGTGGGTTCCAGGCTAGTCAGGGTTATATAGTGAGACTATATAGCAGGTTATATAGCAGAGAGCACAGCCAGTGGTCTGTGAGGTCCTCAGCAATTGGGATGTCCACTCAGGATTTGTTTTTCAAGAGCCGGGGGGGTGGTAATACAAGCCTCTAGTCCCAGTACTCATTAGGCAGAGGCAGGCAGATCTCTGTGTTCGAGGCCAGCCTGGTCTACAGAGTGTGTTTCAGGACAGCCAGAGCTACACATAGAAAAAACATGAACAACAACAACAAAAGAGTGACCTGATAATATTAAACCTCATCACTGA
Source organism: Meriones unguiculatus (assembly GCF_030254825.1). NCBI lineage: Eukaryota > Metazoa > Chordata > Mammalia > Rodentia > Muridae > Meriones > Meriones unguiculatus. Next base: position 73,584,864 of record NC_083356.1, on the reverse strand, counting down.
CATGCTCGGGCCATATATAAATGGAACCAGCCCTTATCTACCCATTTATTAGGCTCTCAAAAGCCACACACAGTCATGAAGAAGAAAATGTGGGTAGAGGTGAGCAGACCTGACATCCAGAAAGGTATCAGAGGAGTTTTTTGGTGCATCCAGCATTCTTAGCCAGGGGTCCGATCCACACTGTCATTTTCTCCTTCAGGTTCTGAACCATAAGGAGAGAACAGCACATTGATTAACCAGCTCACTCCCTTCGAACACTGAGATGAGCTGACCAAATGGAGAATGGCGCTTTTCTCCTTAGCATGTAGAGCACTGGCCTACAGGGTTTCCCGTTAACAGTGGCCCTCTGACCTTTTAAGCCAAAGGTTCCATTCACCCCCATGCGGAAGACAGATGGGGACAGTGTTAAGAAGTGAAATCATAGGGGGCTGGGGAGATGGCTCAGTTGTTAAGAGCACTGGCTGCTTTTGCAAAAGACCCTGGTTCAGTTCCCAGCACCAACATGGCAGCTCACCACTGTCTATAATAGTTGCAAGGGCCACAGATGCCCTCTTCTATAACACATGCATGCACGCACGCGCGCACACACACACACAGTGCACAGACCACATGCAGGCAAAAACATATACATTAAGTAAAAAAAAAAATCTTTACAAAAAATAAAAAATAATGAAGCCATGTGTGGTAGGGTCCACAACTGGGCCCATTTGGATTTATTTGGGGGAATTTCCCAGGATTTTTCAATGGGTCATGAAGTGTAGATTTAATCATATGACAGCAACAAGATGAGTCTCATTCAGATGTGTCTTGACTTACATCCTCCGGCAATGTGGACCTTTTGAATTTTGTAAATCTTTATATTCTGGAACTCTGATTCATTGAAACACACACACACACACACACACACACACACACACACCTCCCAGAAAATAGGAACTTTAAAGATATAGTGGTGTGGGTAGGAGGGGAAACTCAGGGCTCTGAGATAAATAACCACAGCCTTGTTTTGTTTTGTTTTGTTTTGTTTTAAGTTTTACTTTTTGAGACAGGGTCTCTCTATGTAGCCCTGGCTGTCCTGGAACTCACAGAGATTTTACTACATCTGCCTCACAAGTGCTAGGGTTAAAGGTATGTGTTACCATGTCCTGCTCACTGTGGGCTATTTTCCCACAAGTTTACAAGGGACGAGAAGCTGTGGTGTTTAGCCTTGATGAAGGGAACTTTAGGCATTAATAAGCTATAAAGGTGATTGCATGGCTGGGCTGAAACATTCTGAGGGGTTCAGGAAGCCGAGGGACAGTGGCGGACAACCCAGACTGCTGGAGGACCATAGCTCTTAGCAATTAGGTTGCCATGAGTAGATTTAGACCTCCCTCTCCCTCTCCCTCTCCCCCCCTCTGTGTGTATGCATGTGACATTCTCACCGACTTATTCCATCAGAAGATATCCCATCTCTCTGAAATAAACAGGGAACCACTTTATCTGGTTGCCATAATGTTCTGTCTGTAGGATCCCCTCCCTTCCCCTTGCCCCCCTCCCCTCCTCTTTTTCTTTCCCTCCCCTCCTTTCCTCTTCTCTGAGACTTTCCTCCAAGAAAAGTCTATGAATGAAGCAGAAGATATTTTAGAAGTTTTAGTTTGCATAGAATCCTTTTTTTTTTAATTTAAATTTTTTAAATTTATTTGCTTTACATCTTAATCATAGCCCCATCCCTCATCTCATCCTGGTCCCACCTGGAATCTCCTTTTTAGAATGCTCATGGCTGTGCTAGCTGAGGAGTTGGGGAGCTCATGTTGGAAGCCTTGGTGGAACAGATGGAGGGCAGGCAGGGGGATGCTGTTATTTGCACAGGATCACTGCTATTTACTATGGGGGATGATTTTTGAAGGTAGCTAGGGATGACTGTCACAGAGATTCAGATAATGTACTCGGTGGGGGACTCTGTCAGGGGCGGAAGGCAGAGCATATGGCCAGGACAATGATAGGCCGCCAGCAAAGGGAATGTGGTGGCTGAAACACACCTGGTTAGCCTAAAGGACTCCATGGCTTACAGAACAGGGAAACGGTTGGAAATACTGGGTGTTTGTTCATGAATACAGAAGAGAATAAAGGAAGCCAGTGGGGACCTTTGGCCTGCCCAATGTTAGTGAAATGTGTAGAGGAAGTGGGGCTCAGGCCAAGGTCATCAGGTCAGAAGCCACTGAGAAACTTTAAGAATAAGAAGTCACCCTAGAGGGCTGGAGAGGTGTGTCTGGAATGAGCCAGCCCAAGGTTTTGGCACCCAGAGCCCCTCCCCGAAACTGGCTCTAAAGAACACGGACTGCTCTTTCAGAGAACTGAGGTTGGATTCCCAGAACCCACATGGTGGCTCACAACCATCTATCACTCCAGCTCCACGGGATCTGGTGCCTTCTCCTGGCCTCCTTGAATAGTGCGTGAATGTACATGCAGACAAAACAGCCATATAAGCAAAACAAAGAACTTCCTGAGGCCCCTGAGAGGGTCAGTGGGGAAGGCTGTTTGCTACCAAGACTGATGACCTGAGTTTGATGACCCACATGGTGAAAGGAGAGGACCAACTCCCCCAAGTCCTCTGGCCTCCATGTGTGCCATGCCATGTGCACACACATTCACTCCCACTCCAATGCAAAACAAATTAATGTTAAAAATTAGGGCAATGGGGCTGGAGTAATGGCTCAGAGGTTAAGAACACTCACTATTCTTCCAAAGGTCCTGAGTTCAATTCCCAGCAACCACATGGTGGCTTATAACCATCCATAGTAAGATCTGGTGTGCAGGCAGAATGTTGTATAAATAATAAATAAATCTTTTAAAAAAATCAAGGGAATGGGAGGGAGAAGTTGGGTTTCTAAGACCAAGATACATTATATACACATATGAAATTGTCAAAGAATAATTAAAAGTATTAGTAAAAAAAATAATAAATGTAAAAAAATTAATAGCAAAAAAACACCCTTACCCGAGCTGTGCCAGGAAGTGGGCAGACACCATAGGTGCCATTTTGTGTTTGTGCTCACACCTGAGTGTGCCCTCTTTCAGGCGTGGCTCTTGATCCCCTATGACATGGGTGCTGTCAAACAAGACACAAACAGTCAAAATGAGTGAAAAGCTCACGTGCCATGCTAAAGCGGAGCCCTTGTAAAGCAGAGTGTGCTTTCACCTCTGTAAGGTGACACTGGGGACCATGACGTGGCCTCATCCGGCAGGGTGTGGTTCTCAGGCCATGTAGACCTCGGAGTCACTGGGTGGTTTCTGTCAGGTCTCCTCTGAGGGGTGGGGAGGCGGAGACACAGTGACACAGTCTCGTGTGCATGAGTGTGTGCGTGCGTGCGTGTGTGTGTGTCTGCTCAGCATGAGGGACGTGTCTTAGCATGAGCCAGGCCACGGGTTTGATACCCAGAACCCCTCCCCCAAACCGACTCTAAACTTGTCAAAAATTGTTTCCTTTTACAATGTGAAATTACGTGTGCCACATGTACGTGCCAGTGCGTGTGGAGGCAGGTGGTGGTGGCTTCCCGGGAACTGGAATTACAGGCGGTTGGGAGCTTCCCGGTTTTGGTGCTGGGAACAGAACCCTGATCCTCTTGCAGGAGCAGGAAGTGCTCCTCACCTCTGAGCCACCTCTTCAGCACCCACTTTTGTTTGTTTCTTTTGTTTTGAGACAGTTTTTCACTATGCAGCCCTGGCTGGCCTGGCACTAGCTATGTAGACCAGGCTATTTTTGAATCCACAACCTGCCTTAAAGTCTTTTAAGGTTAACAATTTTTACATTTTTCCTTTTTTGTTTTATGTGCATTTTGCCTGCACATACATCTGTGTACCACACAGCATGCAGTGCCCACAGGGGCCAGAAGAGAACACTGAATCTCCTAGAAACTGGAGTTACAGATAGTCGTGAGCCACCATGTGGGTGCTGGGAGCTGAACCTGGTCCTCTGCAAGAGGAGCCAGTGCTGTTAATCCTCTTAACTGAGCATTCCTTTCACCTCATTCAGTTTTTTTCAGATGGTCGGCCCCACTGGGGATTGAGTTTTAAAATGTAGTTTTCTTCCCCTTCCTAAAAGGGAGAATCTGTGGTGTGTTTGTGTGTGTATATTTGTGTTATGATAATAAACATGTGTGTATTATCCCTTCATGGTCCTTGTGGGGACTTTGGAGGGTGTTTGATAACCACAGAGACATAATAAACATATAAGTTAGCCCAAAGGAAGAGAATGGTGGTGCTTGGGCCACATGGGTCAGCAAATAAAAGCGCTTGCCTCCAAGCCTCAGAACCTGAGTCCAACCCGCAGGAACCACATGGTGGAAGGAAAGACCTTAGATTCAAGGCAGCTTTTGCTTTGTTTTGTTTTGTTTTGCTTTGTTTTGTTTTGAGCCTCTGCTGAGCTGGAGGTGTGTCTTAGTGGTAAGCACCTGTCTGGCAGGCATGAGCCTCTGAGTTCTTCAGTCATCTCCCAGTACCACAAAGAAGTAATTTTTTTTGTTTTGTTTTGTTTTTTAGACAGGGTTTCTCTGTGTAGCCCTGGCTGTCCTGGAACTCATTCTGTAGACCAGGATGTCCTTGAACTCAAAGAGATCCTCCTGCCTCTGCCTCCCAAGTGCTGGGGTAGAGGTGTGTGACGCCACCACCCACCTAAGAAGTCATTTCTCAGCTCATCTGCTAATATGAAGGGTATGAAGTGATTTGGGCCCTGGTGTGCCAGTGTGGGCTTTTGTTTATTCTGTACAAACAGTATTTTCTGACTTTTGCCCAGGCACGGCAGCAAGCTCAGATCCGTCACCAAATGGCAGAGGACAGCAAAGCGGATTACTCCTCCACCCTGCAGAGGTTCAACCAGGAGCAGTGGGAATACTACCACACCCACATCCCCAACATCTTCCAGGTAAGCCCCCCAGGGTGCTCACGTTGTGAGGATGGCATGCTCACAACACGACAGGGCCTCGCCGGGGCCCGGAAGTCCCTCTGTCGCTCCGCTGGCCGTAATCCATCCTCAGCCTCCTGGCTCCTAGTATTATAAGTGTGCATTTCCACATATGGCTTCTCAAATGTCCACGAAGTCTGTACGTGTGTGTGTGTGTGTGTGTGTGTGTGTCTAGGCCAGAGGTCGACTTGGTTATAAATCTGTACCACATGAATGCCTAGTTGACCCTGGAGGTCATAAGAGGGCCTTGGGTCTCCTGGAACTAGCATTCCAGATGATTGTGAGCTGCCATGTGGGTGATGGGAATCAAACCTGGGTCCTTTGCGAGAGCAGCCAGTGGCCTTAAGTGCTCAGCCGTCTCTCCTCTCTCCCACCCATTTATTTGAAATTACATCTCTCAGTGGCAGGCTGGGGAGATGGCTTTGTAGTTAGAAATGCTTGCTGCTAGTGACTGGAGAGATGGCTCAGCGGTTAGGAACACTGGCTGCTCTTTCAGAGGACCCAGGTTCAGTTCCCAGCACCCACGTGGCTGCTCACAGCTGTCTGTAACTCCAGTTTTTAGTGGATCCAGCACCCTCACACAGATATACATGCAGGCAAGACGCCAGTGTACATAAATTTTTTTAAAAATAACAATCATTTTTTAAAAACGCTTGCCATTGTTGTAGGGACCAGAACCCACAGTAGATGACTCACAGCTGCCTTCGATTCTAGCTCCAGATGTGCCGTCCTCTTTTGGCAGTCCTTGGGTACTTCTGTGAACATCTGCACACACGTGGTATATATAAACTCACACGGACACAGGCATGAAAATAATAAATAAACCTTTAAAAATTATGTGTGCGACTAGGCAGGCTGGCCAGCAAGCCCCATGGATTCTTCTGTTTGTTACCCCTTCCGGGGGCTTACAGCTGGGTCTACCACACCTAGCTCTTTCTGCGGGTTCCGGTCCTCGATCGTGCACAGCCAGCCTCTCAGCTACTGCTCCCGCTCCCCAGCCCCCACTGCATGCAATCAAGCGATGGCCAGCAGTAAGGGCCGAGCACCGTGCTAGCCCCGGGTTCATCAGGTGCCGTGCGGTCATGCTGGGTTTTCTCTGCGCCCCTGTCTTTGCAGGGGTTGACATTTGACGGGCCTCTTCGATTCGTGCTTCCTTTGCAAAGGACACTCTGGCTGCAAGAAACGCCAGCTTAGCTTTAGGAAACAAAGCCGCATTCAGAGTTGGGGCATTTGAACAAACAAGTATTGTTTCCTTTGAATTGTTCTCTTTTTTTCTTCTTGTTAAAAGTCGTGTGTGCGTGTGTGTGTGTGTGTGTGTGTCCACACGCACACAGAGAGGTTGGAGGATGACTCATAGAGATCCACCTGTCTCTTCCCCTTCATGCTATGACTAAACGTGTGTGCTGGACTTCCGGATCATTTTTTTGAGTGGGGGCGGGGGCTACCTTAAGTGCTCAAAAGCGAATGAGAGACTCCAGATGAAGCTCATTGTGAACCACTGGCTTGCCACACCTAAGCCTGACCTTGCATCCTGGGCACTGTACTCAATCAGTCAGTAAATCTACAAAATCTATTTACTTTTTTATTTTTTCTGTTTGGAGCCTTTTGCCTGGTTTTTATTTGTTTTTGAGACTACAGCTCATAGCAGTGGCAAAATGACAGTTACGAGGGCTGTGGAGATGGCTCAGCGACCAAGAGCCCAGATTCAAGTCCCAGCACCTACATGCCATCTCACAACTCTCTGTAACTGCAGTTCCAGGATTTCCAACATCCTCACGTGAACATGCATGCAGGCAAAACACCGGTACACAAAAAATTACAAAAACAAACAAACAACAACAACAAACCTGGGCAGTGACAGTATATACATTTAATCCCAGCACACAGAAAGAAATTACAGTTAGGAGTAGCAACAAAATAATCTTATGGTTGGGGTCCCCGCCACATGAGGAACTGTATTAAAGGGCCGCAGCATTAGGAGGGTTGAGAACCCCTGCCCTAGGTCGTAGAGGGCAGGGCACCGGTCCTGTCTCAGCCCGTGTTGCGCTGAGATTGTTCCTAAAATGTTTTTGTAAAAGATGGAGGGTGGAGAGACATGTATTGCCGAGGAGGTTAGCAATATAACCGAGCTGGGCTAGGGCAGGTGCCTCTAATGTAGGAGGATCAGAAGTCAAAGCCAGCCTGGGCTACATGAAACCCTGTCTCGGGACACCAAAATCATCCTCACCCATCCCCCGTGATGGGGCTTGTAGTTACTTTCAGTGTCCCTGGGAGGCCCTGCGTTTGTTGAGGGTACAGAGTGTTGTAGCAGGGACGTCGCTACAGCAGGAGGCAGCTGGTGCTCGTCACGTGGGACCAGCGGTCAGGAAACAAGGAATGGTGAAGGCTAGTGCGCAGCTCGCTTTCTCCTTATTAGTGTTTTGTCTGCATGGGTGTGCGCTGTGCAGCACAGCAGGTGATGCCTGTGGGAGCTGGGAAGAGGTCACTGAGGCCCCTGGGACCGAAGTTACAGATGGTTATGAGCCCCTGTGTAGGTGCTGGGGGTCAAACCCAGGACCTCTGGAAGAGCAGCCAGTGCTCTTAACCACTGAGCCACCTCTCCAGCCCCATCTCCTAATATATTAAAAAAAAAAAAAAAACTTGTGTTCCATTTATTTATTTAGCTGGTTTGTATGTAGTTATAGATGCTTGTATCACAGTGCACACAGGAGTCGGAGAACATACTATTTTCTCCTTGCTAGATGGGTTCCTGGGTCTGAATTCAGGTTATCAAGCTAGGTGGCAAAGAGCCTACAGCTGCTAAGGTGTCTTGTGGGTCTGCTTTTTCCCTCCCAGGTGGAAGGAACCCCAGCACAAGGCATGATGACACCCACATTTAGGCTGGGTCACCCTGCCTCAATTAAACTAATCAAGAAAACCCCTCACTGATACGCCCAGGGGCTATTCGGTGATTGTAGGTCCTGCCAACTGAAATCAGTGTTACACATCACGGGCCCTATTAAAGCTGCAGTGCAGTTGTGTGGAGAGCTCTCTGCGCAGCCCCGCCGTTCACTGGGCACAGCTGGCTGACCAGTGATGGTACAATGAACCCACGCTCCTCCAGACCCCAGTCTGTCCCCCTGTCGTATTTGCTGGGGAACAATATCGCCCCAAAACATCTACCTCAAGTGGTAGTAGACCACTTTATACGCGGTCTGGCTTTTGCAGAAAATCCAAGAGATGGAGGAGAGGCGGATTGTGCGCATTGGAGAGTCCATGAAGACCTACGCGGAGGTAGACAGGCAGGTGATTCCCATCATCGGGAAATGCCTAGACGGCATCGTGAAGGCCGCTGAGTCTATCAACCAGAAAAACGTAAGTGTAGTCAGTGGGCTTCTTACGGTTCAAGGTCTTTCTCCTCGTCCCTCTGGCACCACCTTGGTCAGCAACCATGGCGCAGGGAGCTGCTGATGTGGTCACTGCACACTGAAGGTGCTCTTATGACGTCCTCCGTGTTTGCCCTTCTATGAAGCCCTTCCGTGCAAAACCCACTCACAGAGTTATCACTGCGTTAGATGGGAGTGTTCGCTCGGGTCTGACTGACCTCTGGAAAGAGGCAAAGCTCTTTAGGGCACCAATGGCCCAGCTGCCTGCAGAGTGTGGGGTGTCTTACACTGGATGCTGACAGCATCCCTCACTGGACAGTCGGTGTCATTTTCAGATGTTGCCGAAAGTCCCCCTGGGAGGCAAAATTGTCTTGTGTGTAAAATAGACACTCAGATCCCTCCGTTCCAGTCTGTAATGCTCTCTGTTAAGAGCTTTGTCAGCCTGGTGTACACAGGTGTCTCGGAATGTTTTAAATGGTAAGTATTTGCAGGAGAGAGTCCCAGGCAGTGGGTGGTCTTCTTGTGTAGAGCTGTGATGGTAAGATTCCTTGCCTCTCATTTCATTAAGACGTGGTAGCTTTAAGCATCTTTCAGGGGCCTTGGCCAAGTTTGTGAGGAAAAAATTGCCGGTGCTCCAAAATGCATCCCCCCTGCCTCTCACGACATCCTACGGGCAAGCTTTCTACCTGAAGGGCTCAAACTGATCTTCCCTTGACTGGGCTGTCTTTTGTGTTCATATTGTTGTCATCAGTTTTAGGTCTCAGAACGATGTAAAAGTCTAAATGCAGCTTCCTCCAATCACCCTGTTTGGTGACATGCCGTAGGCGATGTGGTGAAGGGAGAAATGTCTTAAAGGCAGAGCACTGTGGGAGGTTCCTACGAGAGGTGGAGAGTATCTTCAGCCCTCACCTGGAGGCAAAGCTTCATGAATCAATATTCTAGTAGCTGACACACACTAAAGGAAAATCCACTCTCGGCAGGCTCTTCTTGGGCTGGCCTCTGCATGCCTCATCGCTGCTCCACTGTTGACGTATTTGTTCGTGGGTGTGATTGCAGGACTCCCAGCTGGTTGTAGAAGCCTATAAGTCAGGATTTGAGCCTCCTGGAGACATTGAGTTTGAAGATTACACACAGCCGATGAAACGCACGGTGTCAGACAACAGCCTTTCCAGCGCCAAAGAAGGCAAGCCCGAGCTCAAGTTTGGCGGCAAGTCCAGAGGCAAGCTATGGCCATTCATCAAGAAAAACAAGGTACTGGCAGTCTGGACCCTGTGTGGGCTGAGACACAGTGCAGAGGCGCGGAGTTTATCTTTCGGTCTTAATCAAACTAAGATCTGTACGTTCAGAAAGCGAGAGAGAGCAGTCAGCGTGCTGCGCTCATTCGTGATTCAAACGGTCTCTTTCCGGTGGTGGTGTCTTTGCCGTGGCCTCTGTCTTATTACACATGTGTTGTCACCTGGACTGGGTCACCCACACTAACATCACTGACCTCACCGCCCTTTCACCCACCCCTTGTTCTCCCAGACTGCTGGGAACCTCTGCTGGGAGCAAGGGGACAGTGCCCCATCTAATCCAGCTTGCCAGGCTTGGTTTTGACATGTTAACCTCTGTCTCCGTGAACATTTTTCCGTTCTCTTTCTGTAGTGCGGTACGTAGGTGCATGACAGCTAACCCGGCGACCTAAAACGGGATGGAGGTGGCACCTGCATTAACCGTAGATCAGGCTGACCGTCTTGAGTTTCAGGACAGAGCGGGCCCTCTGTTCTCCTGCCACCTCAGTCGTTTAGCCTCCCTCCCCCCCCTCCCCCCATCGAGCTGCGTTAGTTTAGGTGTGGAAACGTCTACTCCTGGCTTGAAACTGGTTTTAGAATGACTAACGAGAGCCTTAGCTTGCATGTGGCTGTCTGCATGAGCTTTGGGTCGTAAGGTCCTGCTGTCCTGTCGCGTACTCACTGAACCTTTCCTCTTCACCCCCTCTTCTTCGTGAAACACATCCTCCGTGATTTCTTTTTGTACTGTTGCATCGATATTAATGGTTTGTGTTTTACTTGCTTTGGACCTTGAATATGATTTGATGCTTATTTCTGTTTTGTGTCTTCTTGTTTCTGATTTTTTTTTTTACTGTCACTGCTCCATCTCTCACACATAGCTTATGTCCCTTTTAACATCCCCCCATCAGCCTCCCCCTCCTCCCCCTGCCTCTGCCTCACCCTCTGCTGTTCCCAACGGCCCCCAGTCTCCCAAGCAGCAAAAGGAACCCCTCTCCCACCGCTTCAACGAGTTCATGACCTCCAAACCCAAAATCCACTGCTTCCGGAGCCTAAAGCGTGGGGTAAGTTCTGCTCTGGAATCCTGCGTCTCTTTCGCACTGTGTTGCGTGTCTCATTCTGCATAATTTTTGTTTGTGAATGAACCCAATGTGTTTTCCCGTAACATTTAGAGGGAGAGAAAGGTTGAGACTAGGCTCCCAGAGAGCCAAAGAATGGCAGAAAGAAAGGGAGAAACAGAGCAGGGTAGAGGGTGGGAGGGAGAGAAAGCCAGCGTCCTGCGGCCTTTTATTCTCTAGTCCATGCTGTGAGCAGCCCCCACTTCCCCTTCAGAGAACTGAAGTCATTCAGTTTTCTCCTTGATCTTGCCAACTCTTAAACAGACAATGTGGAAGATGAGGAAGTGGCTGGACAGTCAGAAAGTCTATGCTGACTCATTCCAGGCAGTGCCGGTGACCCTCTGGTGAAGAGGAAGCTGAGCAGGCACCCTGGTTCCCTCGTGAACTTAAGGGATGGCGATAAATTGCCCCTAAACTGGAGAGGGTAGAACTCTGCAGGTCAAGCAGCCCAAATCCAAACTCAAAATTCTGAAGCTTTTTTGGCCGTATGGTCACGTTGTGAGTGGAAAATTCCACACGTGACCTCCTGTGAAGCGTCGCAGCCCTGACCAGGCTGTGGGCGTGGCTCAGACACAGATCCTTACATGAGGCCAGGATGCCATCTCCAGGACCACAGAGACAAAACACAGAAGCATGCTCAAAATTCTCCTCAGTCTATGTGTATAAAACACACGTGAGTTTCACATTCAGATTTGGGTCTCAGTCTCCCCAACTCTAAAGCCTGAAGCACTTGTGGCCCCAGGCATTCTTGTGAGGATCACCAAACCTGCATGTCTTTGCAAAGGGAGAAGGCCCAACAGCAGTGACACTTAGCAAGGGCTTCCTCCATTCTGTCCCAGCTCTCTTGGCAGTGAAGCCAGTGTGCTAAAAGAAGCATGGAGTCAGGACCTAAAACCAGAGTCTGCTCAGATAGTCTGAGGGTCTGCAGCACCCAAGTTCAAGGAGTTAAAAAAAAAAATCTCTCAGAACGTGGCTGCTGTTAAAACTCAAGTTTGAAATTGTGCATGACGTTGCATGCCAGTCCTCAGCCTTCAGAGGATCCGAAGTTCAAAGACATCCTTGGCCATCCTGAGCTATATGAGAGTCTGTCTCCAAACAAACGGCCATCCAGTTTGCAAGCACCCATAAACCTCTATAGGAACAGAGCAGTCATCCAACAAAATACCAGCTTAGCTTAATGGGAAAATATTGGAATGAAGTCAGTGGCCTCCCAAGTAAAACTAAATGCTAAGTCTGCTAAGCCTTATCCAGCTGTATTTCTAATAAACGCTGGGCTGGGTGCGGTGCCTCACACCTGGGATCCCAGCACTTGGGAGGCTGAGGCGGGAAAACGTCAGGTTTAAGGCTGGCTTGGGCTGCACAGTCATTCAGGCTAGGCTGGGGTGTAAAGTGAGCCCCTGCCTCAAACGAACAGGAAGCCTGTAGCTGCGAGGTCAGTGCCTCACCCGCTGCGGTTCTGTCGTTCGGTTTGGGCCTGTGACGTTTCGCTGCAGATGTAGCTGCATGCCTTCCTCCTGGGATCTCCTGGCAGCTACGAACTGAGACACTTCTTTCTCTTCTTTTCTTTCCTTGCTCTTTTCTTCTCTCCTTTGGAGACAGGGTCTCTCTACATAGCCTTGGCTGTCCTGCAACTCACTGTGTAGACCAGGCTGTCCTCAAACTCACAGAGCTCTGCCTGCCTCCGCCTCTGCCTCCCGATTGCTGAGATGAAAGGTGTGCAGCGTCACTTCCAGTTCGAGACATTTCTGTGTAGTGCCTGAGAGCTCAGTTATCTAAAGCCAGAGCTCATTGCAGACCTGGGGCTGGTAAGCTGCATCCGCAGGCAGAGACAGTTCCAGTGTCCCTTGTAAATGGAAAGTTCCCAAGTTGTATGTTTTTTGCTCCAACGTCCTCTGGCATGGGAAGAGATGCCAAACTTGAGCTAATTAGATGAGCATCTGCCCTCCAGGCCACCTGAGGATGGATTTCTTCATCTGTAGAATCCCTGTACTGGGAGAATCTGCATGCCACAGAAATGGCATCCTGTCCAAATCTAACCTCAGCACTGCAGAGCCTGAAACAGGAGGATCGCAGTAAGCTTAAGACCAGCCTGTTGTTCAGAATGAGATCGAGAGAGAGACAGAAACAAAGAAAGAAGAAAGGAAGGAAGAAAGAAAAGAGTACATATGAAAAAATAGTAGGGTCCAAAAAGAAGTCACAGCTGAAGAAAGGAAGGGTGCACTTGAGACGATTATTTTACTTTTGAGGCTCCTTAGTTTAGCAAGTTAGAAATCGGAACTTCGGTCTGGTGAGCTGGCTCAGTAGGTATAGGCTGTCGCTGCCAAGCCTGACCATGTAGCTTCTGTCTCTGGGACCTACATGGTGGAAGGAAAAAACCAAGTCCTGTAGGTTGCCTTCTGACGGCCTCCACATGCACACCTTAGCATTCACACACACACACACACACACACACACACACACACACACACACGGCGAATAAATGTAATTATGTTTTAATTAAATCAGAACTTTAATTTCCTAAAGCTGTCAGGACAACCACGGTCAGAAGGCAGAGTAGCTTCACAAGTGGATGATGGGTCGTGCTGAGCTCTGTTGTTGGGACTGAGCAATCGGCAGCTTCTTGGCTTGGTTATTCTGGCTTTTAAAACTTTACTGTTCATCAGAGAAATTTCCACGATGTAACCAGGGTGAGGCAGGCTCAGAGTTAGCCACGTCATGTTACCACGTGATCACCCGTGTTTATCAGCATCTGCATCTGTCTGTCAGACACTCTCAATGAAATGTGTTGAGAGTTTTCACGGTCGTCATTCATTTGCAGTCATCATGCGTTTGCGTATCTGGTCCGTGGCCCACATCACGAAATCTGTCATCGAGGGTTTCTGCGTCTGTGCCCTGGTGTCCCCTAAGTTTGTAGGCAGAGGCCAAAGAATGTCTATGTTCAATCAGCACAAGAAAAGATGGTTTTTAAAAAAAATTCTGATTTCAGCAATTTTTTTTTAATGGACCCTTTCCTGACGGTGAGTATATTCTCCCAATGACAAACTACACTCAGGCGCTGTGGCAGTGAGGAACACAGAGAGAGGTTTTGTTTCCATTGCTTTGTCATACCTGATGCTGCTTCTTGCAGTGAGTGGTGGGAGGGTGGCATGGCGGGAAGGAAGAGAGAGGGAAGCAGTAAGCCTTTGAAAAGAAAACATCATAGACCCAGAGCCCGGGGAACTCCAGCCGGTGCCTTGTTCAGCAGCTCCAGTGCTCTAGGTGCCCCTTGGCAGATCCGTGGCCAACAGGGTGGAGTCCTGCTTCCATTTCACTCTCTCCTGTGCTTGAACTTGAGACTGCCACACCAGAGCAAATGCGCTCAAGGGAGGATTCTCCGAGAATAACTGTATGACTGTGGCATGACTTTTTGTTTTTTTCTGTCCAATTTTTTTGTTTTATTTTTTGTCTGTGTGCGTGTTTTGCCTGCACGTATCTCTGTGTCATGCGTGTGTCTAGGGCCCTCAGAGTTCAGAAGAAGCCATTTTCTGGGGGATATTTATAGGTGGTCTACACCACCAGACCTTCACCGTTCCATCTTTACACAAGTCAAAGAAAGATTAAAGTAGAGCGTGTCCCCAGAGCTGTGTGTGGAGGCACACACCTATGAGCCCAGACCCTGGGAGGTGAAAACAGAGGATCAGGTGTTCGAGGTTATCCTCCACTACCTGGGGGAGTTTGAGGCCACTGTGAGCTATGTGAGAGAAAAGCCAGAGGGGTGTGGTGGAGATACAGATTGATAACATGGAGGAAGGGATGGTTGGATGGATAGATAGATTGATTGATTTTTGATTGATAGATGGTAGGTAGATAAACAGACGGATGGATGATTGATAGATGGACAGATGGATAGCTGGGTATAGATAGATGATAGATACATAGATTGATTATGGTAGATGGATAGACAGATGTATGATTGGTAGATGGTAAATAGATGATAGATAGATGGATGGATAGATAAATAGATTGATAGATGGCAGATAGATAGATAGATAGATAGATAGATAGATAGATAGATAGGAACGTGTCCTGAATTTGACTCTACAGAGGGTAATTCCATTGTCTTTTTTCTTTTTATTATTATTATTTACAATTTATTCACTTTGTATCCCAGTTGTAGCCCCCTCCCTCATCTTAATTCCATTGTCTTAAGTGGAGATTTCCTTTCGAGCCTGTGCAAAGCCGTTGTCTGGCTAAAACTAGGTGAGCCCTGGTCGCTTAATGTTAGAGCAAAGCATTGTGGAAATCCATTGTTGGATGTAACGCAATGAATGTGTGGCTCCTTCTTTCCCTTTCTTACCTTGTTCTCTTGCTGACTGTTGGCAGACTCAGTCTTTGTGTTATCACAGAGAGCTCATGAAGAGGACTCTAGGGAAACCCACGCATGCCTTCGAGGCTAGGGACTATGTTGTAAGTCCTCGTGTGATACATATAAAGTCACAGCCAAAGCACTAACCCCTTGGATAGCGCTGAGACTGGGAACACAGGCACAGCTGTAACGCTTCTCCCCCACATTCTCTGGAGCAAAGAGGGAGTTCTGCTATGTAAATTCAACAGCTCTTTTAGCTCCAAAACTTGTATAGAAAGACACAAGCTCCCTGATGGACAGCCAGTGCCCCTGAGACATCCACTGAGCTGAGCTCACTGTCGAAGTGCCCCCTTTTCGTCTTAGTTCTGGCAAAATCTTGAAAGAGCCTGCAGCTGCCACCTGAGCTGGCTGTGGCTCCCTGGATATGACTGTATGGCAGAAAGTTACCCATAAAACACAGCTGCAGAAGTCACCGGAAAGTGACGGCTTAGGCACGGTCACGTGCAGGGGTCACACTCGTGTGTGCAGCCAGCGGGTCACTAGGGAGTCATGCCATGAGCCTGGAGAACAACAGCTCAAAGAAGCACGAACAGAGAGGGTGCCGGGAGGTTTCACAAAGTCTCGGGCACTGACCGTCCCCTTTCTCTGTGCTTGAGGTTAGTGGCTGTGACCGTCCAATGACACATGGACGTGCTGGCTCTTCCCCCTCCCGTGTTACTGCTGCTCGCTTCTCCCAGAGCCCCTAACTGTCACCTGCAGCTGATGGCGTCTGGTCCCTCAGTCACACTCTTGGTGAGGCCCTTTGCCTTTATTCTCCCAGGAGAAGGCGTGCTTTCTAGGCAGAAGTGAGCTGACTGGCCGCCTTACGACTTCCAGCCTGAAAAGCGGTCATCTTATAGCAGGGTTCTGCACACGTGAGGTGACTCCTCCGGCGAGTGTGACCTGCCACCGCCCACTTCAGAAAATGAAATTGGAGAGTTTTGGTGTTTCTAAAATCCGAGTGTGAGAATTTAGTATCTCCTGTTTCTCTTGGAACAGATGTTCACTTTTAATCCCTTGTTCTTGTTTTGAAGTGGAAACCTTCCTATTGATATTACAAATTTGGCCCTAGGAGATTTCGATCACAGATTCCAATCACGAGAAAAGCCTCGGTAGGGGACAGATAGTGAGTGAGGTTCTTGAAATCCGCAGTAAGATCGTGTTTGAGGACATACTAGTGTGCCTTGTGGGGCCCGTCTCCTGAGTGTTGTCTGTCTGAAGGACGAGCTGAGCTTGCAACGGACAATCTGTGCCTAAGCTCCAGGAGGCTCATGAAGTTCACGGCCACGGCCTATGCAGACGCTTTTTGAAAAGCTGTCTAGCCATCTTAACAGTCTCTCCTTCCATACGGCAATAGTTTCTTTAAAAAGTCATTGCCTATTTACAAATCAGTAGCCACCTTTTTTTTTTTTTTTTTTTTTATAGATAGCATCTATGTAGTCCCAGGTGGCCTGGAACTCACTGTGTAGACCAGGCCTCTGCCTCCAGAGTGCTCTCCACCAAGCCCAGCTGGAAGTTCCAGCTTTAAAGAACCTTAAGGATGATAAAAAATATAAAAACTGGCTAAAGAATTTTAACCCCTCCCTACCCAGCCTAAAAATCTAAGTGTACTTTCTCTGGTTGTTTATGCTTCATATATGTTTGTACTTTTCCACCAGTTCCTAGGACCTTCTGGGTTGCTGGAAACTAAGGCAGTGTCGCGTGTTGAACACTCCTGAGCCAGCCAGCAGGGTCTCACAGAAATTGCGAGTTCTGTTCTGAGTTCTCAGAGGCCCCTTTCCGTGCTCGGAGTGCGGTGATCACGGGGCCTTTCTAACCTCCAGGCCAGCAGCAGGGAGCTGTTGTGGGCCTTTAGTGATAGGTTCACTGCCCACAGCAGCACCCAGGAACTAAGGCAGCGCTTGCCCGTGCCCTAAAGGCAGCGTCCACAAACTGCAGCTTCTGCTCGTCCCTCCCCCAGCCTCCTAGCCCCCACAGACAGGCTTGGCCTTCAAAAACCCAAGCCGCCTGTAATCCCACTCCTCAGGAGCCTGAGGCGTGAGGATCAAGAATTCAACGCTAGACTGAGCTACACAGAGGTACACAGCAAGACCCAAAGCTCCCCCAAAGGAAATCAATTCACTTTGAAAAAGATCAAACCTTAAAAGTCACCGGCGTGGCCCAGGAGTGGTGCTGGTGGCAGGCGGGAGCCTGCGTTGTTTGGCCACCTCCATTCTGCGCCAAGAGGCTTTCTAAGCTTCTGACCTGCACGCACACACACACACACAGAGACGGACACAGAAACACACAGATCAGATCAGTGAGTGGGGTGGCTGGAGAGACGGCACAGCAGATAAGAGCACTCGCCCCTCTCACGGAGGACAGAACTCTCTCCCTAGCACCCACATGTCTGTCTCTCACAGCCCCCTATAACTTGGGCTCCAAGGGTTCCGTTGCCCTCTTTTAGCCTCTGCAGGACTCACGAGCTTGTGCGTGCCCAAGAGTGTGCAGTCCCACTCATACACACACACACACACACACACACACACACACAAATAAAAGTAATAATTATCTTTTAAAAAAAATCTGAATATTAAAAAATCAAAACTGAGCACCAGTGTGCCGGTGGGAAGAGCCAGGAGGGAAGGTGCTTGGATAACTTGAGGTCATCCCAGCCAGGGCTCAGCGTTGGCTAACCCTGTCTCAAATAAGATACCTGGGAGTGATTTGTACACAGAGTGCTGGGTGGGCTTTTTTTTTTTTTTGTGGGGTTTGTTTTGTTTTTCCTTTTAGGGTCATTATGTTTCACTGCTGTGCCTAGCAGGTTTAAGGCCCCGAGTTCTGTTTCCAGCACCCCCCCCAAATCACCCTCCCCAGTAAGCTGAGGTGGGAGGTCACAGTGCAGGCCAAGAGGGAACCTCCCCACACCTTAGCTTGGCTCCGGCACCCAAGCCGCCCGAGAAGAGTTTCCGTTACAACCAGCCCCTCCTGTGAACTTTTGCACAGATCTGCCCAGCCATTTCCATGTGTCGGCAGGGAGCTGATGTTCCATGGGACTGGCCAAGTGCCTCCTCTTCTGACGTGTTTTTTTTTCTCTTTCTCTCTCTTTCTCTCTCCCCGTTTGTTCCCTCTTCAATTTTCCGTGAAGCTTTCTCTCAAGCTGGTAAGCACAATGTCCCCGTGCATGCCCCCAGCCTAACGGGTTTCTGGTGTGCGCTGTATGTGCCAAGCCGTGGGCAGCCTGCCTTCAACATTAACTGTTCGCGTTCATTTCTCCTGCTGGTGCTTTTGGTGGCGTTTATTTGACCTCTGGATGTGTGACTGTCTTAGTCACTAAGGAAATTAATGCTTAACATGAGCATCCCAGGCCTTGATCAACTGTCTGCATCCATCTTCGAGTAAAGCTCAGGGATTAGGGCGCACCTACTGCATCATTTTGGATACATTTAAGAGGTTGGAAGATACTCCCTCCTGGGAGCTATAGGAGTAGATATTTAAAAGACAAAAAAAACTGAACTAAACAGACAGAAAAACTCTAGGAACCTAATGGAGACAATTGGAAGGTAGAGGCAAAGAGATATCTTTGAGTTCGAGGATAGTCTGGTCTCCAAAGTGAAACAAACAAACAAACACTAGGAGCCTGCAGGAGACACTCAGACCTGTGTCACACCTGGAGAGCCTGCTCAGGTTTTTGGTAGGGAAGACCAGTGGGAAGCTAGGGCCTCCTTGGGGGCCATGGGTAAAGCTGATTCCAGGGGTCACAGATGCTTTGAGGACAAAGGGAAACCCCTCATCCATCCTTGCTTGAGCTGTCTACTTAGTGTCTGTCTGTCTTGCTTCTCCTTCATGGCATAGTTCTAATGAACAGCCAGAGTAATTGTTCGATTTATTAAAAAAAAATCCTAACTAACAGAACTCACTATACTTTGAGTATGAATGAGAACCGGGGGCATGGCTCAGCAGTAGAGGGTCAGCCTAACACACACACAGAGCCCCAAATTCTATCCCCAACACCACCAATGCACACACACACACACACACACACACACACGCATACATACATGAACGTTACATGGAATCTCCCTGACTGCCAAGGCAGAGCGTGGTCTCGCATTCTCGCAGTGATGGACTGTGTTAACTCACCAGGGAGTAATGCACATGCGGGTGACCTGACATGGCACATGACAGTGACTTTCCTATAGCCGTGTACATAGGTGTGTGTTCATGCATGTGTGGACACCCATCACTTCCCAGTGGACTCTGCATTCAGCAGTCCAGTCAACCCCAAAGCAAAATAACATTTTGTTAAATAACATTCCTCAGAGGTGAACCCGAGGGAAGACTGCGGCCAAGTGAGGTCTGTCTGGGAGCAGGAGAGGTGCAGGTGCTGAAAGGCTTTAGGAGTCCTTCCTTCTGGGATACAGATCCTTTCACCAGCGTGGGCAGGAGCCGTTTGCTCCCGTGCCATTTCGAGATGGCTCAGTGAGTGGGGGCGCTTGCTCTTACAGGCGTGAGGACACGCTTAGAGCCCAGGCCCGTCTGCAAAGCTAGGCATGGCTGCACATATCTGTAACCCCAGCGTGAGGAGTGGAGACAGGTGACCCCCAGAGGACTCCACTGCACAGCCAGCCTTCCCGAAAAGCCAGCGTCGCGGCTGTGAGACGAAAGGAGGGAAAGACTCCCCGAGTCCTGCCGGAGTAACCCCTTGAGCAAGCGCACAGCCACACACTCATGAGCATGTACCACAAACATGTACACAGACACGAAATATCTGGCACCGAATGGGTTCACTGTAAAAGCAGACATCTTAAGAACCTGTTGTGCCCAGGAGCAATGTGGGCTCCGCAGAAGATGAAGCAAGGCCAAATACAGAGCCCTCTAACCTGGGTGTGTGCGGGCACGCCCTCCAGGGCAGGTTCCAGCATCCTGCAAACTGGGTCACTCAGGCCACGTCAAGGACACCCCCTGCTCACTCAGAGCTAGAAACAAGAGCCCCTTCTCCCGAGAGTGGGTCACGTGTCAGAGCTTTGTCTGAGGGAATGTAAACTTCAAAAGCCCAAGTTTCTGTGAGAAGCTGCTGACCTGAATCTCCATAGCAACCAAGGTTTGAGGCTTCTCCGGGTGATTTGTTTTCAAATAACAGTGATTGGAATAGGCAGGGGAGCTGTGGAGAGGGACTGGCTGGTCAGCTAGGCTGGCGCTCCATCTGTGGAAGATAATGTGTGGGTCAGTCGGGTCATCCTGTTGTCCTAAGGACCCAGTGCTCTCCCTGTTGTGGCCAGCCACAAACCACCAGCCCAGTGTGTTCCACCTCACACCTGTCCTAAATACATCCAGAAGATTCAGGTCACCCCTGAACCCGCCACGCTCAAGTGTGGGCAGTCTCCTGCAGATGTTGCGCCAGACCGTGCAGCCACAGAATGTCTCCACCAGCACAGAAAGTTCGAGGGGTCTCTCTGCCCGCTGTCCACAGCACCTCACTTCCACTTCTGAGATTTAAAACAAAACAAAAACACAAAAATCTCAGAGCTGGGAAGGCGAGTCGGAAGGTAAAAGTGTTTACAAACCCAAACACGAGATCTTGAGTGTAAATCCCCAGAATGAGTGTGAAAGCCCAGCACCCTGTGGGAGAGTGTGCAATGGAAAAACAGCCAGGAGACGCTGTCTCAAAGTCCTCAAACAAAGGACCAACATGGGAAGTTGTCCTCTGATCACACACAATCTCAATCTAGGAAACAAGTAGGGGTCGCCAAGACAGCTCAGGGGGGCAGGAGTGCTTGCTGCTAAGCCAGCTGACCTTCCATCTTGGAGGCCTACGTAGTGGAGAGTTGGAGCTGACTCCCACAGATTGTCTGATAGGTAAAAATTGTGAAGACGGCCTTCCCTCCAAGCTCGAGGCTTAAACAGAGTCAGAAGAAAGGTAGACACTCAAGACTTCCAACAGTGCACGTGGGAGAGGAAAAGCGCCTTAAAGCGGAGGTCGGGCTGAGGAGGCCTCAGGGCCTTACTTGGCGTGGTGACAGGAATGCCTCCAGTCCTCTCAGCCCTTCACCCCTTACGCCCACATACTCAGGGTGTCTCAGGAGGGAGTGCTGATCTCCACGTGGCCTACAGAGGCCAGTGATTTGCCCACTCATGTGCTTCCCAGCCAGCAGCCTCTCCTAAGCGGCCTTGAGGCTTCCATCTCACACACACACACATACACTCACACAGTAAGCTGCTTAGCAAATCCAGCTGGACTCCGGAATCACGTTCTCTCAAGTAAAATCTCTCTTGTGAATTTCCTAGCCTTCTCTGGGTCCATTGAATACGTTTCATTCTTTACGGGAACGACCTCGCTTAAGGAGACGTTTTTGCAGCACAGCGGGGCCGTGGCTGTCCAGCAAGGAGGCAGTCCTGGGAGGCCCAGCTCCCGAGGCACATGTACAAAGGCCTGACTACAGTAGCACTTTAAAGAGCGTCCCAGCCAGGTGGCTCATACCAGCAAGCCAGCACTTAGAATCCTGGGTCTACAGGACTCCTTCAAACTGAGAGCCACCTGGTCCACACAGCAAGCACCAGGCCCAACTAGGGCTAAGAATTAGGAGAGAAAAAAAAAAAAAGAATGACGGGCTGGAGGGATGGTTCAGTGGTTAGGAGGTCCCAGAGGACCCAAGTTCCATTCCCAACACCTATCTCTTGCAACTCACACCCACCTGTAAATCTTCCCAGGAAATCTAATGCCCTCTTCTGGACTCAGCACACACACAGTCACACTCACTCATTCATACAGTCCTAAAATAAACTTCTACATTGGGGAAGGGGATCAGAAGCCAGAGGTGATAGTTCACACCTATAATCCCTGTACCTGGAAAACTAAGGCAGGAGGGTCACCGCCAGTCTGAGACTATAGTCCAGTGGTAAAACACTTGCCTAGCACACATGGGCCCCAGGTTCAATGTTGCAGAAGAGGGGGTGGGTGATGTTAAGATACACTCTGACAGGAAAAGCAGGAGAGATTTGTACACTGTGGGAAGTAGTTCTGGGGCCCCGAGGCAGTGAGGAGCAAGTAATACCCAAAGGGGATGATGCTGTTTTATTGTACTTTTGGCTCATATCCTCAAAGGAAAGTGACAACCCATCTGTCATTTCACATGGTGGGAGTTCAGCCCCAGCCTGAGGAAAGATGGGAAGGGTTGCTTCACCTAAGGAAAGCTGAGGCTTAGACACGATACTGAGGAGAACTGGATTATATTACAGAAGCGTCACTTCCTACGCCTCTGTCACGGGTGGCAGTAGTCCAAAAATGCAAACAAAATGGACTCTAAATTTGTCTATGGGTTCCCTTCCTGGTCAGACCTGTTTCCTTCATCTCTCCCTGTGGTGTGGTGCTCAGGCCCATGTAGGTGACATGCAGTGGTTTGTGGGGCTTCTGAGGTTTGCATGTGTTTGGCTTTCGGGTCTCAGCTGGTGTGGCAGGAAAGCACAGCAGATTCTGGGAAGCCTCCACAGGTCTGCGGGCTGCTTTGCCCCCTCCTTCCCAGAAGCACCTCGAGGCTTTCTGGCTTCTAATTTCTGTCTGTGTCTGCAGGGTGCCACACCAGAAGACTTCAGCAACCTTCCACCCGAGCAGAGAAGGAAAAAGCTGCAACAGAAAGTTGATGATCTCAATAAAGAGATCCAAAAGGAGACAGATCAGAGGTAGGATGGATCACTGCGCCCTGTCAAACCACCTGAGCTCATTTTGGAAAGTGTGTGTGTGTGTGTGTGTGTGTGTGTGTGTGTGTGTGCGTGCGTGTGTGTGTGCGCGCGCGCGCGCGCGCGCATGTATGCAGTACCCTCAAAGACCAGAAGAGGGTCTCTTGGGAACTCTTGGAGCTGGAGTTACAGGCAGTTGTGAGTTACCAGACAGAAGTGTCGGGAACCAAACTTTAATCCTCCTGATAAAGTAATCCACACTCTTAACTGCTGAGGCATCTCTTCAGCCTCTAAAACAGATGGAATGTCATAATTTTGGCCAGGGTTTTTGTTCATTTCTCACTGTGTGCTGGGTTTCTCTGTAGAGACTGTATTTTTAAGTCTGGGGAGCAAAATGCACTTGGCTAGCTTTCATACTTCTCTTGTCCTAAGTGAATGGGTGGGGTTTTGTTTGTTTTGTTTTGTTTTGTTTTATGAGACAGGGTTTCTCTGTGTAACCCTGGCTGTCCTGGACTTGCTGTGTAGACCAAGCTGGCCTCAAACTCACAGAGCTCCACCTGCCTCTGCTTCCCCAAGTGCTGGGATTACAGGCGTGTACCACCACGACTGGCTGAGTGGTGGGTTTTTGTTTGCTGTTTTGTTTGTTGTTCTGCTCAGTCAATGGGAGGAAGACATTGGGGTTCCAGGGTTGTGGGATGGGTAGGAAGCTCAGCTCCACTCGGCCTTGAGACGCAGATGTGGGTGTGGCCGCTCTGATGCAGTAGTTGAGGCGCAGGGTGCAGGCCCCCATAGCTCTTGAAGATCGGCCTCTTGCTTCTGTTGCGTGTCTGGGCACGTTGACAACCGGGCGCCTCGCTCATGCCGTGACCCGAGCGCAGCAGCAGGTGCAGGGTGGACTCTTTCTTGATGTTGCAGTCACATGGCATGCAGCCGTCCACTTGCTGCTGCCTTCGGTATCAGCTGCTGCTGGTAGGCAGGGTGCCTTCTGGGGCTTGGCTCTCAGTCCTGACATGCTCAGGGATGGCGTCGATAGGCCCCACCACAGGGGTGATGGCCTCTCCTGTCAGTGCCCTCGGGCAGTTCTTACTGGCATTGGCCAGGTCGCCTTGATATGGGAAGTCTCCGGAGTTTTCTCCCCGGGGTTGTTTTTTCGTTTTGGTACAAAGAATGGACAGTTGCCTGAGTCCTGCCTCTCTCTACCACACATCCTGCCTTGGAGTCAAAAATCTGTCCTTTTAGTTGAGGATAATCAGCCTGCTTGCAGATTCTCGGTCTCCCTCCCTTTCCCTCTCCCCTTCTCTCCTTTCATTTCTTTTTTGGTTTGTTTTGACAGGGTCTCTTTCACTACATACACCAGGCTGGCCTCAAACTCACAGAGTCCTCCTGAGTGCTGACACTAGAGGCACAAGCACCCCCGTGCCCCTTTTTCATTTTGGGGAGGTATAATGGGAGTTTCATGGACCACCATTTCCCAGTAATGACATGGAGACTTCTTATTGATTGTGAAAGCTTGGCCTTAGCTTAGGCTTATTACCAACTAGCTTGTATAACTTAAATTAACATCATTTGTACTGATCTACATTGTACCACGTGGCTGTTTACCTCTCCTCAGTGTCTTAGCCCAGGCACCTGTTCCTTCCTCCCTGTCTGTCTTGTGGGTCCTCCCCAGATTCTTGCCCAGAGTTCCTATCTCTACCCAGAAGTTCTGCCTGTGCTTTCCTGCCTTTGCTATGGGCTATTCAGCTCTTTTATCAAAAGGGTTAGAGGGAGTGTTTATAAAATATGATATAGCCATAAGAGTAATATTTCTAAAGTCTGGTTTATACTCAGCTCTCTGCTTTACAGAAATCAGCATTTGGATAATACAAAGACAACCTTTACAGAGTGCACAAGAACTGTCCCAACGGGGATTGCTTGTCTGTTAGCTTTTTGAAAGAGTCTGGAATTCACTATTTTGGCCAGGCTGGCCTCAATTCACAGTAGCAATCCTGCTGTAGCCTCCCAAGCGCTGGGATCACAGACGAAAGAGAGAAGTCAAGTGGCGGGAGTAAGAGGCAGGAAGATTGCTGACCAGTGAGGCCAGCCTGGGCTACAGAGTGAGAGCCTATCTCAGGAAAAGCAAGGCAAGGGG